>NC_028639.1:53677520-53790966 GCF_001406875.1 Solanum pennellii
GTTCTCGGGGCGTGCGCCCTGAGGACTCCGGGGGGTAGGGGGTGTTCTCGGGGCGTGCGCCCTGAGGAATCCGGGTTCCTTACTTTATCTTTTTGGTTTGTATAGAATAAGAAAGTGTAATTGAGGCACATACTTTAATTTTCAGGATATTTTGACTCTACAATAGACATATCAATTAAAGAATCTTAAGATTTTGTAAAATGGTAAAATGTTATCAAGGCAAGCTAATTGTGAGAACGTCACAAACAAAAAGTTTAGATTGAGTCTCATGCGTTTTAAAATCGTGTGAATGTTGATAAGGGTAAACCTTATCTGACTTTCTGTCTAGACACAAGAAGCTTTCATACATTTAAGGTGAATGTCGTTACTCGACAAAATTGATATGAAAATATTTGAAGATTTCAAAGTGTAAAGCATTCGAAATTTTGAAATTCTTATTTATAATCCCCCATATAGATCACAAGCAAGAATTTTTTTTTCATGTTGTAACTCGAATTAAACTCTTCTAAATTTTTAAAGGACAATTGATTATTTGCTTAAACAAATTGAACTGTGGAACTTGCAGAATTCTTTGATCCTGAAGAAATGATTCTTAGAAGGAGATATTCGAAACACATTCCAAAACTTTTCTACACACATGTGCTCCAAAAGAATGGTTATATCAATGTTAATAAACTTGTTCGAGTGACATGTGGTTGATTTCTTCTCAAGTCTCTACCAACTACAACTTCTGAGTATATGGTGTACAAATTTGGAATGTGATGATTCAAGTCTCTGGATTAATTGATATTCTCATTAAGGAAAGTTAATACACGTTTTACTCTTTTTTCCTTACGAGGTATTATCCTACTGAACTTTCCTTCTAAGCTTTTTAATTAATAAGGCAGCCTAAATGCGTATTATTAGATACGTTTCCTATTTTAGTGAAGTTTTTACTTTTTTAAAATTCTTTTTGTAGGGTGTTAACGAGGCATGTCATCTACAGATTAGACATTCAAAAAAGAGTGCATTATAAATATATTGAATGTCTATTTAAAAAATATTAAAATTCTATCTATAAGACCAAGTCAATTTTTCCCTATAATATAATCATTCTTCGAGAGAAATACACATTGGACATATCCTTTTTTTTGGAAAGTTTAAGCGGATAAGCTTGTGGAAGGTTTATTTTCGCTGCGGTTTTAATCTATCAATAATTCGATATACTTATATGCTTAATTCGTGTGTATTGTTGCTTCTATCTAGCTTGCAATTTGCTAGCAAATAATTAACAAGCAAAGAAAATATCGTAAAATTTATCTGTATCGAGTGTTTTACATTAAGTATGTGTATATTTAAATTTTTTATTTATTTTATTTATTAAATTACATATTAATAAAAATTGCATTAACTTAAATATTGAATACGGATAAAAAAAAAATTTCCTTTTTTTAAGATAAAAAAGTGACTTTGAGTATGAAAGAAAAGAAACTGCACAAGTAAAACTGGAAACTTCTGTGAATTGAAAATAGAGAGAAATGAAATTCCTAAAATTATTCTCCCATTCGTTGAATTGGTTCGCAAAGTTTTAGACTTTTTGAAAGACCCCTAAATGGGGAGATAATATCTCGTAACTTTGTATACTTCACTTAGAAAGTCACTCAATTTTATTTATAAATTCTAAAGTCACTCAGCTATTAGTGTTTTACTTAGAAAGTCACCTAACTATTGATATTTCACTTAGAACAAATTTAAATAATTTATTTAGTTAAAATTTAACGTTTATTTATAATTATTTTCTAAGAATTTATAAGATATTTATTTTTATTTTCTTATTTATTGACCTTTTTTAATTATTAAATTACAATTTTTTTTGAAAAAACGAACAGTAATATTTTTTTAACACTTTAAATTTCTAATTTCTAGCAAAATAATTGCGAGGATAAAAAAGCATTTTTTTCTCTTAATTGCTACTACTGTACATTAAAAGTAACAATCATTTATTATTTCTTATTAAATTATAAGCAATGCTTCTATAAATTTTAATTTTTAATTTTTAATTTTTAATTTGTCAATTGCACTATGCACAGTATCAATCTTTTATTATTTTTTAAAAAATATATATTTCAATAATTAAAATTTAATAAATAGTTAAATTGCACATCTTTTTTTTTTAAATTAGTTTAAAATGAAATTACATTTCAGCAAAATTTAATAAAGAAATTATTTAAATTAGGGAAAAGGGTATGCTCCGAAACTATTCGAAAAGGTCTGGATATACCCTCCGTTTAAAGTTTGGTTTATTCATGCCCTCGCCATTCAACTTTTGGTCCAAATATGTCCTTATGGGCTTTAGTTGTCATGTTGGACATATCCAACTCATTTTTTATTTCTGCATGGAATTGACATGTCATTTTTTCCTTACTAAGACTGGCAGCGGAACCGGTACTTACCGGTTGCCGGTCCGGTCTGTCCCGGTCCGGTTCGGTACCGGTTAGTACCGGTAAGGACCGGTAATTTTCGGTTCCGGGACAGGTACCGGGACGGAAATCGGTAAATACCGAAAATTATCGGTTCCGGAAATTATCGGTCCGGTCCGGTTAATTTTTTAAAAAAAATATATCCGTTAATAGTCGTTGGGTAATGGCTAGTGGGCCCCCCCCAACGGCTATTTGAGTAGAATTTCAGCCAATAGGAGCCCTACCCCACCCCAAACTTTTTAATACCCTAAAGTTTTAAAAATTACACTTTAACCCAATTTTTTACTTATAAATACCCCTAAATTTCATTCTTTTAAATCACAAAATCATCTATTCATCTTCTACTCTCTCAACTCTCTACTCTCTAATCTCTAATTTTATAATATATAATATCTTAAATACCGGTGTTGCGTTACTTGGTCTTTGAAATTAGATTTGGAGCTTCAAAATTCAATTTTCAACTTTTCACGTTCGGCTTTCGGCGGTCATAAACGTCTACTTTTTTAAGTAGACGTTCGGTACATTCGTTCTAACTTTTATTTTACGTTTCATTTATATTTAAATAATTATTTATTTATTTTGTGATTTGTTATTTGCATAATTGCATTACATTTTTCATATTATATTTAATCTCACGTTTAATTTCTTAATATGGATTTCGGCAAAAATATTGTTCAAAAAGAAAAAGGAAAAAAAGTGCATTAGAGCGTGTAAAAAATATTTGTAACTTTACATCCTCCGATAATGCAAAAACCGGTAGTTCTTCTAAATCAAAAACTAAAGAATCTACTATATTAAGAATAAATACGGATGACTATACACATGTTGATGATACGGTTTTTAATATTGATAGTAATTCAAGATTAGATTCCTTATCATGAATATTTACAACGTCGCTTTGGTAATTTTGATGAGGATTTGCCTAGTGATAATGATAATGATATTGATAATTATACTGATACGCCTACTTTTTATGATGATGATGATGAAACTGAGCCACCTACGTTCGTTGTCCTGCCCCAGTTCCCCCAGTACATCCTAGGCCTAAGGTAGAACGTGTTAAAAAATCGGTTGTTTGACAATTTATGACACAAAACGAAGATAAAACACAAGCTATTTGTAATAAATGTAAACATAGATTAAATCATAAAACTGTTGGCAAATCTGGCGGGACGGGATATTTGAGTAGTCATTTAATGTCTTGTTGTAAAAATGAATTTTTGCATGCTAAAGCGGTAGCGGAAGCTAAAAAAACAGTACCCCCTTTCCTAATGTAGGAGTAGGCGGCTCTAAAATGGTACAAACACAATTAAATCTGTCTAATGTTTTTGGCTCTAGTTTACCACCTTCATATAGTAGAGAAAAAGATCTTGAAGAACTAGCTAAAATGATATGTGTTATGGGTTTGCCATTTAGTTTTGCTGAAAATCCCGGTTTTATACATTATATTCAAACTGTATATAATCCAAATTTTAAAGGTTTTGCTAGAAATACAATAAAAAAGGTTGTATTTGATTATCATGCACAACATTTTCAATATCTTCGTTGTTTATTTTATTATATATAATACTTGTAAAATAGCTATTACTTCTGATATGGGTCGTAGTGTAAACGGTAACGATTATTTGACTGTTACTGCACATTGGATTGATGAAAATTGGTATATGCAAAAAAGAATTTTAGGTTATAAATGTTGTCAAATGCAAAAAACCTGTAGTTATGTTGCTCAAACTATTTTAGATATTTTACAAAGTTATGGAATATGTGATAAAATAAGTAACCATAGATAATGCTTCAAGTAATAATGCTGCTGTTGAATATTTAAAACCTACACTTTGTCCTTTCTATGGTGATAATTATCATATTAGGTGTAGTGCACATATATATAATTTGATGGTTAGAGATGGTGTACATATGTATGATAACGGATGTACGAAAGTTGAAAATGCATGTCATTTTATATTTAAATGTCAAGTTAAGTCTAGGCGTAAAGATTTTCAAAATCGTTGTTTTGAAAATAATCTTCCACCTAGAAAAATTCCAAAAACAGTGGCTACTAGATGGAATACTTAATATGAAATGCTTGTAGTCGCTTATGAATATCGAATACCCTTACAAATGGTTTGGAATGCTCATAATTCTGATATGACATATAGACTAGATGATAATGATTGGCGTGATATAAATGAACTTATAGATTTCCTAAAAGTTTTTTACTTAACTACAAAAAGAATTTATGTACTTTATAATGCATCAATTTGTACTATTTTGCCTGATATTTGTATGATTTCTTTTACATTATATAAATTTAAAAATAAACCAAGATTTCAACAAACCATTGAAAAAATGATTATAAAATTTAAAAAATATTATATTCCTATTCTTCAAATTTATTTAACTGCATGTTTGTTAAACCCTAAGTATAAAGATTTAGGTGCATCAAGAATGGTTGAAAAAATGTATTTTAACTTAGATATTAATGATGTATTAGAAGAAATTTCTAGTTGTCAACAAGTTAAAGATAGCATAAAAATTGAAGCTAGAAAATTGTATGATTTATATAATGCTAATATAAATTTATCAAGTGAAAATGAACCTGAAAGCTCTAGGGTTAGATTTGATGAAAATAATATTGATGATTATTTACAGGATTATCTTGAACTTTCTCACGATAATAGAATTGATTTTGATGTCTATATTAATCAAAATACAGAACCTACTGAAGATATTCTCCAATGGTGGAGAGATCGCGGCAAAGGATTTCCAAAACTAGTACCGATGGTTCGAGATATATTAGCAATGCAAGCGTCGTCGGTAGCTTCGTAAGGCATTCTTAGTGCAGCAAGGCTTCAACTTGGAGAACATAGGCATTCACTAGCAGCCGACAGCTTGGAGATATCGGTATTATTTCGAGATTGGATTAATGCCGAGAGAAGAAATTTGGGTCGTGAACCACTACCGACCAAATTTCAAGATGACGTTGATAAAGTAATGCAGGATTATAGTGACGACGGGATTGAAGCAATGGAAGATCTTGCTATTCAACTTATTCCCGAACATGTTACTAAAGAAATGTTGAATGATTTACGAAGGGATTTATACGGTGGCACCAACTATTAGTAAAAAAGTATGATAATTCGAGATTTAATTCAAACTAATATTTTTGTAAATGTAATTGTAATATCAAATAAATATTAATAAAAATATAGGTTATTCGCCTTAATTTGTTTTTTAATATTGTTGTATTAAATTTAATTTTTAATATAGTCAATTTTTAATTTTATAACTTTAAAGTTTAAATTCAAAAATTTCAAACTTTAAGAGTTTGAAATTTAAATTTTATAACTTTAAAATTTGAATTTAAAATTTTCAAACTTTAAAAGTTTGAATTTAAAATTTTCAAACTTTAAAAGTTTGAATTTAAAAATTTCAAACTTTAAAAGTTTGAATTTAAAAATTTAAAGTTTGAAAATTTAAATTTGAAATTTTGAAATTTTGAAAATTTTAAATTAAAACTTTAAAGTAAAAATTTCAAAATTTCAAAATTTAAGAGTTTGAAATTTAAATTTTATAACTTTAAAGTTAAAAAAATTTTAATTTTTTTTAACTTTTAAAGTTTGAAATTTAAATTTTTAATTGCTAAATTATTATAATAAAAATTATATTCAATTAAAAAAATTAAATTTTTATTTATTTTTTTTAATTACCGGTCCATCCCGGTTACCGGTCCGGTATACTACCGGTTCCCTTCCTGACCGGGATGGAACAGTACTATTTTTACCGGTTTCACGGACCGGTTCCGAAAGTTACCGGTTCGCACAATACCGGTTCCTTATCGGTTCAGGTAATTACCGAACTGGTTCTCCCGGTTCCGGTACCGCTGCCAGCCTTAGTCCTTACCACATGACATTTATATGAAAATGAAAAGATATTGAGACTCATAAACACCTACTCCGACCCATAAATCAACCACCTTTTAAATAAATTATCCGATCAATTTTCAATAATTTTGTTTGATTTTTTTTTATAAATTCTGAAACTAAGTAATTGACAAATAATTATATTAACCTTAAATTCAATTTAAAAACTTGTTAAAAAATTTATTTTTTTCGATAAATCGCGAAATGAGTAAACTGATTAATAAAAAATATGAAAAAAATATAAAATTAATCTCAAAAATTAAAAAATAAATACAGTAACTTTAAATTCAACAATTTCAACATTTTTTTAATTTTTATTTTTTTCGGCAAATCCCAAAAATGAGTTTATTAACAAAAAATATTTTAAAAAGATACGCAAACAATTCACAAATAAAAATAGAAAAATATAAAAAAAAATATAAAGTAAAAAATTGTTGAAATTATTGAATTAAAGGTTACTATATTTATTTGTGAATTTTGACGTAAATTTTTTAATTTTTTTTATATTTTTCTCTTTTTATTAATAAATTACTCATTTTCGAGATTTGCTAAAAAATTTAAAAATAAAATGTAGAATGAAATGTTACTATATTCATTTGTGAACTTTTGGCATTAAGTTATATTTTTTTCATACTTTTCATATTTTTTATTAATCAATTACTCATTTTTGAGATTTATCAAAAAAATAAAAAATTTAACAAAATATAGAAATGTTAAATTTAAGGTTATTATATTTATTTGTGAATTTTTGGCGTTAATTTTATATTTTTTTCATATTTTTTATTAATCAGTTACTTTTTTCGGAATTTACCGAAAAAATAAAAATTAAACAAAATTGTTAAAAATGGGGACGGATGGTGATTTAAAAGGAGTTGATTCATGGGTCGGATTAGGTGTTTATGAGTCTGAATATCTTTTCATTTTCATATAAATATCATGTGATAAGGTCAAAATGACATGATAATTTCATATGGCATTTGCAGAAATGAAAAATGAGTTGGATATATCCAACATGACAAGTAACGCCCATAAAGGCATATTTGGACCAAAAGTTGGATGGTGAGGACATGAATGAACCAAACTTTAAACGGAGGGTATATCTAGACCTTTTCAAATAATTTAGAGGCATATTTGACCTTTTTTCCTTTAAATTAATTAGATGACTTTTTAAGTAAAATATGATTAGTTGAGTGATTTCCTAAGTGGAATATCAATAATTGAACTTTTAATTGGTAAAACAAAGTTGAGTGACTTTTTAAGTAAAATATTCAAAGTTGAGTGACTTTCTAAGTAAACTAATCAAAATTGAGTGACCATATGAGATATTAACTCGCTAAATAGGAGAACCAAACTAAGTTTGAAACCTATTTTCTCGTGTTCGAACCTATATTGAATCTCTAATTAAATTTGAGTTCGCTCTGCAGAGTCCATTTGAACGACGTTTTTAATATAATTTTTTTATACTTAAGGCTCGAATTAAAACCTTTGATTAAGAATGAAACACTTTTATCAGTGCATCACACAGCACATCTCGAATGGAGACATCTTTCACCAGTGCATTACATAGCACGGCTCAAATCGAAACATCTGATTAAGGACGAACACCCATGCCGGTTAAACAACAAGACTAAAATGGAGGCTATCAAATTTTTCAATTGATTGAAGCAAGCTTGCTTCTGGTCTAAACTATTTAATTTTAAAAAATTTGTAACATGATAAAAACTTGATTTTTTTGAGAATATTATGGATAAAAATATAAATATATCAAAGTTTAGCAAGAACAAAACTTAATTCTATACGTATGCAGATGATGACATCAAGATATTTTAGGTGTGCATCGACAAGGAGTTTTACTCTGATGTAAAACAGAGCTATGAAAGAAAAAAAGAGAGATTATATCAAAATCCATAAATTATATATATCAATCACCAAAATTTACATCATACATGACAATAATCATGGCTAGACGAAGAATAAATGAAATTTTCAATCTAGGAAATTCAGTAAAAACAAAAATCAACAGGGAATAATAGTTTCAAAACAGTGAACGCCGTCGAATTCCAGCGCGAACCTCTGCCTCTTCTGCTGCTGCTGCTGCCGCGAAGACGGCGGCGGTGATGCCTCTCCGGCCTTCTTCAGAACACCAGTTGAAGAAGTAGCGGCGGTCTTTTGATCTGATACAAGAGTTCCAACCCCTTGTTGTTCTGAAGAAGGCTTAGAAAAACTCAATTTCTGCCCAAAAAGTTCAGCAGAAAGCGCATCAAAGGAACTGAAAATTGACATCATCATCGTTTCCTCTAACTTGCAAATTACTAACAAATAGCAAGAAAATTAAGAAAGTATTGCTTTGTTGGATATGAGAAGTGTGTTTATGTTGAATTAAATTAAAACTTGAGTTGTAAGAAGAGAAGTTGCAGAAGCAGAGTATATATAGGGGAAGTGGATTAAAGAATGATCTGGAAAGTAAAACGAAATTTCGAATACTGTTTCTCTAATTCGTTGAACTGGGTCAGCGAATCAACTTAACGCGTGTCAATTGGGTCTACATTTATATTTTTTATTTTCAAACGACCTAATATATATCTTCTGGATTTAACTGGAAATTACCTAATTCCAATAACAATCACAATTTTAGAAATTAATTAAAATTAAATTTTACATAATTTTAAAATACTTAATATTATTCGAATTCACATGATGATTTAGAAGTTTTGAATCTCATAATTTTAGGTGAAAAACAGAGAAGGATGTATTATTTTTTTTTAATAGGACATTAGCTGTGGCGTAGCCACATACGAGGGCGTTCAATTAGACACCCTTCGTCAGAAAAAATTAGCATATATATAAATAAATAATATATAAAGTAATTAAATATTTTACTTTTAAACACTCTTAATATAACAAGTTGTTATTTCTGGATACCTTTTAAAAAAAATTTAACTTAAAATGAAATGAAGAGTTGTGGATAAGCTCAAGGACCATTTCTATATTGGTGGGAGTTTGGGAGTGACGTGATCAATGAAATTGAGTTTGGAGCTTGTTCAATTTGAAAAAAACTATTTCAAAAATAATATGATCTTTAAAGTAATACATTTCTAAAATATAATGTTTAATTTTTAAGAGATATTTATTTAAATAATATCATCTTAAAATGATACATGGACTTTTTTATGGGTTCTTGTAGTCAAAGTTATTGAATTGAAACAGCCATGATTGACTTTAAAGGAGTTTTGAGTCGATATCTTGACGTTGCTGTGTGTTAGCAAGTTGTGAATGAAGGAATCTTCTTCGACCGTGATTATTCGATATCTAGACGTCGGAATTTTTGACAAGGCGTATAAAAATTGTATTATTGAAAAAGAAATAGTTACAAATAATATTGAAATTAATTATGTTTAAATTAATTTTTATACATTATTTAATTTTATGTAATTAAAAATAACCTCCACATTCTTCTTTAGTTCTATACACTTTCGAAGCAATCATGTTTTGAAAAATTGTACCAATTAATGGATTAATGATACTAAAATTTAATACGTGCTTAAATACCTTCCGTGAAACACCTCCTAATTAATACAGAAACAATCTAATTAATATATGTGTTACTTTCAAACCAGGATATAATGTAACGTACGGGTAATTTGTAATCACCAAGAGTGCATATAAGGTAAGCAATCATGAAAGTGAATTTACGAAAGTGATATATTATTAGATGAACTAAGGGTAGTTATGATATTATTCCAAATGGTATATAGCTCTCATATGGTGTTTTACATACTAGCAATAAATCCTATGATGAATAGCAGTATCGACGCACCTTAATTGTAAATATTCGTTAATTTGCTTCATCTCACTAGCACATGTAACAAAGAGAAGAATCACCTAGCATTTTGTAGTTACTGAGATTTCAATCCTGACCTTCCATAGTTTGTTTTCATGGAAATGTGACATTAAGTTAGTCTCTGTGTAACAAACTCAAACACTATATAGCACAGAGTAATATTTAGAGATTAAATTTAATTTCTAATTAACACATTCCATCGTGAATATTGATAAGAATTATAGCAACACAATAATGAGCAATTAGCAAATTAACCTTGTAAGAAAATTAAAACACCTAAAGCCAAATATGTTGCATATTAAAATAGAAACTCCTAATCAAACAAGCTCAATCCCAAATCCTCGTCACTGTCCTCCTTCATCTCCTCCTGCAACCACACAATCAAGTAAATACGTCATAAATTGAGGCAGAGAGAATAATAAAAACTATTTAATATATAAATAACATTTATGACAAATTTATTACCTTTTTCTCCTCAGCTGCGGGAGCAGCAGCACCACCACCACCTCCACCAACGGGGGAAGCAGCAACAGCCACTGCTGGACCGCCACCCGTCCCAACGGTCAAAATGAGATCTTCAATATCCCTCTTCTCAAATAGCTTGGCGAAAAGACTAGGCCAATAAGACTCCACTGAAATATTAGCTGCTTTCACCACCGTAGCAATCTTCTCTGCCTGAAATTACAATTAAAACATTATGTTAATTGAAACATTATTATAAAATTAAAATTGATTAGCGGGTAATGAAAGATGATTATTTACAGTAATGGGAATTCCATCATCGAAGAGAAGTAAAGCAGCATAGGTACAACCAAGTTCCCCAACTGACATTTTTGCACAATTGATGAATTTGTTGATTAAGAATAATAAAAAAGAGATTAGAACAAAAAAAAAATATCAGTTTTGATTATAGAAAGTAAGTTAGTATTTAGAGGACCGTAAAACTAATAGATACGAAATATTAGGGTGGAGGGAGTACGTTACGGATTTCAGGTGCTACGGGTCTAACGGCTTTGCACACGAATAGCTACATTTTAAACATAGTGTTACCTTTTTTTACTATCTTCCATATTTATTTATTTGTTTTGCTACTTGGTTACCCAACTTGTGGAAGTGTAGTGTCAAATTTAGCTAGATTATATTTGTATCCTTAGTTGAGAATATCAAGTGTTGATCATCTGTAAACTTTAGATCAAGCAAATGCGATGTAACTATTTTGCACGTAGTAGTAAAGCAAATGCCATTCACAAAAATGCAATCAATTAGTAGAATTAACGTATAAAACATTATTCCTAGTAATGATTATTTACTATTTCGATGAACTGAATCAAATGTTAGCTTAATTCAGTCGAAAATACTAACTTTGGATGAATTCAAGTTCCAAAGATTTTTTACGAAATTGCCTCTTAAGCTGATTACGGTTCATAAAATTTGAAACATGGAAGTTACTTTGAACAAACCCTAACGCAATCAATATTTTTGTAAATAAATAATTTATATTTAGAAAGTATGCAATGAATAGCTTTTTTAGTACAACAAACCAAACAATCAGTAATGAATAATACAGGTTGCATAACTTATCCCAACATATTCAAACTAATTAACTCCAATAGTTCTCTCATTTCATTGAAAGACCTTAATTATACTAACTAGCTACCACTTTAACCCTAGCGAATCAACTTTTCACGATAAAATTTCATTAACAGTTGAGAGATCAGATTAATGCCTACAATCTACATAACGCAGAGTATTTTGTGCACCGAGTTATTAGATTTTTTGTAGTTAAAGACTGATCAGAAGAGAATATATTTACGTTTTGGCGAGGTATTTTGACTGGGAATATCAAAAGCTTAAACAAATAAATACCAAGTGCAAGAAGAGACGATCAAACACAGCATCACATCGACAACAAATGAAAGCAACTGTCTCAACACGCTAATTTTTAATATAGTCGGTCGGAACTAAGTTAAAAACCACTGTGCAAAAGTCTACATGTTTGATTGGCCAATAACTAATGACAGCCGAGATACTGCAGCTCTCACAGATAAAACAACACATTACTAGGACAGACCTCCAAAGGTTCCAGTCTTTAATACAGCTCTAGTCCATAGCAGACTCCCTATCAAACTAAGAACATAGAGTTTCAGATTCTCCTTTCAAGAGGAGGAGAATACCACGAAACAAATTTCGCGGCAGCATTAGCCACTGTTTGATCGTGCCTGAAAAAAGAACATAATATGCAAACATTAGAGAAGTTCAAAAATGAAGCATCCAAATTTCTGATCAGGACCATTTGCAACAAGACTAACAAAAACAGAAGTGATCATCCAGAGGCAAATGAAACATTAATTAAATACAAAAAAAAGTAGCCTTAACCTGCTGTGGTGATGCCGATCTGGACCTTGACGGTGACCTAGATTTCGATCTAGATCTCGACCTCGACCTCGACCTTGACATTGATCTGGACAATGACCTGGACCTGGACCTGGACCTGGACCTGGACCTGGACCTGGATGCAGATTATGAGTTCAAGTGTTAAAAAAGCCTTGAAGATAAATTGAAAATAGAAAACAAAAGGCTATATTAGTACCTACCAAAAAAATACAAATTTCAAGTAATATGCAATGTCATATACCTGGTCGACTTTACAGGAGATGCAGATCTAGACTTTGGCGGTGGTGATCTTGAAATTGAACGGGCAGGTGATCTGAACAAACACCCAGTAGTAAAACATCAAGAGACAAAGGAATGTACATAAACGAGTTCATTTATTATCTGCAACTTAATCTACCTCCTACTCTTCCTTGGAGTCCTGCTCCTGCTCCTGCTCCTGCTCCTACTTCTGCTGCGGCTACGACTTCTTGAAGGGCTGCCCTTGTATTCTCTCACCTATATATGAAGAGAACAGAAAATTGAAATGAGCATCAACGCAAAAATACATTGTAAGTACGAAAATTCCTACTACTACTAACTCGAGTACACACGCTCACTGAATAATTGTATCGTAAAAATTCTAGATATCCGATACTCTCTCTGTTTCAATTTGTTTAACTTAATTAGATTTGGCATGAAGTTTAAGGAAGTACATAAGTCTTCTGAATCACGCGCCCTTAAACAAAATATATGTATGATGTCCCAAAATGACCTTTAATCTGTGGCCTTCAACAAGCCACGTTGGATGTTTAAATCAAAGAGTTAAAAATTAGAAAAGAGACATTCTTTTTTGAACTGACTAAAATGATATGAAGACAGACAAGTTGAACTAAGAGAGTATTATAAACCATCAAATCAGGAAATCACCACCATACCCCATGAATACGCTGAGAGATTAAGCATCAACTTAAAATTAAAGTCTTTCCGAGAATTCAGATTGAAGGAAGAAACAAAAAAAATCTAGTGTAAATAAAAAAAATAACAATACCCGGATGTAGGTTCTTGTCCAAGGATTCCTGAACTCAGTATCATCAAGTTTTCTTATCTGAACGAAAAGAAAACATGTTAACCACAAGCTTGGTCCTTCTCCAAAGGGATAAATGAAATAAAAAACAACCACCATCAAGGGAGTTGCAGATTAAACGTTCATGAATAATGGAACTAGCAAAACACAAGAATTACTTGCAGAGGATATTAATAAAAATAACGACAAAAAACCATCCTTCCAATGGTTAATGAACCAAGGAACTCAAAAATTCAGTAAACTCCATCATGATAAAGGGTCGAACTCCTCAATGAAAAGAAGATAGCAATATTGAGTTTAAAACCCATTAGATGATGAGGCAGATAAGAAACTTACAGCATATTTCATGTCTTCATAATTTGTGTAGTCCACCAAGCCAAAGGTTCCTGATATGGACAAGAAAATTTAGAATTACAGACATAATCAAAGAGTTAGCACAAGAACAGAACTCCAGCTTTTCTCAAACGTTTGCTCAAGGCACAATAAAGGCCACAAAGACAAGCGAATTGAAGCATGGTCTCAACCTAGCCGTCTCAGAGCTTTGCTAAGAAGCGCCAATGTGTTAAGATGTACACCTCATTACAGCCGTGCACTGTCCCAAAGAGGGAAAGACTACTAGAGTTGGCAAAGTGATATATTAATCATTAAAGAACCATTTTATGAATGAATAACATAGTAATTAGGAATAAGAAATCAAAATTTAACATTAAGAGAACTCCACACTAAATCTGAAGAAATTAGAGCTAATATGCATTTGAATTAGAAATTTACTATGGTCTTCAAATGGTGAAATTCTTACTCTGAGCACTAATTTATATTTTCCAATTCTTCTATTCACATAATCAATTCTGGTCTCTCTGTAGCACTTTGTTTTCTTAAATTGCAAGTATAATTAGTTGTCCTCCATCCCTCCTTGATAAAAACACCACACTTTAGTTGCACTTAAATTCTTGGGAAATTTTCTGATCTTAACATACATGCAATTTTTTCACCACGATTCCAGTATTCTAGAGTATTGTTTAAAATTCACAAGTAAAAGGATCCTATTAGATATGTCTTCAAGATGTAAGACTAGGTCACACCTTCACTGTCACGAGAAACCTCAGCAAAGCACACATCACCAGCTTTCCGCATATGATCCTGACATATTTTCCACCAGGTTACTGCAATTGCTACAGATACAAACCAAGATAGGGGATATCCTGCCCACTTCACTTACCTTCAAATCTTGCCAAGAAGCAGAAGATGGAAGACCTCGAATAATAACTGTATAGAGATGACAAGAAAAAGTCAAGAGACATCTATATGATCAGGGACAATTACATCTACAGCAATCAAGACAAGGAACTTCACGAGACATTCAAATAAGTTATAGTGGAACCTCGGTAATCAGAATGCCGAGAAATGCCATGGCGCCCTCCACCTCCACCGCCACCGCTGCCATAACTGCCTCTGCGATCACTTGAAGATGATGGCCCTCTTCCTCCATGAGCAAGCTCAACCTATATCATGCATCTAAAATGTCAACCACATGGAAGATCATATGTCCTACATAGATCTGTGTATCTATGAATATGAGAGAATCAAGATGGAAATTGTTCTTACCCTCAGCCTACAGCCATCAAAGTTGTAGCCATCCCTACCCCTGATGGCATCTTCAGCATCTCGAGAACTTTCAAACTAAAGAATACGGAGAAGGGAAATTAGAGATAATCAGCACACAGAAGCAGCAATTGACAATAGAAAGGCAAAAAAAAAAGTAACCAACAGCAGAAGGTCAAACTTCAAACTACAGAAAACTATATCCATGTAAATATGCTAAATAAATATACCTCCACAAAACAGTAGCAAGGAGGGCGAGGTGGAATCTTCAACTCAATGTCCAATATACGACCATACTGCAATACAGGAGAGAATTTATAAACAGTAAGCACTTTTTAAGCTTAGGATAGAGTGTTTCTTTTACAACAAATCTTAGGATACAGTGTTTCTTTTAAAAGGAATCTCAGGATATAGTGTTTGCAAGAATGTATGCTAAACCAACTCTACATTTCAAGGCTGAATGCTTCCAAATCGATGCCTCCCAACTGTTTACTCTCCTCAATCGGGTAAACAGAATACTAGTGGTATTGAGCACCACTGCCTAAAGCCTAGAGTAGCAAGAATGGAAGAAAGACTGAATCTAAAATAGGAAAAATAAGAGGCAAGGAGCATGCAGTGCACGATACCAGAGAAGAAGCCTCCCTCACCATCAAACTTTGTTTTCAACCACAACCTAATATTGATACTAGTACTTCAACAGATTCTCTTATGAAACTACACTTAGGCTTTCTTGTTCTAAAATTTCACATATAAGAGGCAAATCAAAAAAATCCACTATACAGATGGCATTGTAATGAAACTCAGGGAACAAGCATATCTAGGAATGCATTCATCTGCAATATAATCTCGGGTGAGGCTGTTTGTTGTTTTTTTGATAATGATGTGAGGCTGTTGTTTTTTTGTTGTTTACAAGTATAACTTATGCATCGAAGGTTGAATCCAGAGCCCTAGGAGCTAATTACAATTGATAATAACTAACTTCTCCACAAGAAAATAAGCCTTTGCAGCTAAGTGTTTAAATAAGTGAATGTGACAGACCTTGTAGAATAGATCTTCAACTTCCAGTTCCTTTATATCTGCTGGTAGGTTGCCAACATAGATTGAGCGTGAAAAGCGGCCACTCATTCTCAGCAATGAAGGGAGGATTCACAGAAAACTGCAAGCAGATGTAACTTATAAACAATTTTCATGATTCCACTAAACACTGAAGAGAAATAATTAAACAATTATGGATAAATTTATATCATTCTGTATTTGACTTGATGATAACAGAATCGAGCAGAAAAATTCTGAAGCAAACCAAGAGAGCAATCCTTCAATTGAGCTGTACTCCACAAGCTCCATTGCTCAAATGCTCCATGATGCTCCAAAATTATAGATTCAAACAGAAAAATTATGAAACCAAGAGAAATATCCCAAGTTAAGCTAATGCTCCACAAGCTCCATTGCTCATATGCTCCAAGATGCTCCACAAGCAAAAATTATTTGAACTAATATTTGATCTCCTCATCCACTCAAAATTTTTGCAGATGATAGCTCTTCTGAGAGTGAGGAAGAACCTCCAACTATACATAAAACCCAAATACTCCACCCTGACTTGTCCCACTCCCCCAAATACATCCCTATGTATGATTCCAAAGCTCATTTTTGTTCCAAGCGCTTGAAATCTATCATAAAGAAAGCATTTATGTCATAAGATGAGGTGAGATCGCGACATACTAATGCATTTTCCCTTTTCTTAATTATTTTAAAGATCACTGAGAAATTATCCTACAAGGCATGCAATATATACCTTTCCGGTTTAAGTTAACATAAAACCAGTTTAGTGCAACTGATGTTATTTCCCTTAACCTAAGATTCGATAAGATCTCTAAGTCACCAATTCTCAAAAAAAAAAGATTTTTAGGTCACCAATGGTCAGTAAAACATTGTTTGAACTTTGAACTGTGGAGACTACAAAGATGCGAATTGGATATGAAGCAGCATATTTTCAGCAAAAAAGAATTTACTTTGGCAGATCATTGTCCAAATAGTTTTTCAATATATGGTTGGATTAAAAACAGGATCATATGGCGATCATTAAACGCGCTAGGATTGAATTAATAGATTCTGAATTTTAGAAAAGGCATCCGCATCTTCTAAAAGGGTTCTAGATAAATTATTTATTTATTTTGAGAAGGAAGAGAATGGAATCGGGATAAATTTATTTTCTTTTTGATGAACATGGTGTCCTGGCCAGCTTTCTCGCACCTCGACTAATTCCATGGATACCTGCCACCCCCACCAGCAACAAGTAACAGGTACCGGTAACTCTGTCCACCAAGGCTAGATAAATAATGCATACATATTAAAAGAAAATTTGAATATAAAGTACATGATGTGGGCCAAACCTACCAAACCCGTCAACTGTAATGTGGCTCCACCCCGGCAATCATAAAAGATGGAGGATGGTATTTTGCTGAGATATTTGTATATTAAAGTTGACAACGAACCTTATGTGTTGGATGAATCAAGTGATACAGAGTGAGATTCAGAATATTCGTAATGGAAAATGACGTAAGTTGTTTTCACCTTTTTGGTGGTGAATTTTCAACCATTGAGGAAATAAACATTGGAGAACGATTCAATGAGTAAAAAAACTATTCCATAAAATATTCTCTGCCATACCAAGCATACCCAATTTTCTTATTACAGGATTAGAAATTCATCTTTTTATTCCACTATTGTTAGTATTTTCTTCCAGATATGATGGTTGCAGCTCTCTGAAGGGAAAAACGCTATTGAAGTAAGAATTTCACTGATAAAAAAAAACTATCACACTGTTATGTAACACAAAAAACATCACAAATATGACCCATAAAAGTTCGATCTTTTCTAGCAAAAGCCAACGAACAATGAGAAGCAACACCCAGGCTAAAACAAACCCTGGGATTACGAAATGAACCCATTCTGCCACAAACAGAAAACGATCAATTCGCAGCACAGAACATCCAGAAAATACATAAATAGCTAAATTCGGTAAGATTTTTACAGATGCGTAACTAGGGTTTCTTCCACCCTCGACCCTTCTCAGAAATTAACAAATGTGCCCTTATCTTAGAACAGAGCTGTGAGAAAATATCTGCTAAATATTACCTGGAATTTCAATTAGGGCTCGGCGAAATTCAGATGAAATTGGTGTTCAACTTCTTCTCCGGTTCTTGTCGAGTTCTCTCTCCTGGTGCTGTGCTGCACTTCTTCCAGAGAGTTCTTAATTTTAGGGCTTTTTTCTGGCTATAAAACCCAACAGAGTAGGATCTGTTCCCCTTGATTTTTATTTTAGCTTTTTTTAACCCATCAGCTTTGATTTATTTACACAAGTTCCCTTTTGGAATCTCAGTTTCCTCTGAGTGTTTACGGGCAAAAATCAAATTGATCGATAAATTAAAATTAAAATAATATATTATTGATTGGTTATTATTGTGTTATTAGATTAACAATTTTTTAATGGTTTAATAAAAAAATATTGATTTATGATTTTGATTTTTGAATATTGAATTATTTGATAAATTAATAACTCATAAAACTACAGTAATTTATTACTTTATCGTACATATAATATTAAATATTAATATCAATGCATGACTAGTTAGTACTCTCTCCTTTATTATTTAGTTGTCCAGTTTAGAAATGACACACATATTAAGAAAATAATTAATGACAAAATGAATTTATCATTTTATCCCTTTTAATTATGAAGTGGATAAAAAAATTACATTTTTCAAATTAATTAGTCATTTTATTGAGGGATAGATAAAAAAAAATTGTTCATTCTTGATTTGTCAAAATGGATAAGTAATTAGGGATAACTATAAAATAAAAAATGGACAAATAATTAGGACAAGGGAATAGTTACTATCTTTGTCATTTAGCCTTCAATTTACTCTTCACAGTGATTTTGAATGGACAACTTTACATTATACAAAACGTCAAAATCTAAAGTAAATTTCTTTCCTCTTAATTTCTCTTTGTGTTACACTTGTATAATCTTTTCTTGTTAGTTGTTATTGTTTATATTTTATGAGCATTTGCAAAGTTACATTATTTTCTTGTTGAATCAAATTGTTAAAGAAGTCATATTTGTTTTACAAGCATTTTTTATTGGTTAAATCGAATACTGAGCCGTTAAGGATCAAAACTGATAAATCGTAAATCGAAATTGGTTTTAGCATATCTAAAATCGATAAAATCAAACTGATAATACATAAAATCGAATTGAATCGACCAATACACACGTCATTTGGTAGGATGTATTATAAAAATAATGCATGGATTAGCTTTGTGTATTTTAAATATTTTGTTTGGGTATAATTTTCACTTTTTGTGTACTTTATTCAGTAATATGTTATGCATAATTAATAATTTCTCCCTTCAACAATACTTGTTCACTGTACTAAAAATAGATGTCGCTATACTTTTCCACTTTATATAATCCTTGAATCACTTTACATACAGTTTCTAATTTATTCTTATCATCAATTATAATTATTTTCCTATAACATTTTTTCAAGTTATTATATTCAAATGATGGTATAGTAAAAATTGTCTTTCTATTCATAGTTTCTTCAGGGGTGTGTCAAGTCAATAGTGCACGACTATCGTTGAACAGATAGAGTACATAATGAATTGTGTCAGTTACGCAAGAGTTTATGATGAATGTACAAGCATGGTTAAATATATAATTGTCTCTCAAAATCTTTTACACATTCTTTTCGTTGTATTATGGACGGTATATGTGTAACCAATAATTACTTTTCATATTATTTTTAATACATCAAAACAAACAATATATTAGTAAATGGTCCAGTCATAACTAATATCAACATTAGTAATATATATCACTACTACTAATGCACTTTATTCAACTTTATTCTTATATACACTAGCAAATAATCCATTTATTTTATTATGTCTTGTACAACTACATGACAAATCATGGGATTAAAGATTGAATAAAAAGAAATATACAAACATTCCTATCATACTTAATAATTTTTTTCTAAAGTTTGAAATAATTTTATAGGATCTTAGTAATTAATACTTTTATATCAATGTATAAGTAACATGCACTATAAAATACGGATACATGGGAAGAGTGACGAGTAAGAAGGGCGAGCAAGAGAGGAGAGAGTCAAGCGAGATAGAAAAGGAAGAATGAGAGAATTAATGTATCTTAGGTATATGTATATCTAGTTGGATAGAATGTATCTAAAATAAATTACATAAAAAATTAATCTCATTATCCAAAATACGTATATTTAAATGCGCCAGATACATGATTTGAATATTGAAATTTAGTACAAATAATAATTTTAAAAACTCACGAAAATACACATAATTAGATCTTAAACTAATAAAATTTATGGTTTTTGCCCTTTAACCATACGTGAATTTTCAATTCATGCATAAATATGATTAAACACACAATTGTCTTTTAAAACACTTTCTCCACATATATTCACTATATTTGCGAATGAACTTATGTAAGTATTTTTTTTAGAAACACAACTATATTGAATAATTATGTATAAGAATGATTTCAACGTAATTAATAGTAGCACAATTAAAACCATCATTACTAATACAAGCTAAAACACCTCAGAAGCAAATTGGTGTACTATTAAACACTTACTAACCAAAATCTCCTACACACATCTCCATTCAGAATTGATTAAACAAAAACAAAAAAAGAATGATAATTAGATCATCTTACTAAACAAAATTAGTTAAATTATTAGTTTACTACTCAATGCTCACTATACTAATCAAACTTAGCCCAATTATTAGTTCATTATTCATGTAGTCTTATTTGTTTTTTTTTTGTCTCTACCCTTAGCCCATATTTCATGTGATTCTTTTAACTTTTTCAAAAATGTTATCTTTTTTATATTCCGTAAAAGATTTTTTTAGATTATCTAGATGGCACTAAAGAGTTTGCAAATAAATTACTCCATGGAACTCATCTCTAGTGGTGCAGTACAATAATGATAATTTTTGCTTTATTTAGTGATAATTAACTTCTTGACATAATGGTTTATCTTTTAATGAAATGTACATGAGCTGATTATCATGAAATTACTTTTATAAAAAATTACAGATTCATGATTTTATAGTGTTCACAACATGCATAATTAACAAGTATATCACGAGGTAGATTTGTCACAAACGTGAATCTTTTGATTGAATAATATACTTTTAAAAAATTGAAATATCGAGAGGAGACTGTATCTAATTTGTGACTGTTTAGAGGAGATTTGAGTTAGTTGCAACTGAAAAAAAGAAGAGTTAACTTTCAATATATACTTTATCGTATCAGCAATGTATATAGATGTATTACATATATGACATATAGTTATGCATAATTTATACACGAGTATACATTATTTAAACAATATTGATACATTATATATCGTATCAATATACTACATATACATTAACCATGTGGTCAAAAATAATTTTATTGTGTGTATCACTAATGTTAAACTATTTATTGTATAAATATAAACTTGATTATATTTAGTGCAATTTAAACTACTCTATTGTATATTTATAAAAGAATTTCCTTGGAAATATTATGGAAAAAACTGGCCCATTTTAAGCAGATAATACAAGCCCAATAAACTTCCAAGTAAATCCATAGTCCATCAAACAATCCTACTTGTTTGGGCCTTCCTTCTTATACATGTAGAGTGGAGGAAATTCTATGTATACAAAAATTGGATCATATTATAAAACTAAGCAAAAAATAATATATTATAATAATTATACTTATAAGTAAGAAAATAGACAAAAAGTGTAAAGAGATAAGAAATAAAAGTTCTTTAAAAGAAAATTCTAACTATATTTAAGTGTGTTTAATATGAGTACTGGTGAGTTTATTTATGGTGTTCATAGATGCATATAAAAAGTTGTCTCTCTCACACAAAATCTTGCTATACAAAATCAATAAGATTTTATATCATTGGAGGCATAAAATGCGTTGACAAATTGTCTCCTATTTATTCTTGTTGGTGATGTTGACTTTAAAATAAAAAAAAAAACAGTGAGTACTACAATATAATATGAAATATATTTTATATACATGGATTAAGTAATAAAAATATGCTTGTCTTTAAAAATTATACTTTGACGACTTGCTATTATTTTATTAACAATTTTATATTTCGACATATCTTTCTAAATATTATTGTTTATGACTAAATGACCTCTTTAAACCATTAAGTATGACGTTTCTCCACTCTTAATTTTTCGATACTGTATATATTTGAGTCTTAAATTAAAAATTCCTTCAAATAAAGAGTGTTTTTCTTAACGAGCTATTAAAATTATGTACCAAATATCAGGTATCGCCATATTTATATGCATGAGTTCTTCCGTGTTTGGTGCAATATTTTGATGATTTCCCTCTCATGTTGCTGCGTAATCCCCAATAAAGCCATTTTTGGCTCGTTAAATTATTATGAACATTAACAAAAGTACAAACCATCACTCAAAAAATTAATTAAAAGTAGTTAAGAATTTTATTTTTTACGTATAGCTATGTCAATTAATATGCTTAAATTAACTATGCATTTTGTTGTTTAACAACAAATTTATCTAGCACTAATTTTAAATCTTTTAGTATTGCATTAAAATGACTATACAGTTATTTATATAACTATCTTCACTCATTTTTAATTGTTCTTAATAGATTTTATACTCTTATTAAAAACAATAATAAAAGTAAACATATTTAATCATAATGCTCATATATATTAATGATGAGTAGTTTACAAAGGACTTATGAAACGATTTAGATATCAATAGTATATTTATTTTTTACTTGCTCTGTTCCATTTTCCTAGCTTTTATATCAAAATTAAATATTTCGATCTTACTAATTTAATTTAGCAAATTAAGAGAATTATTTTTTGTAAAAGAATGTATCTCTAAATATTTATAGTTCCAAAATAAGTATTAATAAAGTTTTGTAAAAAAAATATACCTCTAAATTATTTTTTGTACACGAGCCAACTGTAATTTAGTTAGTACTTATTTATATTCGCTAATCGAGAATTATTTTTTCTTCAATACTACTTTTAATATTGAAGCTTCAAATACAGTATTAATAAAATTAATTTAATAAAATATACTTTTAATTAAGAAAAATATTCGATATGTCAAATCACTAAAAATTAAAATAATATTATAATAATATTAATGCTAGGATATATGACTGATTATTGGAGGGTTTGGTGGATCCTTCATAATAAAGAGTATTGGTGCATGCAATAATCGTGCTTTAGTGCACGCCAAACTACAGACAAAATTATAATTGGGATGAGAAAACTACTCTTGTTATTATTCTGATTATTTGCATCTTTTTTCGATTAGGTTACTTTCACTGTTTCACAAAAAATAACTTGGTTTGACTTAACACAGAATTTAAGAATATAAAGAAAATATTTTTATCTTGTGATTCTAAATTAAAGTTGAGTTAAATGTCAAAATTACCTATTAATCTTGTGTCCTTAAAGATGTCAAGTGAAAAACTGATTTTGAAATGTTGCAAAAAAAAGATAATTCTTTTTGAAACAGATTAAAAAAGAAAGAAGATCATTCTTTTTGAAACGGAAAGAATTAAATTAAATTAATGACCCTGTTAATTAAATTATAAGCTTTGCATAAAGTCTTACTTAACCTAACACACCCTTTCTAAACCATCAAAATTAGTTTGGCTCTACGTACGCTATTTAATTTATCAAACAATTATGAGAAGGGTGGAATTATAATAAATAAATTAATGATGGTCCACTGAACCTTACATAGAAAAAAATATATTGCGAGTGTAAGTTATATAAAATTGTTTTTTTTTATGTAAATAAATCTTAAATACTTAAAATATTCTTCGGAAAATAGGTTTAGAAAATGGACCAAAGACATATTTATTATTATTAATGTTAAAGAGAAATTAAAGAAACAGACAACAAAATCCGGGCTAGACCTCAGCGGATCCGATCCACAAATTAATGTTTTGTTTGGCTACGTAGAACATATTTAGATTGATATGAAAATTAAAATAATACATCATATTGATACAAAATTAAAATTATATATATAATATAAAATTATATTTTTGTACATTTACTGAACTAATAATAGAAAACACACAAGATATATTTTGAGAGTGAGTTTTGAAAAATTGCAACTTTGCAACCGGCACCATGCACCCGTACCCGAATCCACACTAAATTTCAATCGCATTGCATAAAGTTAGAGGTCCCATAAAAAATAAAACTTGCTTTATTCCGTATTTATTTCGCTTTATTGTTATTGCTACTTTTATTACGAGCATCTTTAAGCGATATGTAGCAATTATTTAATATAATTAATAATTTGTTTATCAAGCTATTTTTTTTAAAAAAAAATTGATTTCAAAATAGTAAAATATTTAACAAAGTTTCACCCAATATATATCAGGAGATAAGAAATTGTGAATTAAATTTTTAAATATATTATGATCACTTGTTCTGTTGGTTCATCGTTGACGAGGCTTATATGATAAAAAGAAATCAATCTTCTTTACTTGTTTTTCTAATAAATAAATGAACTCCATAGAAGAATATTGATAATTAAGAAGAAAAGAAGTTTGTAACTTGCTTTAGCGTTAAATGTGGATTTATTTGTCCTATATTATTTGATCATTTATTAAATTATTTTTTTATTTTTATTTTACCATTATAGTTAATATGAATTTTAAAGTTTGAACAAAATATGTTTACCCAGTAGACTAATTAATATAAATAAGATTTTTTAATAATTGCATAAAATAAAATAAGTGAGTATCATATTTCATTAGTACTCTAAACGAGCATTCATGAGTTAGATATTGTTTATATTAATTAGGATTTCACAAGTTGCTTCAAATGGGAACACACAAATTCACAAAACAAGAGCAAACTTACATAGAGTCACGTTTATTGTTTGTCTTAATAATTAATTAATATAATCACATGTAAATGATTTCATTTACCTTCGATATTCTCACGTGGGCCATATTGATAATTTTGTGGCTATGGTGATTTAAAATGTAAAAATAAAAATTTAAAAATTAGAGTGACTTTAGGCTAAACAATAGATATTTTAGAAAATGAAAGTAAACAAAAAAAAATCAAGTTTTTGCATGAGAATGATTTTGACGTAGTTACTATTTTCTTTATTTTATTTTTTATTTTTTTTGTGATTGAATTGTAATTTTCTAAAATTAGATAGTTTTTTTAAAACATATAGGCTATGGAAAAATTAGTGGAATATAAAACTTATCACTGCATTAATCAACTCCAGCTTCCAACAGAGTAAATATGATTATTCATTGTTCACCAAGAAAATTGGTCAGAAAATTTTGATGATACTTATATATGTAGAATGACTTATTAATCATTGAAAATTATATACATCTTATCAAGGAATCATAGAAAACATTGCAGCAGAACTTCAAAATTAAGGATTTGGGAGAATTGTGATACTTCATAAGAATAGAGTTTTTAAGGTCTAGTATAGGAATACTCATGATACAAAAAAATATATATAGTGGAGTTAATTTCAGAATGAGAATTCACAGGAGCTAAGCCTGTTGTTGACAGAGCAACATATGAAATACATCACCATTGATTATGATAAGTACTTGCAGATAGAAATTAATGATGATCCATGATTGATGGATAAAAGTACTTTCCAAAGATTAGTAGGGAGGTTACTCTATCTAGCTATGAGTTAATTTTTGCATGATTCAAATCAGCCTCATCTGGAAGGAGCACATCATGTAGTAAGATATCTTAAAGGGAATTTTGACTTGGAAATTTTGCTGAGTAGTGACAAGGATGACACACTAACAACCTTCTGTAATTCTAATTGGACATCTTGTGTAGTAACAAGGAAATTTGTGACTGGCTACTGTGTGAAGTTAGAAAACTCTTGGAGATCAAAGAAATATGAGATGTGTCTAGAAGTACATCAGAACTGAGTATAGAAGCCTATTGCTGAAATCATTTAATTTGGCTTGCAGGTATTTTGAAAAAAATGAATATGAAGGTAAATATACTTGTGAAACTGTTTTGTGATAAAGCTATTATATAAGATTGTTGGAAATCGTATATTACTTGAAAGGATAAAACACATAGAGATAGACTTGCCACTTCGTGAGGAAAAAGATACAAAAGGAATTAATCAAGGCAATGCTGACATTTTGACTAAAGTTCTAGGAGGCCAACAACATCACTACATATTGGATAAGTAAAGGTTAATAGATGTTTTTCAACCTTTAACTCGAGGGGGTGTTGAGAGTAAAAAATTGTACAGAAATGGTTAGTTGGGATGACAGATGATAAGGGTAGTTATAACCAACTTTAGGATCTAGAAGTATGTTGAACGAGTGTCGCAATTCCTTTGGAAATATGATAGATCTTGGTGGTATTCACCTTATCAAATCGCTCGTTGAGATCTGCCCATACTTTGTGAGCATTTGATGAATACACAATGCCATCAATCTGATCATTTGATGCAATGCACATGATCCATGAAAGAACAACTACATTTATACACTTTCATTGATGGTCCATCTAACCTTCATGCATATCATTCCTGCAGGTGTCATCCACGAAATCAATTTTATTCTTCCCTAACAACGCAATTTTCATTCATTTACTCCAGAGAGTATAATTCTCTACTCCAGTGAGAATATAATGGGTTAAGTTTACACCAGAAATAGTAGAACTCTGTAAAAATAAAGGATCAAAAGAATCGAAGATTGGCCTTGAAATTCAGGCATTTTTTGATCCCGATTCAGTGACACCATTCGATGATTCACCCCCAACCACCGGTAATGAAGAGTACACATAATCAACAAGAAATTACAGAACAAAGAGAATTCAACAATCAATGAATGTATGATTGCCATTATTGGCTCTGATACCATGTTATAACAATAATTATGAATGGAAGACGAAGCTTGATTGGAAGAAAAGAAAAGGAAAATCGATAGTAAAATGCGAGAGTATTCATTTATCAAAACTAAGTACAACACAATGCTTCTATCTATTTATACTTATCTAGCCGACTTAAGAAGTAAAATATCTAACTCAATTAACTACTCCTAATTATCGTTAATTAACAAACTAACTGATCCTAAAGTTGGTTATAACTGTCTATGCCAGCTGGCATCCTAACTGACCATTTCTGTACAATTCTTTACTCTCAATTTGAAACAACATGTCATCAACTACAGGTATCTATAGAAGCTTATAAATGTTCTAAGTTTATAAAAAACTATTTCAGGAAAAATAAAAAAGAATATGCTCAAAAGAAAAATAGAAAAAAATATAAAAATAAAATAGATTAGTATTTTTTATTTATTTTTGTTGTTCTTTATATTTGAGGCTTTTTAGTGCAATAATGGAATATTCCGCTATATTCTATGAAATAAGATAGGACATTTTTTTATATTAAGTAATTACTTTCACTTTTTTGAATTAAATATGGAATAAAGTTGATGAAGATTTTATCATAAAATTATTATATTTATCTCATATACTTCCTTTACTTCATATTATACGCCCATTCATTTCCTAGCACAAATCATGTCCATTACAGAAATTAATAAGTATAATATGTAATTTATTAAATTATTCTTATTAAATAAATGTTAATTTTTGTTGTTATATTTATTTTGGCACAGAGAGATTATCAAAGGATCTCTTAAGGAAGCTGGATAAAAATTAAGTAATTTATATTATATGACTTATACGATGTTTAATAAACAAATAATTTTTTTTGTCCAAATTAGTATAATATTCAATTGACAATTTAGTACTAATTCACATAATTGATATAAGTTTGAATATTTTTAATATAGAAAATACAATTACTATTAAAATTACATAAATAAATACATAAATTTTACAATAATTATTATCTACATTATTAATATCCGTATAACTCTATTACTATTTTTCCAGAGACATAAACCAAACACAACTTATAAATCCACAGTCGATATCGAAATACTCTACTATTTTCATTTCTCTCTCTCTTGTCACACAGTATTATCTTTTTTCTGTAGACTCAGTAAAATCACTCCAAAGAAAAGGAAAAGTCTTGCCCTGTTTTTGCTCCCAGCTCACAATCTCTGAGTTTGGGTTTTGTTCTTTGATTAATGGATACCATTTAGAGTATCAGGTACAATTGTTGATTTCCAATTTATTTTCCTGAAAAAATTCTATTGGCTTATATTGTGGATATATTGGGAATGACAGGACTGATCTTTTTTCTGTTTTGCTTTTTCACAGAACCCGAATTTGGGAAAAAGGGTTAAAGGAGGAGGAGAAAAAGGAGCAGTCTTGGGTACTGTGTCTGATACATAGTTGTTGCTGAAGGAACAATCATGGCCGTGGATGAGAATGGCTCCTTGAATCGGACGGACGATAGTGCTGTAAAGAATGATTCCGCTGCCGTCGATCAGAACGGTGCGCCACGGTCAACGATACCCAGTGATCAGAATATTCAAAAGATGTCTGTTGATCATCAACCCCAGAAAACGAGTGTGCAGCATAAGCCTCAAATGGGTGTTTTTCAGCAGCAGAAACAAAGCATTAACGGCAATGGAGTGATGGGTCAGCATGATTTTCAGACTCAGCATCAGAAAATGAACGGTGTTGATTTGAGAAGAAATGGAGGGGTTGTTGATGAGGATGAAGATGGAGAAGGGTTTAAGAAGGAGATGAGGGATTTGGAGGAAATGCTTTCCAAATTGAACCCCATGGCTGAAGAGTTTGTGCCTCCCTCACTCTCCACCAACCACGGAGTTGTGCCAATTTCTCCTGGTGGAGAACAATTTGGAATTGATGCTTTCAATTTTGTAATGCAAGCTGGACTCAACGATGGAAATTTCAACAGAAGGGTATCTATCTCAGCTCTTTTTCACTTTCTTAATTTAGTAGCTACTGGAAGACAGTTCAGTTGCCTTATGTATGTTAAATGTTATCCATAACTTAAGTTAGGAAATTTCATAATTGGTTCTATATCATGCAAGAACATATATTGAGGAGGATACAGTTATTGAGGTCTAAACTAGGGAATATTGATGTTTCCTTCTGTTGTCTAAAATAAAAGACAAATTTATTGTCTCTTACCTTTTATAACCTTGTTTGTGATCACTGTCATGGAGTCCTGGCTAACAATTCTGGTTGAAATGAACTAGCAGAAGAGAAATGGCTATGGTCTTGGTAGGAGACGGACGAATGTCCGGACAAGCATGGCCCAACGTGAAGATGTTATAAGGAGGACAGTTTATGTGTCTGAAATTGATCAACAGGTACTAAAATGAGGGATATTCAGGGCACTGGGTACTTGCTCATTATTTCACCTTCATCTTTTTTGGGGACTTATTGTTCTTATTTTGTGTAGGTGACTGAAGAGCAACTTGCTACACTCTTTCTTACTTGTGGGCAGGTGAATATGTTTCCCGTTCGGTCGTGCTTCCGCATCAAATCATAATTTACAGCATTTTAAAATGTTTATGAAATAATATGTTGCCATAATCTGTTTTTATCCTTCATGTGCTGAAGGTGGTTGACTGTCGCATATGTGGAGACCCCAATTCTGTACTCCGTTTCGCCTTTATTGAATTTACTGATGAAGGTATATTGAACCATAATCTTTGGTTTGACATTTTTCGTTCCTGCTTAAAGATCTTGTTAACTAAAGGTGACATTGTCCCATGTATGATCTGCAGAAGGTGCAAGGACCGCTCTGAGTCTTGCCGGAACTATGCTAGGGTTTTACCCTGTGAGAGTGCTTCCTTCTAAAACTGCAATTGCACCAGTTAATCCAACATTTCTTCCAAGGGTGAGAATTTGTGTATATTTTTGGTATTTCCTAGTTGTAAAACTGCCTCTCTACCTCCACGAGGTAGAGACAAAGGTCGGCGTACACTCTACCCTCCCCAAACCCCACTTGTTGGATTTCACTAGGAATGTTGTTCCTTTTTGCAAAATTGCTGTTAAGGGCGATGAATGGATAGCTCTCTGTTGCTAATACTGATTTTTTTACCTTGGGCGTGGATATGTAGTCTGAAGATGAAAGGGAGATGTGTGCAAGAACTATATACTGTACAAACATTGACAAAAAGGTAATTTTAGGTTTATAATCATTGTTTTGCATAATTGAAGAGCATCTATGGAGATATTGCTTTATGACTTGTTCATGTGTATGAATAGGTTACTCAAGCAGATGTCAAGCTCTTTTTTGAATACTTTTGTGGAGAGGTTTGTAGCTTCTCACCTAACTTCTCTGCAAGTGCTTGTCCTAGTTAAGAACCTTACTCTATGTGGTTTTCTTCTCTAATGCAGGTTAAGCGCCTGAGGTTACTTGGTGACTATCATCATACTACTCGTATAGGTTTTGTCGAGTTTGTTATGGTAATTTCCATGAGCTTTTCTTGGTTTTTCTGTCTGATATATCATACTGTTCTGGACATTTGCTTTTTTCTACTCTTACGAACTAATTGAACCTCCATTCAGAATGGGTGGCCTTTCACTATCCTTGTTTGTAGTTTAGCATTATTATGATGTGATTACTTATTTGAGTCTTTTACATTCAGAGTTTAAAAACATCAGTTTTGTCCCGTTTTGGTTTTCATGTGGATGAACTAAGTTCTTGGCAGTAGTTTGTCCACTTGTGTGAATTTGAGATAAAACCGACATAAACTGAATTTGATTCGAAGCTTTTATCGCCTTGCTTGTTGGAGTGCCAGTCTAAGCTTATGTTGTTATCTATCTTCGTCACCAGAAACTAATTCTAATATACATGAGCTACGTGAGCATTAATATCTCTGGTAATAATCTTCAGAGGGGGACCTATCCTATGAGGAAGGGGGTCACAGGCGCCTGTTAACCTCGGAAAAAATCCTGTATATATCTTGAAGTATGTAGATATATTTTACTAGGCACCCTAATACAAAAATGTTAGAAGGGGTCACTGATTGATGGGGCTCCTTAGCTTTGTCCTTAGGTTCAGTGACCTATTTCGATCCTAACTGTAACCTACCCGATTTTTCGCTGTGTTGTACGGCTTCTTGTACCAAACCATATTATTGTTTTTATTGATTTTTCCTTCTTTAGTTCCCCCCTTTTGTTAGCTTCTCTTTTTTTCTTTTTTTTTGAGAAGGTAACATATTCCCGTTTATAAGTATAATCCTCAGCACAAAACCAAAATATGGGTGTTGGATAATTGCAGTCCTTGTTCTTCTTACAGGGAATCTAAAACTTCAAAAATTGAACCAAGATCATCAATAATTCTGATTTACACCAAAAACTAAAAAGGAGATTATGATATCTTTATCATCTGTATAGGACTTACCTTATCTTCGAAGAGCTCTGAATTCCTTCCCTTCCACGTTGTCCACCAAATAGTTTTTCGAACAATTTTCCATCTGTCTTTGTATGTGGTAAGCCCCCCCCACCTTGAGAAGAGTTCCGATGTTCTTCCTGGCATTCCCACATAGTACCCCTGAGATTGATGAGCAAATCCCACAGTTAGCTGGTCACTTTACAATGTAGAAACAAATGGTTGGTGAATCAACATCTTCCCCACACAAATAACATCTTGAGCAAATTTATGTTTTCCTCTTCCTTAGATTTTCCTGAGTAAGGACAGCTCTCTAGCTACAACCAAGTAAAGCGAGCTACTTCACATTGTATCTTTATTTTCTATAAATGCTTCCAATGCATAGACTGTTTTGGGATTTTACATGGTTCAGATCTTTATTTGTTTGAGCTGACTGTATACATTCACTGCTATGCTTTTGCTAGCTAAGTATATTTTACCCCCTTGTAGTCCTTTGCATTGCTCCAGATATAAAAAGAATCAGAATCCACTTCTTTTTTTCTTTTGAGTTAATCCCTACCTTAAAAGTCCCACCTCACTTCTCTGTCCATTATAGAGATAAGAAACTAAGAAACTCTTTCTCCAATTCAAAACCCAGTTTCTCTCTTTCAATCTCATATTACCAGTCCCAGGACCGCAACCCACCAAACAAAAGTATCAATTTTTTTTCTGAAAGACATAGGTGTCACCTCTAACTCAAATCCTGGTCCTACCTATGATCTTTACTATAATTGGAATGTTGTGGTATGGGAAAGGTTCCTCATCTGCAGTTCAGTCAAACTGTGGATACAACGTAACAACAACATTGTATGTTGTTGTACAATTTTACAACAACATACCCAGCGTAATCTCAAAAGTGGGGTCCGGGGTCATAGCTAAGCACATATTTTTTATTGGATGCTTCGTTGTTAGAGTAGTAGAGTGGATGACAAATATTGGATATCGTACGCACTAACTGTTCAGTAAATCTTTGAGGTATATAGTTGTGTAGTTTGAGTTGCTGGAAGGAGAAGGGGTCCTTTGGTCAGTTTCATAATAAACAGCTACAATACAAAAATTCACATAACTAGTATATATAACGTATACAATAAATAGAACTCTGTATGACGAACGTAATCTTTGCATAACTAATTCAATTTTGGTTTCTAGTGTAGAATCATAATTGATTGAATGTTTGATTGATTTTAGGTATTAAATTCAGCATTACTACTACTGACATAACTTCTATAGGAATCTATTATTATTTTATGTGGGATTTAATGTGGTGTTGAAGTGTGTGACTCTCTGATCTTAAAGCTTAAGTTGTTAGAGAGAGAGAGTACAGTTTTCTTTACTCAATTATATTCACAAAACGCCCCTTCACGTGTAGCATGGTTCTTTTTTCATGGCCAAGCATGTGGAAATTCTTTGTTGATAACAGGTGGTAGTGAGATTCGATCCCTCTACCTCTACCTCTACCTCTACCTCTATCTGCTTTGATACCATGTTGAAGTGTGACCATCTTATCTTAAAGCTTAAGCCCTTAGAGAGAACACTTTTACTTAATTATATTCTCAACATGTGGAACAAAAATGCATTTATTAGCACTATCTCTATAAGAATCATATATTATTATAAGTGGGAAGCTTCTAACCTCAAAGTTGACTTACCATTTTATCCTTATTTTACCTCTAAAATAAATTAATATTAATATCTATTTAATTAACTAAATATTAAGTAAAAGTTATATTTAAATTCATGCATCAAATAAGATCTTAATGCATCATATATTCATGTACTAATTAAATGTAGATAATGAAGAGTCTAATAACCTTTCAATTTTAATTTGTAAGATAAGTGGGAGTAATGAAGAGTCTATCAAACACACTCATACCACATTATATATATTTCTTGTTTTATTCAAGTTTGTAATCATCCTGCATTCTACAGTAGTTGATTTTCATTACCAATTTGTAATTATAAGAATTCTTACTATTTTATTTATTTGTATTCTTTAAAATTTCATTCATATTCATCTTCTTTTTGTTGAGAAATATGTAAATTATGATAGTTACAAGATGAATATACTCCAATATGAAGTTGTAAGTAAATATTTTATTTTTCACATCTCCATCGTTTTGAGTTTTTAAATATAACTTCGTAGTTGATTACTGTATTTTTGTATTCATCATTTCTTCTATTTTTAGGATATATATAGTAAAACTAATCACATTTTGTATTTATCATTAATTATTTTGAGGGTAAACATGTTAAATCCCATAGAATAGTCATTGTTTGATAATCATTTATCTTTTTAAACCAATATATTTGTACTTTTTCCTTTTTATATGTAATCTCAAATGTTTAAAAAATTCATGTACTTAACTGTTATAGAAAGGTAAAAAATAAGTGCAAAAGTAAAAATAAAATAAAAAATTCATTTATATATATATATATATTCTTTAATATATAGTTTAAGAAATATAGTTTCTTTGTTCTTAACATATTAATGCCTTCTTTTCTGTTTGTCTTATGTATTATTATTATATGATTATAATTTTTCTATATATAGATATGTTTCGTCATGTTTTGTCTAGAATAAATCTACTTTTAACAAAATGTAATTTAATTAGTATGAAAAATATTTTTATCTATATATTTTAATGTAATGTCTTTTTTTATGGATGTCATGTCTTTATTTACTTCTTCTTTTTTCGTTTGAAATTGTAATTTTTTCTATAAATTTGATGGTATACCGCCCAAACATTTTGTAATATTTTTCTTTATACGTATCTTTTTTTATAGACAATTTCTTTTTTTATTATTAAAACTTATGTTTAGTTATTAAAATATATTAATTCCTCTGATAAAATAAAATGTTTATTTTTCATGAAGTATTTAATATATTAAACCTCCAACATCTAACACAAGATTTTCATGTTATATTTTGTGCAGAGTTATATTCTTATGTTAAACTTACATATAAAAGGACTTAAATTTGAACTTAGCTATATAAATTAAAATTTTCTAATATCAATTAAGGGACAAACGTGCGATGCACGTTTCGAGAACTAGTATCTATAAAATGCCTTAAGTAAATAAATTGTATGTATAATCACTTACCATACAGTAATAATTTTTTCATTAATCAACTGGATAATAATTATTCAATAATTTATTGACGAGATATAATCTTTGCATTATTATCCACCACAGAACAATTCTTGTGTTTAGAATAGAATTGACGAGAACAATAATTTATTTTCATTTTTTTCTTAGTGATTTAGAATAGAACACGTAATGTATAGGAATTGCCATCTCAAGATTTAGAAGATCTTGTGTTGGTATATCCCTTTTATTATTATTGAATTAATATTTAATAATAGTATTAGGATTCGAATCCAGGTGGAGGGGTTTATCTTGGTTGAATACAAAAAAAGAAGACTACCTTTTTTGTTGTGCTTCGCTAGGTTGAGGTAAGTAAGGTATACGAAGAAAAAGCCTATTTGACATGGGCTATTTTTGTCTTTCAGTGTTTTAGTTATCCAGGATAGATATGGAAGGTCTCAGAATCGCTAGATTTGGATTAACTGGATATTCATTTTTTAAAAAATAAAAATGATTTACCTTATAGAAGAAACCCGACGACACTAAGAAAAATTAATCATATATGAAATGGTTCCTAGATAGCAGGAAAACAGAAGTTGCCTGTGTTGTCGTTTTGATTACTTCAACAGGCACGTGGTGTATTTGACAGCTACTGAGTTTCTTCCAGTAGATTATCAGCAATTCACAGCAATATGGGGTAAATAAAATAGCAATCTCGGTGTTTTTACGGCTGCCCAGCTCAGTCTGTTCTGCATTTCTCAGTGACCAACTTTTGAGTTGCTTTGATGGGAGCCCTTACAGCTTTATTATGTGGATTCTGTGCTTCTTTATCATTTAAATGGGACTGGAAAAGAAGTGCTCTTGACTTGGTACTACTCTGTGAGATACTATTGTTTTAAGTAGATCAGCTTTACCGTCCAAACAATCTTCACACAGGAGAAAATACTATTACTTTAGTACCTGAAATGCCGTGATATCTGGTTCCCATGACAAAGTATCTCTAACATACATGCATCAAGATATATGATTGTTTTTCTGTTCCAAAGTTGCTCTTGACCTGCATGCTATCTCCTCATCCACCGTATTAATTGAGAATGGATATAGGGAACCATATAAAGCTTCTATTAGTCTCTTCGGTGTGGAGGTTCTAGAATTGAACTTCCTCACTACACTATCTCTTGGTTGCGGTTGCAATCTGCATCTAGTTCTCCTTGATGCATTGCAAAGCTGTCTTCTGTTGTTTAACACCTCCGGAATTTATATTTTGAGGTGCTTTAAGTCAAACAGGAGATTTCTTTAGTGTCACGCTTTCTGTTTTTGGATAGAAGAATGACACGCTTCTGTTCACCTCCTCCTTGGATTAGCTGTAAGTGCAATTTGTTTCAGAGTGGACAAATTTAGCTGTGGCAATGACAAACTTTGTCGATGTTATACTTAATCTTTGTCTTGAGCTATTCTTTCTCGTCTTTGGAAGACTTATTTCTAGGCTCTGTTGCCTTGATTTAATGGAACATACATGGTGGATTTATCTCACTTTGCTTCTTACTTGAGATTAGTTTGCACTAGTCTTCCATGTTATTATGCCATTGGATCGTTACCAAGAATCAGTGGATTCATGATGTAATGTCATATTTGATGAAATTTGAAGTACAAAAATTTAAATTCCTTCATTGTACTGCTTATTTTGTTTGTTTACCCTTTCCCTCAAAGGAAATTTAGCACGTGGCATTGAAAAGCTATTGCTTGTTTAGTATAGTTTCATGATGAATTTTCTGATTGTTGCAGGCTGAGAGTGCCATTGCTGCACTGAACTGCAGTGGTGCAATCCTGGGATCTCTTCCTATAAGGTTTCTCTCTGATTACAGTAGACTTCATGTTGATGCTTCTTCTATTTTACGGACATTTCCTTTAATCTTTAACTATTTCCATACTACAGGGTGAGCCCATCAAAGACTCCTGTTCGACCACGTGCTCCTTCTCGCTCGCCTGTGCAGTGAAATATCACTCTGCATTCGTCATCTGATCTTAAATCTAAATATATACGTAGATACAGATACCATCGAGTACCTCGTGGCATTTGTCTTTTAGTTTATTTGCATTACTCAAGCCACAGGATACTTGTTCTTAAGCTTGCACTGTTGGCTGGTTTATGAGTTGTTATGTTGATGTAGTTTAAGTTTGGTATATTTATGCTCCTCTAGGCAATGCCTCGAGTACCATTACTGACTGATGTTCTAACTGTTACATTGATCCAATGAGTTCCTTAATATTCGGCTATCACATTGGTTTGTGTTCTTGTGTTTTGCTGTACATTAAAAAATGGCGTTTTGGTGGCCTGGTGTCTGAGTTTACACTGTTCATCTCCTCCTCCTTGTCTAATGGTTAATACGTTGTTCCACATAACAAGATGATTATTCAGCCCAGTAACTTCTTTGTTGGCCTAACTCGACCCTTAAATTAGTTCCTTGATTATGAAGATATCAAGGTCCAGATAGTTTGGGCGTAGACTTTAGCCTAAGAGAAATATGATCCAGAAAGGAATACAAACCTTTTACTGGTAGAAAAATTATTTTCGATATACCAAAAGTTTGAACATGTTATCATAAATAATGGATTCGTAAAAAAGAAAAGAAAGACATAAATTCCTTTTGTCATTTAGTTAACGTCTGATTCCGGACCTACTTTATTCTTTTGGAAAGAAAATGCCCCTCCCCCCTCTCTTCCCTTCCATATTTGCAGAAATCATAAATTCTAGTCTGCTGCATTTTTATCTCCTAGAACCCATTCATTGCGAAAATCAATATTAATAAATCTAACAACAGATAAATACCATAACATTAAACTGAGAATCTAAAACAATGTGAAAATAATCAAATACTGTCCGAAAGGGACTCCAATGTGTTTGCGAACTAGTCCAAGCAGCTCATCGCGGAATAGTCTAAGAGTATCATCGGTCAACCCCAATACAAAATTTGTATCGAAATTACTCACTTTAGTAAACATGTACGACCACTACAGCGATAATGCATAGTATAGCATATTTAAATATGCAAATACACAAACATTTACATGGAAATGCCAAAATTTCTGCTATATTAGAAGAGGAGGAGCTTAGGTCAAGTTTCAAAATTTACTAAGAGAAGAATTTCTATTACTTATATTAAGAGAAGAGGGAAATATTAGAAGAGGGACTAAAAGAGGAGCATAGGATTAAGTTTCGAAATTTACAAAGAGAGGAACTTTTATTTACTTTATATTAGAAGAGGGAATGTTGAAGAACTTAGTCATTTGACCGATTTGCCTTTCTCCACAAATTTCCTCATCAGTATATCTTTTTTCTGTTTTTCTTTTAATATATTATGTGTTAAAAAATTACAAAAAAATAAAAATAGTACTACTATATATTATAATATTTAGTATTTCTTCGTTTATTTTTCATTTTAGTATATTATGTAATTTAAAATTATGAAAAAGTAATATTGTAAATCACAATAATCAATAACTTAAAATATCTAGAAGAAACACATGATATCTTTTTTGATTATCTCTCAAAATTTCACGTATGCCTCCATTATATAGTAAAATTGAGACTGAAAGAGTAACATATATTATTTGAAAATCACGTTAAAGATACTATGAATCACAATAATTAACCACTTGAAATATATTAAAATTTTGATTAACTTTCGAATATATATATAAATATATATATATATAAACTAATTAATAATTTAAAATATTTAAACACATATTTAAAAATTAATTAACTCTCAAAATATCATATGTGCTTAAGATATTTTTTTGAAAAGTATTTAAAAAATATTAGAAAAATAATTAATAACAAAGAATATTTAAAAATTTAGTTGACTCTAGTAATTCTATCCATTAACATAAACTAAAACAAATTTTGTATCTGGTAGTTAAATATGCAAATACACAAACATTTATATGGAAATGCCAAAATCTAAAACTAGTAGGCAATATGTTTTCAGAAAACTATTTTTAGATAGTAAATTTTCCTAACTGTGCAATTAGTTAAATGGAAAACTTATTCCAGAAAAAGCTATATATATCTCAATCTCTAAAGTTAAAGGGAATTAATGTGAAAAATATTCTCTCTATAATTCAAATTATTTTAGCAATTGTGACATGTACCATAAAAAAATTATTATCGTAAATTTATGCTATAGATATTTTAGAATTTTTTGTTCCAATTGCTTTTTAGATGTAAATGGAAAACTCACGTTGTTACGTAAGAATAAATTAATAACGAATGTGTTATACCTCGTTTATGTATGTATGGAAAAACCTGCAAATTACACATACATATTTATTTTTATTTTTTTGTTAAAAGTATGTATATTTTATATTTTATCATTGAATACGACTTTAAAAATGAGGACAAATAATATATTATTTGTAACCCTGAAAAAAGGATCGAATTACTGAGATGTCACCTTTTCATAAATTTAAATTAATTTAAATTCTCTTTCAATGTTAACGATAATCTGCAGTTACAAAAATATGTAATATATTTTTTAGATCAATAATTTTACCAGTGTATTCCTTTTTTTGATATTAAGTCAATAATAACATAAATTGAGGTGAATAGAGTGTGAGTTATGAATAGTGTGAACAAGGTTGGTCCGTTCATACTTTTTCTGTTTTAATTCATATGTTCTTTTTATTTAATATGAGTAACATCTTAGTTTCAATATACATTCTTTTTTAATTATTATATTATTTTTTTTAAATTTAATTTAACTAAATTTAAAAATTAAATTAAATTATATTAATTTAATATCTCAAACAAAAATTTAAATATTTAAAATTTATACAAAACGTACTATAAGTTTGTAACATTTTTAACATTATTAAAACACAAAGATCTAAATTTTTTTTAGGAATTACAACATTAAGATAAAAAAAAAAAAGATTGAAGTATTATGTTTGTCCTTATCTACTGTAATAAAGTCAAAATAAATAAATAAATAAACACAGGCGTGGCGAAACGGACCATCCGAAGAAGCTCGTCTGTTTTCTCTATGAGCTAAATTCATCTCTCTCGCGTCATCACTACAAAGATAAAGAAAATTTTGTTCTATTTCCATTTTCCCAGCTCACCATCTTTGAGTTTGGGTTTTCTTCTTTGATTAATGGAGTCCACCGCTTAGACCAGCAGGTACAATTATCGGTTTCCTTTTTTTTTTTTGGCTTATTGTGGAAACTGTGATATTAAAACTACAGATTGATAAATTGGGAAATGACAGAACCGATCTTTTTTTTGTTTGTTTTGGTTTGCTTTTTGACAGAACCCGAAATTGGGAAAAAGGGTTAAAGAAGAAGGAGAAAAAGGAGCAGTCTTGGGTACTGTGAGACATAGTTGTTGCTGAAGGAACAATCATGGCCGTGGATGAGAATGGTTCGTTGAATCGGACGGATGATAGTGTTGTAAAGCATGATTCCGGTGCCGTTGATCATCAGTCGAATCAGAACGGTGAGACACGGTCAACGATACCTAATGATCAGAATATTCAGATGATGATGTCTGTTAATCATCTACAACAGCAGCAACCCCAGAAAACGAGTGTGCAGCATAAGGCGCAAATGGGTGTTTTTCAACAGCAGAAGCATAGCATCAACGGTAATGGAGTGATGGGTCACCATAATTTTCAACATCAGCATCAGATAATGAACGGTGTTGATTTGAGTAGAAATGGAGGTGTGGGTGATGAGGTTCATGGTGGGGAAGGGTTTAACAGAGAGATGAAGGATTTGGAGGAAATGCTTTCCAAATTGAACCCCATGGCTGAAGAGTTTGTGCCTCCCTCACTCTCCACCAACTACGCAGTAGTGCCAATCTCTCCTGGTGGAGAACAATTTGGGTTTGATCCTTTCAGTTATGCAATGCAAACTGGACAAGGCGATGGAACTTTCAACAGAAGGGTATCTATCTCAGCACTTTTCTCTTTCCTAATTTATCATGTTTTTCATTTAGTGGCTACTGGATAACGGTGCTTATGCAAATGTTAGGTTCTCCAGTTTGATGTTTGTTCCTCTTTTGGTTGCCTTATGTATGTTAAATCTAATTCATTACTAACAGTAGGAAATTTCATAGTTGGTATCATTCAACAACATATATTGTAACAGAGCTAACATTCTCACTCTTTAGTAACTATTTTGCCATATGCATCTTCTTGATGCCATTTGTAATACTATTTACTTCATTTAAAAGAAAAAGAGGATGTTCAATTTTTCTCTCTGTCCTGTTGTTTTAAACGGACAAGTTTATTTATTGTCCGACACTTTTTGTAACCTGGTTTGTAATGAATCATTGTCATGGAGTCGTGGCTAACAATTCGGTTGAATGCACTGGCAGAAGAGAAATGGCTATGGTCTTGGTAGGAGAAGGATGAATGTCCGGACAAGCATGGCCCAACGTGAAGAGGTTATTAGGAGGACAGTTTATGTGTCTGACATTGATCATCAGGTACTAAAAAGAGGGTACTCAGGCACCGGGTACTTGTTCATTGTTTATTGGGTTATGTCACCTTCATCTTTTACCGTGGGACTTATTGTTCTTATTTTGTGTAGGTGACTGAAGAGCAACTTGCGACACTCTTTCTTACCTGCGGGCAGGTAATATGTTTCCCGTTCAGTCATTTCTCTGCATTCAACCATACACTTTTTAATATGTTCGTGAAACAATTTGTGGCCATAATCTGACTAACCTTAATGTGATGAAGGTGGTTGACTGTCGCATCTGTGGAGATCCCAATTCTGTACTCCGTTTTGCATTTATTGAGTTTACTGATGAAGGTAAGTTGAACCAAAATCTTTTGTTTGACAATTTTCATTTTGGGTTAAAGTTTTTGTTGTCTAACACTGACATTGTCCCATGTATGGTTTGCAGAAGGTGCAAGGAGTGCTCTGAGTCTTGCAGGAACTATGCTAGGATACTACCCTGTGAAAGTGCTTCCCTCTAAAACTGCAATTGCACCAGTTAATCCAACTTTTCTTCCAAGGGTGAGAAATTGTGTATACTTTCTGTGCTTTCCTTTCACAAAATCGCTGTTGAGGATGATGAATAGATGCCTCTCTGTTGCTAATTCTGAAATCTTTACCTTTGGCGCTGATATGTAGTCTGAAGATGAAAGGGAGATGTGTGCAAGGACTATATACTGTACAAACATTGATAAAAAGGTAATTTCGGGTTTGTAATTCCTGTTTCACTTGGTTGAGAAATGAGAAGTATCTATGGAGATAATGCTTTATGAGTTGTTCATTTGTATGAAATAGGTTACTCAAGCAGATGTCAAGCTCTTTTTTGAGTACTTCTGTGGAGAGGTTTGTAGCTTTTTCACCTGACTTGTCTGAAAGTGCTTGTCCTTCTTTAGCTTCCTTACTCTATACGGTTTTATTCTTTAATCCAGGTTAAGCGCTTGAGGTTGCTTGGTGACTATCATCATTCTACTCGCATAGGTTTTGTTGAGTTTGTTATGGTAACTTCCGTGAGCTTTTCTTGGTTTTGTTGTCTGATTTATCATACTGCTGTGGACTTTGGTTTCTTTCTACTCTTAAGAACTACTAGAACCTCCAATCATAGTGCTTTATTTCACCATCCATGCTTGTTATTTAACATCATTATGATGTTCTTACTTGTTTGGGTCTTCTACAAATTCAAAGTATAAAGAGATCTGTTTTATCCCTTTTTGTATTTTATGTAGGTGAAGTAAGTTCTTGGTAATAGTTTCCCACTCATGTGAATTTTAGATATTGCTGACATACACTGAATTTCGGTTCAAAATTTTTTCCCTTGTTTACTGGTGTGCCTGTCTAACTTCTAAGCTTACGTTGATATCTTTGTCACCAGAAACTAATCCAAATCTTTTTAACTAGATAACATGAGCCATGTGATCGTTACTTTTTGTCGGGTAGTAAACCTTACTTGTGAGAAAGGTCTCTCATTTGCAGATCCGTTCTAGATGTCGATATTATGTCTTGTGTTTATTTCTCAGTGTAGCTAATGTTCGTGCCTGTTATTGCCTATTGGATGCTTGTTTCGTTGTTAGAGTAGTAGAGTGGACGACAACTATAGGATATGGTACCCAATTGTTGTTTAGTATTAAGTTGGAGGTATTTAGCTGTGTAGATTGAGTTATTGCTGGAAGGAGAGGGTTCCTCATGTTAGTCGCACAAAAACCAGTCCCAATAAAAAATCCGTATAGCTATTAGTTACAAAGTATAGCATCCATGGATGTGGCATAGTGGTTAAGGAAGTGGGTTTAGAACTGTGAGGTCTCGAAGGTTCGTATCCCAGCAGAGACAAAAAAACTAGGTGATTTCTTCCCATCTGTGTTTTTTGTCTTTGCTAGGACAAAAAACACTCACCGACAAGAAGACCCCATATACATCCCAGATTAATTCTGCACAGCTATTCTGTGAGAAAAGCACTCCTTATTTCCATAACAAGGATCAGTATGGGGTCTTTATGTCTTTCCAGTGTTTTGGACGGCGAGCGGCAACAAAAGGCGACAAGGGCCTGCCTCGCCACGCGGCGAGGCGAGCGGCGAGGCGCTTGCCTTTTTGAATTAAGGCCCCAATTAATACCAAAGATTAAAAATATTTAATTGCATATATAAATATCCAAAATCTTAATAGTAATAACACATATTAGCAAATATTCAATTCAAAAACCAATAGTAGTAAAACTTTAAAGACCAAATAATTCAAAATACAATACTAAAACTTTAAATGTCTATTCTTCTTCAAAACTATCCGACTCTTGAAGAAAAGAACTCAAGAAGAACTGAAAAGATCAAAAGAAGAAAGAAAAAAAGAGGTATACCTCAGGTCCTCAGTGCAGCAACAACTCAGATGATGGAGAACAGGAGAAGAGATGCGACCGGCAAATTTTGACAATAGAAGAGATCGCGAAGGGAAGAGGAGTCGGGGCGAAGAGATTGCGAGGGGAAGAGGAGTCGGGCAGCAGCAAATTTTGAAAATAAACAAAAAAAACCCTAATTTTGATTAATATTGTTAAGTCAAATCTTTTTAAAAAATTTAAATCAAAAAGGCGGCGCCATTTTTGTCGCCATTAGCTCGCCATACCTCGCCATGGGTTGCCTCGCCTCAGTGTGGAATGGCGAGAAGGGCTCGCCTCGCCTCGCCTCTCGCCTTTGGCGATGAGGCGCTTGCCATTCACAACACTGTGTCTTTCTATTTATTTGTTATCAAGGGAAACATATAGAAGGTTTCAGAATAATCAAATTTGGATAAACTGGATACTTGTTCTAAAAATTGAAACTGGACTACTTATAGAAGAAATCCAACGACACTAAACAATATTAATCACTTATATAATGTTTCCTCGGCAGCAGGAAAAATAAGTGGCCTGTATTGTTCTTTTAATTAGTTCGGTAGGCTTGTGTTATATTTGGTAGCTAATAAGTACATGCCAGTAGATTATTTGGAATTCACAGTAATGCAGGGTAAATAAAATTGCAATGTCGGTGTCCTTGTTGCTGCCCATCTTGGGAAGTTTTGCATCTCTAAATGATGAGTTTCTGAGCTGTTGCTTTGCGTGGGGATCATGGATATAATACACATTTAGAACTGTTGCTCTGATGGGGAGCCATTGCAACCTTTACCATGTGTATTCTGTATTTTTGATCACTTAAGTTGGAAAGCAAGTGCTTTACGCTTGGTACTCCTCTGAGAGATACTATTGTAATAAGTAGATCAGCTTTACCATGAGGTACCGTTTGGATTTCGAGAGTCAAAACTTCCAAATTTTGACCCTGAATTTAGTCATGAAATCTTTAGAATAATCTTTAACTGAAATAGACAATTCAATATATTTGTAATGCATATGAAAATATTCCTGATAAAAGAAAAACTCAATTAACTTTTGAAATCCGAAAGGTGCCATATAAATTGGGACTGGGAGGGAGTAGAGTATTACTTTAGAACCTGAGAGATGTCGTGAAGTTTGCTTTCCTTGACAAAGATCTTCAATAGACATATCTGATAATTTTTCTGTTCCTCAGTTGTTTTCATTTAGCAATGCTATTTCGTCATTCGCGGCATTCGTTGAGAGTGGATATAGGGGACTATAAAAGAGGTTCTATTAGTTTCTTTGGTGGAGGTTCTCGCTTTGAACTTCTTTACCACAATATCTAGGTTGCAGGTGTAATCTGCATCCAGTTCTCGTTGTTGCATTGCAAAGCTGTTTTCTGTTGCTTTAACGCACATGGAATTCATATTTGTGCCAGTCTTTTAAGTCAAATACGTCCCCCCTCTCCCTCATTCCAGTGATGTGACTCACTTCCCTTTTTAGTTGGTTTTGAAAATGATGACACTCCAAAATTTGAAAATTATTAACTTCACATTTTCTATTTTACACTTCATGAGAAGCTTTGATTACCACAAATGTTACAGTATGTATAGATCCCTAAGTTTCAAAGTTTTACAGCCACACAAAGGCTATAACATATTTAAGACAATTTGTTTCTTAAATCGTGTCGATTCAATTATGGTACATAAGTTGGAACGGAGGGAGTAGGAGATTTCTCTGGTGTCACACTTCCTATTTTTGGATAGGAGAATCCCAAACTTCAGTTCACTTTCTCCTTGTGATTAGCTTAGGTGCAATTTGTTTCTAGGTTACTTCTTTCTTGTGGCCATGACAAACTTTGTTGGTGTTAATGACCTCATTCTTGGTTGTTCCTTGTTGTCTTGGGAAGATCTATTCCTAGGCACTTTGCTTACATTAAGGGAACAGACATGATGTGAGTTTATCTCAATCTGCTTCTTACTCGAGATTAGTTTGCATTGGTCTGGCATGTTATGATGTCAATAATTGATACCTAAAACCTGGACGGCAGATGTGTTTCTAAGTAGAAAATTTTGAATCACTCCGTTGTATCGCTTATTATGTTTGTTCCCTTTTTCTTAGTGTAGTTTCATGATGAATTTTCCCGATTGTTGCAGGCCGAGAGTGCCATTGCTGCACTGAACTGCAGTGGTGCAATCCTGGGATCACTCCCTATAAGGTCGCTCTCTGATTCCAGTAGTCTTCTTGCTGATACTTGTTCTCTATCTTACTGACATTTCCATTAATCTTGAGACTTCTTCTATTCTGCAGAGTAAGCCCATCGAAGACTCCTGTCCGGCCGCGCACTCCCCGCTCGGTGGTGCAGTAATATATCACTTTGCATTCACCATCTGATCTTATATTTAAATATATACGTAGATACAGATACCATCGTGTACCTCATGGCGTTTGTCTTTTGGTTTATTAGCGTTACTCAACTCGGCATCTCTCACCTTCTTGATACTCTTGTACTGTTCGCTGGTTTGTGAGTTTGCTTATGTTGATGTAATTTAAGTTTGGTATGGTATTGCTAGCTATTTATGTCTCTATAGGCAATGCCTCGAGTACTAATACTGCTAATGGTGACTTCTGAGCAAGTTCCAACTTCAAACTTAAAAAAAGGAGTGTATTCTCTTCCTTTGTTCTATATGGCTGGATTACTATTCAGTCTATTAATTTCTTTCTTGTCTTGATGGTTGTAAATTGTAATTTGCCAGAAAACAAGTCTCACAGCAGCCCCTTGTTAAAGATGCACTACTTTCTTTTTATATTTATATGCGAACATTACATTTTACACAAGGTTAAAAATGAACCTGGAACAACAAAAGCATGGCAATTCTTAATGTTAGTTGATTTGGACATCAATCACCTTTTTCTCAACTTTAGTCTTTGGAATCGAGATGAAAAGAACTCCATTCTTCAGTTCCGCTTTGATTTTATCCTTCACAACATTATCTGGGAGACTTAAACGAGTGTCGTAAGAGCTATAATTCCTACCCCATGAGTGTTCATCTTTTCCGCCTTCTTCCTTTTTGTGTTCCCCTTTAATGACAAGCATGTCATTTTCTACTGATACTTTTACGTCTTCCTTGGACAGTCCCGGCATGTCGAAACGCATCTTGATTTCGTTTTCATCATCATGAATGTCCCATGGAGTGCGTATTTCCCCTGTTCCTGATGCTTTGTTTCTTCTTGGAAATGTCATTGTATCTTCGAATAATCTGTCCATAGTGTCTATCATCTGCCGCATTGTTCTCATCGGTGACATGGGATCTAACAATCCTGTCCATCACATGAAACAATTATCGTTACTAAACGAATTGAACAAATTTATTAAATGCTGCAACTACTAGTAAAAAAACAGAGGAAGGACTTACCCGTAATCACAGAAAGTGGAAATCTTCTTGTTTGTGAATGATTTTAGTGGCTTATAGAAGGAGGTATTTATAAGAAAAAATGAGAATAGTGTGGAGGAATCGTGAAAGTTTTAGATAAAACTGTGAAGTGATTGCTAAAGGCTAAACTCCATCAATCTCCCCAGCTTTCTTCTGCTTTCTCGAAAGATCGTATATTTCTATAATTTTAGAAAAATGGGGCCTCTATTTCACCATTTTTATGTTTTCGCCCCTTATTTTCTCTAGAGTTAACCCTTCAACTTATGTCCGAAATATCAGAGAAACGCTTATACTATACTAAGGTTTTAGTATCCCTAAATTTACTTTATAAATAATTTTCTACTCTTTTTGACTTACGTGACACTAATTTAAAAAAAAAAATCAATCAGCGTTGGGCCCACAAGATAATGTCACATACGCCGAAAAGGGGTAGAAAATTATTAATAAAATAAGTTCAAGTGGGTAATAGAACCTTAGTATAGTATAAGTATATCTCTGAAATTTCGGACATAGGTTGAGGAGTACTTGTGCATTATCCCATTTTTGTTAAGGTGTTATAGAATTTAAAAACCAAAGCAAGATTTCTTTTTCTTGTAACACATAAACGTGTTTTTTTAATTTGACATCCTACGATTAAATTTTTTATAAAAATGAACAAATAGACACATTCGTCCAACGTGACATCCAACATAATAATTTTAGGTCTTGTGCCACGTAAGACATGCATGTCTACTTATTTTATTTTATACAAATTTTGAGTATCTATTTATAAAGTATAAAAAAAAAATTAGAGGGCATAAATGTTAACTGAATCCAAATAAAAGGGCATTTATATTTTTTTTAAAAATAAAAAAATGTGAAAACATTCTAGGACTTAGCCAATTAACCATTTCTAAGATACGTTAATGGTCGACTTCGAAATTATGTTTCTCTTACCCCGACTTTATCGAATACTCTTCCATTTTAAAGCAATATTTAGAGTTTTGGACATATTTCTTAATAAATTTTCTTTAAAATAAAATTTATTTTTATTAATTTATCCTTCCTAAGTATGTTGAAAAAAATTATAGCTAAAGAATATTTGTTATGTAAAACTCTTTTTATTTAAATAAAGTAAAAAATTGAAAGAATATTGTTAATGTCTATTTGATGACGTGAAGTACCTAACATTTTCCTCAAAAATAAAAATGTTGCTAAGTTTTCTTATTTTAAAAAGTGAATCTGTTAATGTCCCGTTTTGTTTCAAAAACAAGTTCAACTGAAAGTGTGGAACCTTCAAGGTAAACAACAAAAATATGGCCCCTATTTAAAAAAATTATTTATTTTGTTGAGAGTGGGATTTGAACCCACGCCCTTTCGGACCAGAACCTTAATCTGGCGCCTTAGACCAACTCGGCCATCTCAACATATGTCCAATATTATTATACAAGTTAATTATTTCTAAAAAACACACCCTTTTTTTTTTCAAGATAGATTTCTTACTGTGTTTCGTAATCAATGTAAAATGTTACCCGCATCTTGAACATGTTTAGTAATAGATTAGTTTACAATGAAAAATAAATCTTACAAAATTAATACTTATATAAACTGTTTTGTAATTTTAGTTAGCTCAAGGTGATTATCTACATTTTTACCTTATTGATAAGGTCACGAGGATACATTTCCACTTTTTAATCCCCTAACCCAAGTTTTTAAAATAAATAATATAAACTGCATTTTTTATATTTGAAGAATCACACATTACGTTTAGAAATTATAGTCGAATATCTCTATCACATGACCAAATAGTGGAGCTGGGGGAGTACGAACTAGCTTATATCGTCTCCAAGTATATCCTCTATTCACACAAAACGCTTTTGAAAGTGTTTGGTTGCTTGCATGCTTGATGAAATATTCAATTTCTTTGATGTTGTATGCTACATGAGTGAATTTATCGTCGTCTATAATCCGATTTGATCGAATATTATAAGTTACTGGTTCCAATATCTCAAGGAGTACATGATTTCGTCAATATTTTTTTCCCTGACGAAGTGACATTAGTATAATGGAGGAAAATGGTTTCAATTCTTTCAAAGAGATAAGTATTAAAAACACATTTAAACTATATTTTTTTTTTGGAGTTTCATACCTACACTATTGAGAGGGTGAGTTTTCATACCTAAAGTATTACTTTTTAGTTTGAGAAACATATTTCTCTCTTTTATATCACTCTCATTATGATGTGTGTAAACTTTATTTTATTAGTACTTGTTAAAATTAAAACTTATAAAATTATTATTCAAAAAATAATAATATTTCTTTTATAAAATCCGTCACTTCCTCTCACCCCCACCCCTCGGGTAAAATAAAAATTAGAAGAGGAGGGTTAAATAGAATGGAGTAGAATTTTTATTCTTTTTCAATAAAAGTAGTAGCTATTGCGGGGTATAATTTTGTGTCTATCAAGTCAAGTGAGATATTGTTCAGCCAGAAGGCCAGAGTCCTAAAGACTAGCCAGCTAGCTCAAAAGAGAACAAACAATCGTAGGGCAATTATGCTACATCTTTAATGTAGATGTTATCTAACGTGAGGAGTAATGTTTTTCATACACTCAAATTCCAAATTCTATTTCATCAATGTTGTGTTCTAAACTGTACTGATACGGTGTTCCAAATGTGCGTAATTACATAGTTCATTTTCATGATAAACCCAAAGATGAAATCAAATCATTCTAATTCATTTTTGATGTGTCCAGACGCACACACAACACTTCAAGAATCAAGAACATAAGCAAAGCAGAAAACTATACACTCAGGAGGACATACAAACAAGTGTACATACTTGTAGGATAGTAATAGCTTAAAAGTTCTTTCATCTTTTGTTTGGGAACTGAGAATTGCCTGAAATGGAACCTTAAGATAGTCACTTCGTAAACTTCTGGCTTTAGTTGATAGAAAGCAAGAAAAAGTAAAAACAACACAAAAAACAAAAACAAAAGGATCGCCCCTCCTTTCTTTCTGGCATGCATTCTATCTTAACCACTGGAATTGAACAGTCTCAGGTGTAATATTATTACTTGGAGCTGCGAGAATTGGGCTGTTGCAAACACTGCCATCGGAGTGCGAAAACATCGTCTTCTGAAGAACCCCAGATGGTGATGAGACAGTCGTTGCTGCAGGGCTGATCGAATCGCCATTGCTTGTGTATGATGAGGTTGGGTTGTCACCGAGACTAAAAGATGAGCTAGGATGTAAAACTTCAGCCAATGGTCCTCCAGATGCAAAAGGGAAACTGTTCTCCCAGAATTTGTGCTGATTTGTATTCATGAATCTACTGTCCAATCCCATATCCTCATCAAGGACATCACCAGCAGCCATAGCAATAGACAAAGTAAGCGATGATGACGAGATATCCCCTAGCGATGGCCACAACGAAGCCTCCAAATTCTCATTGTTACTATTGTTGTAGACATTATCATTGGACCATCCGTTAATCAAGTCCCTAGAGGTATCTTTTACAAATTCAGGATTTGTCATGAAATTGAACTCACCGGTGTGCTCAGTTCTTTCCATATCTCTACTAACCAAAAAATTCAATGCCTCTTCCCTGTAGCCATGCGCTGAGTAACCTGCGTTTGAGTCCATCAAATGTTGCCATTGGTGTCCAGAACCAGCCTTTGCTACCAACTCACCTTCCATCATCCAGCCGGAACTTCTTTAACCATACAAAACACAAAAACATACATAAATTGGGACTTTAAGCTCAAACTAAAGAGTAAATAAACAGCTAAAAGAGAACCTGTGTAGTTCATTAAAAGAGGAATCAGTGGAGATAATTCCATTTCCCCCAATCTTATCAACATGGAAAGACAGGGGATTCTGAATTTGTTGAAAGGTAGATCTAAAAGGCTGCTTTGTTGAACGGTTGTTGATTTGACTAGCAGTTGTGGTGGGAATAGATTCAACTTGAAGGCGAGTCTTCTTATTGTCACTGGCGTTGCTAACACCGGCATGAACTTCCACATGCTTTCTTGAACGGGGACGACCTCTATGCATATGGCGCTCACAGTACTTCTGATGAGGAGCTACATCTCTCGAGCATCTCCATTTTTTGCCGTCCGTTCTTTTGCATCTTCCTGGCTCTAGATCCCTTATATTTGTTGTGTATCGCTGGCCTTGTACTGATCCAGTAGCCGCTGCACCCAAAAACTCCATCAATCACAGGTAAATAAATGAAAAAGAATATATGAAAATAATCGGCTATTACATGTAGTATGTGAAGCTCCAGAGGAAATTGATAAGAGGAGATCTGGAGGAACAGACATAGCTGAGACCATGTACTTATAAATCATAGCTTGCCTCTCCAGTTCCTTCCACTGTGCCCATGTAAAAGGGTACCCCAGTGCAGTAGCCATTCCTCCTGTAGAGTATAACAACAACACAAAAAACATACACCAAAAGTTCTTTTTAGGCAGCAGCAAGTAGTATTAAATTCAGATCTTTCTTTTTCAACAAAGGGTTGAAAAGGAAACATCAAGAACAAAAGAAAGTACTACTTTAGGGACAAAGGAAGAAAAAAAAAAGAGAAAAGCCTTTTTTCACCTTGGGAGTTGGTAACAACATCAAAAGGCTGCAAACTCCTTACAACAGCTGCTGAAGGAGGTGGAGGAAGAAGACTAGCTTCATCAGTAGAACAAAGCATTTTGTTAGCCCCACCATCAGAACAGTGAAGATCTTGATGATGACCCATCATAAACTTAGAAGAGAATGATTCAGTATTCTACAGTTGGTAACTGTAACAAATAGTATAGCAAATTTTTGAGTTTTCCATCATCTAGGGTTGATATTGTTGCCTTGTCCAAAAGGCTAAAGCCATTAATAGCACCCTCCTCCACTACACACACCCCTAAAAATGGAAAAAGAAAAAACCCTTTGAAAGTCACTGGCTTTCCTTGTCAATGACTAGCAAAAAGGCAAAACAGAAAAAGAGATACAAGACCAAACCCTCTTAGGAAACTCTTCACCTTAACCTCAAACTCACCATCTTTGATTTCAAAAAAAAAAAATTGTTACTATTATGATGCAGACAAATGGGGGTTAAATATTACTCTACAATTTTTTTAGTGTAATGAGGAAGATGAGGAATTATTTTTTTAAAGTTTATTTGTTTTTGCCGCCATTCTTGGCCTTTGGTTTGCTTCCATTCTTCCAACATTCGCACCGTTGTGTTTATAGACAGAAAAATACAAGTAACAAACACTTGTTCTCACTCTCTCTCCTTCATAATTGCACTATCCATCGTTTTCTGGGGGATAAAGTTTCACCACAGTACTACACCTCTTCCCATTATTTTATTAGCCTATTTGACATATTTTACGAATTAAGATATTATTATTTTTATTTAAAAAATAGTCTAATTTAATTTAATATGTAGTTTAAGAAAAAAAAGTTTTGATATTATGATTTTAAATTAAAATTAATATATAATTATTTAATATTATAATTTTAAATATGTCACATAAAAAAATTAAAATTAAAATATTACAAAAAAATTATTATTTTTTAAACGCATTATTAAAAAATTATTTTTTTTAAGAAAACGATTACTTAATATAGTTTTTGAAAATATATATTATACTATAAAAGTCCTCTAATTCATGCATCATCAATGGAATTTGAATATAAAATTTAAGAAATATTTTTTCTAACTTTAAATTGAGCAGTGTTCTCACTACTTCAAAAATATTGATCTTTTCTTCTAGTTTGTTATAAAAAGCGTAATTTATTTTCTATTTTGATAAAATATTTTAATTTTAATTTTCTATTTAATATATTTTGAACATCATAAAATTAATAAGCATTTTGTTATATTTGACATAAATTTAATTTAAAATTATAAAATTGAAATATTTTTTTTATTTTCTTTAATTCTGTGTCAAGTCAAATATATAGAGTATCTCTTTTGATAAAAAAAAGTGTGTCAAAATAAATATCGAAATAAATATCGCTATAGAACTTGGAGTTGAATTTAGTCTTATGGAGTAACTTGGAGCTGAATTTAGTCCTGTGGAGTAACTTTGAGCTGAAATTTAGTTAGCGTTTGACTCAAGTTTCTAAATATTCTTAGTAAATAATATTTATGTCAAATTTTTGATGAAATTACACTATGTAAGTTTTCTCAAGAATATTTAGTTACTTCAAAAAGTGTGATCATATTCATATATTTCAAAAATATTCATAAGTTTTTACTATTTATTTATAATGAATATGATTCGTTAAAAAATAACTTTATAACATATATAATTGATAACAACCAACAATAACAAAATAACTGTATATAAAAGACAAATACATTAATCGCATATTCAAATTTATTATAAATTCAGTTATAATTATAACACGTTAAAAGTAAATTGTTCTTTTTTTTCTCAATTTTGCCACTCAAACAAATTATTGTTTTTTTCTTAATTTTGTTACTCAAATTAAAATATTTTGAGTATTTTTATAAAATATAAAGTTAAGGTAATTGAATTTTTGGAAATTTTCAAATACTGTAACTTGGCCTAAAAATTATTTTTTTTTCAAATATCTGGAAACCTGGGAATCTTGATAAATATATTTGTAAAAATTTGTATCCAAACATCAACTTCCAAGTTTTTTGTTAGATCTGACAGATCTGTTTGAAAAATATTATCTAAATAAGTTAATCAATTAAAATAGGACAACTTTCACATATAGCAAACATAAAATTTATATTGGTATGCTATAACAAAGTTTGTATAATTGTGCTTCATAACATACTTATATATGTATAATTCGTTATACATATACAATTGAAGCGAATTGTATAAATGAGAAAGAGAGAAATTATACACAATTTGAATTGTATAAAACGAGAAAGCGAGAAAGGCAGAATTGAATTGTATAAAACGAGAAAGAGAGAACGGCAAAAAGGGACTTGTGCAGGAAATATACAATTGAATCAAATTATATAAAACGAGAAAGAGAGAAATTATATACAATTTGAATTTGTATAAAACGAGAAAGACAAAAGAGACTCGAGGAGGGAAATATTTGTATTGTATAATTATAAATGTATAGGACGAATATATACATATATACATGCATTTATACAATTTTCTCTCGCTTTATACAATTAGAAACACAATTTATATAATGCTATTGTATAAAGCGACAAGCAACATGAAAAAGCGAGCGAGAATATGAGAGAGAGAGGGACTGCCATTTATTATGAAACACAGATAAATCAAAAAATAGCTACTTATTTATTTTATATTATTAATTCGTCATTTTATATTATTATCATATTAAAATATGTTATTTTGTTAATAATATGTATTAGTCTCAATAAGTTAAAAAGACTGCATTGTTTTTTCAACCGAGAATAATATATTTAATTAAAGTAGATAAACAACTAAAAATACCTAATAACAATTCTTTAAAATATGTATAAATATTCAATTAAAATATATCATAATTATAACATCGACAAATAAAAACTCTCACTCTCATACTGGTTCATGCACAAAGTCGTTGTCGTGTTTTAACATCAACCAGATAAAATATGTCGCAATAACATTGATTTGCTCCCCTTTACAAAAACTATTGATCATGCAATATTATTTGATTTACTTTCCTTGCGATTCTTTTTTTATTCAAATTTTTTATTTTTTTCAGAAATTTTAAATTTAAAATAATTTTTAAAAATAAATTTATTTTTAAAAATTAATAATTAAATTTTAATACAAATATTTAATACGAAAAAATCAACTTTGAGCCGATGCTATGTAACTCAAGCGCTGACAAAGAGAGTGTACTGGCGGACCCACCTGATGTAGGATACATTGAATATACTTTTACCTCTCGAAACAAATTAAAAATTTAATCTAATGATTAAAATATTATGAAAATTTCTTAAACTTGTACGTTTAAGTACTAGCTGATAATAAAAAGGGCAATTTTTACGAATTACATATAGCAAATATAAAATTTATATTTGTATGCTATAACAAAATTTGCATAATTGCACTCCTTAATAAACATATAAATGTATAATTCGCTATATATATATAATTGAAGTGAATTGTATAAAACAAAGTGTATAAAACGAGAAAGAGAAAGAGACTTAGGCAGAGCATTGTGTAAAAACGAAGTATATAAAACGAATTGTATAATTATAAGTGTATAGAACAATTATATACAATTTGAATATGTATAAAATGGGAAAGAGATCAGAGAAAGCAAAAGAAAATTGGGCAGGGAATATACAATTGAATCGAATTGTATAAAACGAGAAAGAGATAAATTATTTATAATTTGAATTTGTATAAAACAAAAAAAAAAAGGCAAAAGAAACTGGGCAGGGGAGTATTTTTATTGTATAATTATAAGTGTATAGGACGAAAACATATGTATTTGCACGTGTATATATAATTTTCTCTCGCTTTATATAAACAGAAACACAATTTATACATTTCGCTTTTGTTTGTATAAGTGAGTGAGATGAGGGTGGCGAGCAAGATTAGGGAGAGTTGCAAGCGAGATCTGGGAGAGGGGAGAGAGGGGAACAAAAATATATGTATTTATACAATTTTCTCTGCTTTATACAAATAGAGACATATTTTATACACTTATATTTGTATAAAAGTGAGAGGAAGCGAGCGAGAGATGGGGAGAGAGAGGAGAGTGGCGAGCGAGAGTTTAAGGGAGAGAGGTGTTTGACAAACAATTTGTTACAGGACACAATTAAATCAAAAAATGATTATAGTAATTAATTTAAAGTTTTAGTTTGTCATTATATATAATTTTCCCTAATAAAAATTCTCGATTCGCTTAAGGAGAGAGTGTGGTTTGTATTGGAGTAGAATTAAAAGAGATGTGACAATGGACTTGTCCTTGAGAATTGTTATGGTGGACAACGCAAGAATAAAATTATAAAGGCTTAAGTCATCTGCGGCCTCCTAAAGTTGTCTGCATAATTCACTTAGACACCTCAACTATGACAAGTACCTATTAGACACTCTAATATTAATGGATATGTACTTATTGAACACAAAATAATAATAAAGCTTTTAAAATATTGTGTGTGTAGTTCACGCACATTGTCTTGAAAAATAACTAATAATACTCCAACACGTGACACATAGATCCAATTTATTGAATTTTCATTTTTGTTAATTTCAACCTTTAATTTTTTAAAAAAATGATTGAAAAAGAAAAGAAAAAACCATTCCTCCCCCCACAGGAACCACCCATCTTTCTTCTTCCTCCCCTAATGTCGGTGACACCTCCTGTGACAATTAAAAAGAAAGAAAGAAACAAATCACTCCCCAGCCATTTAGTTATATGTGCTTTCTTCTTCTTCTTCATTAGTTGTTATCCATTATTATAAATTAATGGAGTGAATATTGTGAATTTTGTGAAAAACAAATTAACTTTGATAAATTATTTTAAAATTGATTACCAAGAGAAATCGTGAGGATTTCAAAGAATTATATCAAATTTTCTGATATTATTTTACAACTTAATGTGTAGTGATGTTTGTTGATCGAAGTAGGAAATAGAAATGAAAGGGAGTTGCCTTTAAAACTCTGATATCCGATTATTTTTTTCATTCTTGCAAGTTCGATTTAACACTTAGCAGATTCAGTTTTTTTTTATAAAGAGCGAAAAAAATAAAAAATAAAAAAGCAACACAGAGTTTACAACGATAAAAATGAGGTAAAGAAGAAGACAACTGCTGATATAGCTTACAGGAAAGGGGGTGGGGGGGTTTGTTTTCTTTTTGGATATTATAATGCAAAATACTTTTTTTTAGTTATTTTGATTAATGCAATGCCAAGTGTCATTATAAGGAAAAAAAGGTAGAAGATTATTATTAATAAAAAATAAAAAATAAAAATTAGACCTGTTCACGGGCTTCCATGCAGTGAGATGCACTTATTTTGTCATATCAGCATTTTATGCTTAATAGACACGTGTTTTGAATAATTTAGGTGTTCAATAGGTATAAATCATAGTTAAAATGTCTAAATAAATTATGAAGACAATTTTAAGAGAACATAAATGACTTAAGTCAATTATAAATATACTCCCTACCTCTACATAACGTACTCCCTTCGTTTTAATTATGGATTCTTTAATGCATGGGATAAAAGTATTAATTTTAGGATAGAATTTAAAATTAATGTTATTTTATGTTTGATTTTAAATATTAGTCAATTTCAAATTATTTTGTTATATTATTTGTATTAATACAATAAAATTATTATCTCATATAAAAATAATAAAATAATCTTGTATGATTTTTCAATCAATGAAATATTTGTATTTATCTTGTCTTGTGTACCGACCCTTAAATGTATTATACATTCTTCAATAAAACAAAGAATATTATAACTTTCTCTGTTTTAACGTGTTTATCCAATTTTAAATTGACAAAAATTTTAAAATGAAGAATTATTTTTGAATTTTTAAGTTTAAATTGAAGTGTTAAATATATCATAATATTTTTTAACTTATGTAATTATAAATATGTTATGTAAAAAGTTAAATATAAAAAAAAAAACATATTTTTTCAAAATAGATAAAAAAAAATTTAACAGACAAACTGTAACAAAAGAAATTAACAAGAGGAAGTACTCCATAAATAATGAAGCTCTAATCCGAAAGGCAAAGCGAATGTTCACGATTTGATTAAAATATTTGATTATTTTTTTCATGTCACCTTTATGTTTCTATTATTTTCAAATTATGTGTCTGAATAGTTATCAGATTTATGCTGCTCACTGGTAATGGTTGGTGCAGTCAGTTAAATTTATACATTCTTTTCCTTATCAATAAGTATAAAGTAATGATGATCATGCACTATCCATCTTTCTAGTTCTAAATTTATTTTTAAAATCTCAATGGCATATTTATACTATACTAAAGTCTTATTACCTTTCTGAACTTATTTTATAAGTAATTTTTTATCCTTTTTTGACCTGTTGACACTATCTTATAGGCGCAACGCTGATTGACTTTTTCAGTATAGTATAATACGGAGATAATAGGACTTTTGAATAATATAAGTGTGTCTATAAAATTTCAAGCATAAATTGAGAGATACTCGTGCATTATCCCCTAATTCCTATAATATAACATTTTATTTATTAACTTTAACTTCAAATTAGTATGATTTTAAATAATGATTTCTTAGCATATGTCCAAATGGATCCTAATTTTCCATTAGAAAGCTACTTTTGACCTTAGCTTTAGAATTGAGATGTACCTTTTCTATTCTCAATTTAAATGTTTTATAGTTTGAATTAACCCAAGATTCTAAAAATAAATAAAATATTTAAATTTATAATTTAAAATATGTGAAATTTTTTAATCTTATAACTTAATCTTGTCACATGGAATATTAAAGCATTATATATATATATATATACTCTTTTTCAATAAACCTAATAGATTTATGATAAAACACTTATAACATTTTTTTATATAATTTATAAATATATAAATTTTGTTTCAAAAAATTTATAAACTTCATATATAAATTTTTAAAAAATATAAATTATATACTTTTCAAAAATTAAAAAATATCACATAAATTAAAAAAATAGACCTACCAATAAATAAAGGAGGAAAATGGGGCACCGTCAAATATGTAATGCAACGAACAACGTTGCTTTTTCTTTTAAAGTAAGAAGTGTTAAATTTGAATTGTAATTTATTGAGCAAACTTCAGATATAGCCAATATAAAAAATTTATTTATATTTTGTGACTATAGTTTATATAATTGTGTTTAGTAATAAATTTTATATTTGTTATAAAGCTTTTAATTTGTATAATTTATTAGATGCATATAATTTTATATAAATTATTCAGCTTTTTTTTGTGTATAAGTCCATTTATACATTGTAATTGGTACAATAAAATCTATATTTATATAATTATAAGTGTTCAAGATTAAAATATATATATTTATAGTTATAAATATATTTTTTTCTCGTTTTATACAAATACAAATATATTTAATTCATTTTATACCAAATCAAATATAAAAGAAGATGTTTATTGAAAATTACAAATAGAATAAATTATAGTTATAAAATTTATTTTAATTTAATAATATACAATTTCCTAATTTGTAAGTACAAATAAAATAAATAATAAAAGGTCTAATAAAAGCTCATGCAAACAATGAAACAAATATCAAAGCTTGAATATGAAAAAACAAAAGAGAAAAGATGAAAATGGAGAGGTACAATTAATGGGCGGGGACAGTTGTTGAGTAGCATGAGCTGTCCCTATTTCCCCTAATAAGACAAATAGGGCAAGTGATATATTTTGAATTTTTAATTATTATAACTTACAATGTAATTTATAATTATATAAATTTCATTTTAATAAAATTAAAATTTTTAATTTAACTTAAATTATTTGATTATTAAAAAAATAAAATATATCACATAAATTAAAACAAAAATAATTTTATGTATTCCTTATTTTGAAACTTGGTAAATTGGGGCAAGAGGAGTAAAATTTATTTATGTATATAGTAACTACTCAATATAAATTATATAAGCCAATATAGATATTGTTGAGCTACATTAAATATGAAGGAATCAAGTCCTACGTAATAAACTGGATTAAGAAATTAGATTCCAAAATGCGAAAAGAATTTTGTTGAATGCCTTGAATTGGACCCATTACAACAGAAAGGACGGGGGTCTTGCCTCTCCATAATAAAACTGCTCCCCTTCTTCCCGTGGACGTAGCCAATTTATTGGTGAACCACGTAAATCTGTTGTCTTATTTTTCGCGTTTATATTTTCTCGTATTATATCGAATTCCGCACAACAAATTTCTTTAAAAGATTAATTTAACTCTGACATAAACACGCGGGGATTAAGAAATAAGAACTCAATTAACATTGAAACATTAGCATAATTGCATGAAACGAAAGGGCTTTAAAATTAGGAGAAGTCATGTGTGGAAGTTGAAATAAATATGAAAACCAGTTATAAAAGAATTGTAATTTAAAATTATTCAACTTTTAATGAAAGATATGAGGAGAATCCTATGAAGTAGTCAAGTAGATCATGGTTTGTAGTCACTAGACTAGAATAAAGAGTTTTTTACGGTAATTTTTTTTGTGTTAATTATAAAAAAGCACTTTATTTTTTATTTTAGCGTACTGAAAAATCTGATTCTTCAATATAATGCATAGATGAAATATGAAATACTTCTTCCGTTTAAAAAAGAATATCTCTATTTTCTTTTTAATTTGTTTAAAAAAGAATGTCCTTTTCATTTTTGGCAACACTTTAATTTTAGCTTTCCACATGACATGTTTAAGACCACAAGATTAAAAGTCATTTTTGTACATTTCATATAACTTTAATTTAGAATCATAAGATTAAATGTCTTCTTTTTAATCTTAAACTTCGTTCCAAGTCAAACTAGACAATTCTTTTTGAAACTGAGAGAGTAATAGTAATAATTTGTTAAAAGTTTTTCGAAACATTTTATTAATTTATTTATAATTCTCAAAATATTCTACCCAAACAAAACTCTTAACTTTCTTTGTTCTTATTCTCCTGAGATATTTTGTATCTTATAATTTCTATTTTATAAATATATAAACAATAAAGTTGTTGCTCAACCCTAATTTTAATTAAACTCATCAGTTTCTTAATATTACAATTAGTTTCAACAATATTTTAACAAATATACATGAGTGCTCAGTTGTAACATCAGTTTCAACATTAATTAATGTAAAATGTCACTTGTGCAACTTATTTTACTGTTTTCTTTTCTCTCAATTTTAAGATAAGGAGTTTGTTTTTCAAAATTTGGACCAACCATACCCTAACGATAAAAAGAAAACTAACGGCTTAACATATAACAAGCTGATTCTATAGTTAGATATTTTTTTGGCAATGTTTATATAGTGATCAAATAAAGCATACCGATATGACTAATGATTGAACAAGAGTACAATTTGAAGATTGTTCGGATCTCTTTTGCACCTAACTAGGGTATATATAACAATAATGTACCTAAAAAAAAGGTGACAATAATTCAACATGTATTATTACTCTTGATGTTGTTGGGGGATGGGGAGCTAGGGATCTTTTGGTTGTGATATTAACATGATAACTTGTGTGTGGATGGGAAGAGGGAGACAATGTATATCAATAGTCAATAGTTTAACATGGGGGTACTCTAATTTGATTTACTATTCCCATTCCCATAAAGCTACCTCCCTCAAGGGAACACTCTAAATTGACATGAGATTCCCAATTTCAAATTATTTTCAAGGAAAGAAGAAAGAGAACCTTGAGAAGTTATGGTGATTGATTCAAGACGGAGTCAGAATTTAAAACTTATGAATTCAGATTTCTAATTAGTCCTTTGAAGTTACTGGATTTGAAATTTTTATGAAAGTTTTTAATTTCGACTGAACTAGCTTCACCCCTTGAATTGGACATGGCGATGATAGTGAGTCACTAAAGTTAGATAGTATAAAATTAGGAGAAACTATCTAATTAGACAAATATATCTATCATATTTACTAATTCTCGTTTTAGTTAAAAATAATAACAACATTTAATCTAACTAATTGATAATTTCACATCAAATTTCAAGTCAGACACACGTAGATACACATTTGCTACTAGATAGATCGAAATAGGAAGAGAGCCGAATGAGATCATGAGGTAGACGATTGAGATTTGTGTATGTTTCCAGATACATGCGAATCATACTAGATACATGTATCTAGAATACCAGATACACGAGCGAGATGGGAGGAAGGCGCGAGCGGATTTGTTAGTGTATCATAGATAAATTCGAATCGACTTAAATGCAGAGTATCTAGAACAAATTGCACCTAATTGTGACCCATGCATATCGAGATACATGTATCTAAACGAATCTAAACTCATAAAAATCTGGTAAGATTTGTAATATTGCAAACTCGTATATATCTAAGTAATTAGCTCCTAAACTAGTTAGAAATTTTTGTAAGTTACCCATACAATTATTGGTTAATGGAAGACAACAGACTAAACTGCCCTTCTACACCAATGGATCATGTTCAAGATTAGCACAATCTTGCAACATTTAGTTAGCACCAGGAAAGTTGCTCTTCTTAATTATTGGAATACAACTTGTGAAATAGTATTATATTAAATATGTACAATATATTGCAGATTCTCAAGCTTGCACATTGATCTACTCGCAACTTTACGTTTTCGTTGCAATGGACATGCACACTTTTGACTTGTACACAATATATTTCACATTTGAATAATATATAGATCCCTGCATAACTTATACATGTATTATGATGGTGGAACGTAATTTAGTAACCAAATAAAGTATTAGATATTCTGAACTATACGGCGCATTAACCAAATGGCCCTTAAAAAGTTTCAATGGGCTTGGACTGATTCATTTTGCTTGCTCAAAAGGGACAACTCCAGTCCATACATTATTCAGAAAAAGCTTAATTGACACTTGCTAGTGAAAAGTTTTAATTTTGACAGCTACTTATCCAATTAAATCGTATAGGTAAAAGACAATCTTTACGTTTCAACTAGTCAGTCATCTTCCTCCGTATACGACCTACTTAGCCTAATCGAAAATACACTAGGCTTCCTTTTGTTTTTCACTTATTTTTCATTTATAAATCAACTACTAATAAAATATTTTCTAATCTCCGACCAAACATGAAAAAATAAGTAAAAAACAATATTTTCCATGAAAACGATTTCCTTTCATAACAAACACACCCTTTATCTATGCCACATGCCTCTCGTCTTTGGAAAAAATGGAGAGGAGCAATAATCATGAACTCCAATAATTCCCATCAGTAATATTAATGTGGCGATAACAATGTACAATTTCCATAAACTAAGAACCATGGGTTCGCCATCACTATAACAGTGCCACTTATATCTTTGGCCATTTCCACACACAGCATAACCGGCTTTTAGTTAGCTATCATCGATCTATTGGTCCTCGAGTAAATCCAAATGCAATAGACACACCATCTAGGAGAACACCATTTATTGCATACCCTTAACTTAGCTAAACATGTGAACTATATACTGCAGAGAAGTCGGTTCAAAATGATACAACACAAAAGAGTAATCCCAAGTGATGCCACCATATGAAGCTGGTGTCAAGATTAACAACAAAGCTAATAACATTTTTATGACTTGATATTCGAAAACCAGAGTTCAATTCATAACAGAATAGTTCAACATTGTAATAAAAGCAAACCAGATATCTATTAGATTGAATATACACACTAATGAACAAAATATGTATTTTCAATTGCGCCTCTTCAAACGTATCTGCATAGAGTGAAAAATGATATCTATAATTCAAATTCATCTTCAAGCTTGAGTGCCTCAGAAGCAGCTTCTTCCTCCTCGTCATCAATCGCAAAATATGGATTGTGTGCCTTAGGCCTGAAGTTATACCCCGTGAAGGCATAGAAGGCAAGTGTTGCAGCTTCAGCAGCCACCACACTAGTCCACTGATACCGATAAGAGGTGATGGTCTCCAGAGCATAAACCACAACTCTTGTGAAGTAAATGTAACATATCACGATAACGTAGTACTGCCTGAATAATGTCAACTTCATCAAATTCACTGCAGCTTTGCCATCAGTCTTAGCTGCCTCTCGCAAGTTCTTAATCGACCACACAATCGGAAACAATACAGCACAACAACACACAATATCAACAAGCAAGAAAACCTGCTTCCATGTGTATGAATTTTCACCAAAGGGTCCAGTTTCATCAATCACAACCTGTGCAAGATTGGCCACAACTTGCAAAGGAATAACAATCATCAAAACCTTCTTCTCTTTATCTTGCAAGTAGGGCTTCAAAAATGACCAACCAGTTCCAATCAAAACAATCAGAGTGAACAGAGTAATACCCTTCAAGAAGCTAAATATATAGAACAAAACATCCCACCCATGAGCAGTACCAGTTTTCTTAATATACGATTTATCCTCGGCCTCACACAGCAAATTCAATGCTTTCAAGATCACAACAGCAAGCATAAAGAAATGAATTCCATAAACAGATAATCTTTTCTTGTAAAGAGCAAAAACCCAAAAAGCCCCCATCAACACATAAACTACGAAAAACAAATAGTAAATCGCTGGAAGAGCAGTCTTGCCTGCCGACAGAAAATCAAGCTGCCCACTTTTCGGGTTGAAATTGTACATAACCGAGTGAACATTCATTGAAACCACCAAATTAGGCATGCAATTGGCAAAAACGAGAGTGAATTGATTCGCATCAGATACACTAAACGAAGTTGTGAATTGGCGCGCAGAGGGTTGCAATTGATCGAAAGTGAAAACCCTTTTGACGAGATCTGAATGGAGAGTACACCGGATATCACCATCTTGAAGTTGCTCAAGAACATGCTGCCAAGCTTCACGGGTGACGAGGAAGAAACCCAATTCGGATAAAACGGGTTCGGGTCCGGATTTGGGGTTGGAGAACGAGATATCGGTGACAGTGAGATTGAGACGGCCGAAATGGGTGTACCCAAATTCGTCAAAAGGGATGGTAGAACGAGAATCGGATCGGATCTGGGTGGATCGGATCTCTGCAATGGCGGTGGCAATCAAGAGAAGAAAGACTAAAGAGAAAAGTGAAGAATTGTATAGAGCAGCCATGTTTTTGGAATTGATGAGAACTGAGAAGAGGAAGAAGAAAGATCAGCTGCAACTGTAAGAAGTGAAAATGAGAATGGACTTTGTGGTATTTGAGGAATACTACAACACACTAAATTCAAGATCCATCTTTGGACTTTGTAAAGTGGAGGTGGAAATTGACACCATTAAGACTTGGCCAGCAGTTGGAAAGTATTTTACGAGTATCTAATGGTGTTGGGATAAAATGTAAAAATTATTTTTATTGTACATTTGATTAGAATTATTTAGTATTAAAATTTTTAGATGTCCTATAACTTATTTAGTATAACACCAAAAAACCCTTTCAGCATTTAGTTTGACCTAAAGTAGTAGAGATGAGATGAACTTATTTAGATCATAAATAATACTTGTATCTAGTCAAACTAATTCATATAATATGAGATGGAGGAAGTATACTATTACTTTAATTTTGTTGACTATGGTAAATTATTAATTACTTTATTTTTTTATGTAATTATATGAGAATTACATTTTATTGTACAAAATTGTAACTTTCTCATGTAAAAACTTTATACATACTCATTGCACAAAATTTAAACTCGACAATTATTCATATGAATGATTTTTTTTTGTTTATTTGATAGTATACTATCATTGAGCTTTTTCACATAACGTGATACTTATATAGTGAGTACTCTGTGATACTTGTCCTGGTCTGTAATGGATCAAAATGAACATGGCCAACAAACATATTATAAAAACAATTGTGTGCATCAGGGGCGGACTCACATGGAGTCTGCCAAATGCTCGAGTATCCATTAACTTTATTACGAAATATATATATCTATGTAGAAATTAAGAGGCAGTTGTATAAAATTAAGATAGAGCTTCCGATGAATAATTGATCTAATTGGCCTAATTGCTCTTAGATTGGTTGCTTAAGTTTCTTTTAGTGTTGTTGAACCAAGGTTCGAATTTCATTGTTAACATGTATGAAAAATATCAGGTTATGTAATATTCTTACTAACAAAATAAAAGAAAAATTAAATAGTCAATCTAAAATATGATTAATAATTTTTTGTAGTTTTCAAATATTTTAAATAAATGTACTAAAATAAGATGAAATCAAGAATATCTAATTTAGATATAAAACATTAAATATTTAAATAAGAATATTTAAATACTGGAATAATTAAAAATATCAGATTTGATAAAAATTTATGTGTCTACATATTTTTGTTTTAAAACATTTCGAACAATTTTGATAGTTTAGATAACAATTGATAACATTGAAAAAGTTTTCAAAAATATAATCAATAAAAGAGATTTAAACATTTGTTTTGTCATGTAGCATACAATAGTTTATATATGTTTATTCTTGTCTTACCTAATATTACAATCAATTGAAAAAGAAAATTAATAATTAAAGTATAATCAATTAGACTATTTTTTAGAATTCATCTCTCGTGGCGTAGGCAGAAAATCCAAAAGGATGTCCAAAGTAAAGTTAACATAGAAAAAAAGGGAAAATGCACAAGTACTCCTCAACCTATACCTGAAATTTTAGAGGCACACTTACACTATACTAAGATCCTATTACCTCCTGAACTTATTTTATAAGTAATTTTCTACCCCTTTTCGGCCTACGTGACACTAGTTTGAAGAAAATAATTAATCAGCGTTGGGCCCACAAGATAGTGCCACGTAAGCCGAATAGGGGTAAAAAATTATTAATAAAATAAGTTCAGGGGTAATAGGACCTTAATATAGTATAAGTGTGTCTCTGAAATTTCGGGCATAGGTTGAAGGGTACTTGTGCATTATCCCGAAAAAAAATATTAATCAATTTTACGAATCTTTTTTTCATTAATTCAATTTTATTTTTTCGATTTTTAAATCTCAATTTTTTCACAATATTCATTTTTATTTCATTTCAAAATTGTAATGGTAAAGTTGTTTTCACAACTGACATATTCATTGAAAGCGTAGATACAATAATATAAAAGATCAAAAACATAAAAAAAAAAAAGAGTTACATCACATACATGAAATAAATAAATTAGATACATAGTATATTTAAAATCAGACACAATTCTTGATGGTGAAAGCGGAGCAAAAAGAATTAAAGATTATTACATGCATTGTGTAGTCACCTTTTAGCAAGAAGTATATATGCGCACAAGAACTTTAGATATACTTTTTAAAGGAATGAATTGTATTAGTATTGAAAATTTAAATGAACATTACGAGTTAAAAGATAAAAAGGATCTTACTTCATCAGGACAGAGGTTTCCAACGAATTTGTATCGTTGTCAACATTTAGTTCCCAACTCAAGCCAAACTGCAATTAATCGATTGCACTACAGCTTCATTCATCAACTACAACCTTCGCTGCAATTAAGTAAATTGAACTCCGAATCCAATTGAAAAATGTTCATTAACATAAAACTGTAAATGAGATTATTCTATGCAGGGTAATTCGAATAACAAACAAATCAATAGTAGCGCCAAATATCTCAGATTTACATCTTTGCATATACAAGTAATGTGAGTATGGTATATGAAACCCCATTCGTGTTACAAATCAAGAGGACTTTATTTGATTTCAAGCTGAACTTTAATATACGTCTATTAGCAATACATGGATGATATTCTAGATCTCAAAGCAAAATTAACTGTAAGTGTTTTCATGGCATCAACCTACCCACTAATTAAGCATCATTAGTAACCTGAGCAAAAATTAGTTCCTACTCTTCTCAAAGAAATTGAAGTGTTTAACATGTCAAAAATGTTTTTGTTTCTGGTTAATTGTATTCTCTTCTTTGCCAATATCTTTGCATTTTTTTCGGTGTCATTGCCTCAAGATTCTATTCATCTAATTGAGTTTCGAAACAGTCTTCCAGAGCGCTCTCAACAATTGATCCTTTGGAATCAGTCTGTTTCACTCTGTCGAATCATTGAATTTCAGAAACTTCCTAATATCTAGAAATTTGAATAAGACCTTTTACAATATTGCACCAATTGATTGACAGAGTTATGAGAATCAAAAGCAAACTGAAATTATAAAAGACAATAAATAGCAATAATAATTACTGTATCTGAAATACATACAAGTTCATTTCTGAACATAAATATTTGATTGATATAATCTTCTCAAGGGAGTTAATTGGAGTAAAGAGAGGTTACAAAACTTAATGCCACAGACTTAGAATATTTCCTAAGACTCCGTGCGACACTTGATAACTTACTCACGAATCTTTCACGATCTTGTAAGCTCAAGTAAGCCCTTTTATACTAACATTGCTAATCTTTCACGATCTTTTAAGCTCAAGTAAGCCCTTTTATACTAAGATCGCTAAGAGAATGAAAGGAAGACTTGAAGACTTATATTGCTTGGAAGATTGCTTACAACTTTCTTGGTTGGTTTACAAATGAGAGCCCCCTATTTATACTACTACATAGTGGCTAAAGTGTAAATAAAAATTACTTATAAGTTAATAAAAATTACTTATAAGTTCCTATTCTAGAAAAGTCTACACTTTCTAGGATTTTCCAAAGCCTTTCTTGAAAAGTCTAAGTTATTCTAGAGAATTCATTCTTGATTGATCTAGAGTGTTGACACCCAATTTTGACCCCTCCATGATAGGAGTTGACTTTCGAGCTTCTTAAATTCCAAACTATTTAAAATAATTGACTTTATAAAATTCAAAATATTTTCACAAGTTATTTTAAATGGTTTATTCACCTTCTACAATTTTCAAATAATATGTATGCTTAGTATATCTCATAACTATCCGAAAATCAACTCATAAAGATTTTCATTTTTTAATAAGTACTTTGTTAAATTAGTTTAGTTAAATTATGGTTATAATTTTGAATTATTAGTTTATAATTAAGTTAATTATTTCATATTGTTAAGATTAAGAAATTTGTTAGTCAATTTTGTTAACTCATCTTACTTACTTACTAGCCGGATTTACTAAAAAATATATATATCGATTTGGTTACTTTTCAAATTCGTGTTACAATTGACCACTCAATTCGATTAAAATTGCAACTCATTAGCAAAATCCCCTAAACCCATTTGGGACAATTATTTTTTTTGTGCCTTCTATTTTCAATTTGCAACAGTCCACATCGGTATTTCATCCTTTTTGAGGATTTTTGGGTTTCTATATAAACCCACTTCATTCAATGTTTTAAGAGAGGATTTTGGGGGAAGACCAAAGAGTACCCATAAAATTTTGAGAATTCTTGGTTCCATAGTTCAAAATTTTAAAGTGTTTTTGTGGTTTTTCGAGTTGAGGAGGTGGAGTCGTCTTCTTCAAACTCGTACTTTCGGTTCGCTTCTTCAAACTCGTAGTTTCGGTTCGCTGCCCAGAACCAGGTAAATTTTTTCTTAGCCTTGTTTTATTTAATTCTCAGCTCTATTATGCTTTCTGTTTATTATATGTGCTTAGCTTTATTTTAGTAGTCATGTGTTAGACTTCGCTTTGACCTTTTAATAGTTAATAATGTTTATTTTTTCCCTACTGTTTTATTTATTTTTGTATAGTTGAAAATTTCCTAGATCCTTTGATGTTCTGTTCATATTTATCGCCTGTTTTGGTATTAAATATTAATGTGCGTTTCGGCCCTAACCTTTTGCTTGTTCCTATAGTGATAAGAATTCAATTATGTGTTTACGCAACTGATTCATACAAATATTAAATGTTAGTTCAAGTCCTCCGTTAAGGGTTGTTGCTTCAATTTTGAAAATGGCATGAGTTGTTGGTTTGTCTCTTCACTTATTTTCCGAGATATTTTTCCAGTAATCTCCCAATTTCATGTCTTTGTTTCTTCATGTTTCACTCATGTGTTTCTTGACTAAAATGTAGACTTCATAGTTAGTAATAAAAGAGGATTCATTAAGCTATAGCTATATATATATATATATATATATATATATATACACATCCGGTTATTTTTTGAATATATGAAGTTGTCTTCTTTATAAAAATTCCATTAATCGTATTGCTAGAATTTTCATTAGTTTACTGTTAATATTCAAGCTTCCCTTTTGAATACTAGTTGCTTATGTTACCAAGGATCTATATCCGTATTGATATTTATTTGTATTCTCTGTTATAATAGTGCATAGGTTAAAGATATTTTACTCAATACATAGAGCATTTTCCTATTTTGTTGGAGTCAAGGCAGTGTTTTTTTTATGTTAGTAGTTTTGGTTATTTGGTTTGTCTGATAGCAATTTGTGTTTTGTGTATTTTTGCTTGATAGTAGTTCATTTTTATCTCCGTCTTGTTCAAGACGCATGCTATTAGTTTATCGTTCAAAGTGCTAATTCTCTTTTGTTTGTTTGATTGCATGTGAAAACTATTCTCGAGTCCTTATGGACTTCACTCGACTACCCTGCATTTCCTTTTAGATTGCTTCAAAACTGGCGTACATGTTAAACATAGCAAAGGCGTTGCAGGAAATTACATCGCAGAAATTTAACTGCAGTTCTTTTGAAGCTGTATATCATCTATATACATATTTTATACACAGATATACAGGATAAAATGTGCACAGGAGGCAAAAGTCGAAATCTGGGTGGATAGAAGTCCAGATATACTGCTGAAATGGAATTGTTAACTTTCGAAAGTTGAAAAAAAGGCTGATATACAACCTGTATACACTGGTATACAGTCTCGCTACACCATAAATAGGTGTAAAAAATGCGAATTGCAGGTTAGCGTACAGGGAGGCCGAATTCAGATATAATACAGGAATAGGCAATGAATACATGCGTAGGATAGCCCGTATACATTGGTATACATCTTTTGAGCAGCGATATACAATTGTTAAAACAGGATAAAAGATGGTACAGGTACAAAGGCGCTGAAATAATATGGAAAATACAGGGGAATCGCGAGAAATGTGTATTCAAACAAAATACAGGGATCAAAAGTCAAAAATGGAATTGGATGTATATCATATAAATCAGTATACATCATTGTATACCTGTTTCTTTTTTTTTTCAGGAAAATTGGGCCAGGGCCCTTCAGGAATTTTTAAATAGGCCCAAAGGTCAAATGTTTTTGCAAGTTTTAATTTGTTAACGGGGCCCAAGCCCAATTTTAAAAATCAGTATAGGACACGTGGGCCATAGCCCAATTTTGATGAATTTGGGTATTTAGCCCAAATTCAAATGTTCTTTTCTCTTCCTCTTTTATTTATTTATTGTTTGAATTAATTAATATTTGATAGAATTTTAATAATCTCCTAAAGGGCAGCCATTTCTTTTATTATTATAAATTTCACTATTATTTTTACTAGTTTGTTTTTATTGACTTTTTGTCAAAAGTTTAGGTTATTCCCGTTAGAAATTTCCTCTAAATATTTCCCCTTAGAAATAATAAAAAAAATAAAAAATGAAATAAATATATATAAAACGAATTTTCTCTTTACTTAGTTAAAATTTTTAATTTATTTAAGAGTCATTTAGTCAAATCGCCGGTCAACCGCAAGTTAGCGGACATCCCGAGGGCCTAACACCTTTCGGGATGTACATTTGAACTTCGAACCTTTTTGAATTGATTTTATCTGTTTTGAATCTTTTGAAATTAATTTTTTCTTGATTTTATCAAAAATCAAGTGGCGACTCCGTAATTTAGAAAGTCGATTTTCTTTAGATAATAAAATTAATTGATTTTCCGAAACTTAGTCATTTTTCACTATTTTTACCAAATAAAATATATTTTTTAAAACATTAAAACAACTAGATTGTGACAAGATGTGACATTAAGGCCAAAATATATTTAGATTCAATTTGTTTCTTTTATACCTCAATTTTTATTTAATTTTTAGTCCAAAAAAGAATGTTTTTTAGTCAGAACAATACTCCGTGATATTATATAGGAAATGTGTCAAGGAGACGTGGAATCTCTGAGTGGGTTGAAGACCTGAAATGCACATGACCGACAGACAATAAAATAATCGCATGTACGGATCTAAAAACGTCCTGTATTATATATATTTAAAAAGAAGAGAGAGAGACTGGCTCCCTCATTTAGAATTATTGAACAACCAGCCAAAACAAAGCATTAAATATTCTCCAATTTTGGTTGTTTCCTAAGTCATTCATTACCTACTACCTCATTAATTAAGCATATCATTAGCTGAGGACACACTATGAAACAACATTCTCAGGCGCCTCAGCCCAAAAATAATAGTTTTTGAACTAGAAGCTCAGTGTTTTAAGATGTCAGAAATGTTCTTGTTTATGGTAAATTGCCTTGTCTTCTCTGCCAATTTCTTTGCAGTCTTTTCGGCCTCATCGCCTCAAGATTCTGTTCATCTACTTGGGTTTCGGAGCAGTCTTCCAAATCTTTCTCAACAATTGCTCCCGTGGAATCAGTCTGTCTCACACTGCCAATGGAAAGGAGTTTCCTGCTATTCAGACATTACTTCTCATGTCAAATCATTGAATCTAACAGACTTATTTCTACCTGGAACCTTGGACAAGGCCTTTCCTAATCTCTGCCGTCTTCCTCGCTTAGTCTCTCTTGATCTCAGTGGCAACCATTTCACTGGTGGCATCCCTGATATGCTCGCCAACTGCAGCCAACTTGACACGGTTCTACTCAATGACAACAGATTTTCAGGATCCATCCCACCAGAGATTTTCAAATCAAGCAAACTTATAAAACTTGATTTGAGTTTAAATCAGCTCAATGGCACTATTCCCTCTGAGGTAAGCCTTTCTACAAACCTTCAACATCTCGGGTTGTGGAACAATTTCCTTAGTGGAAATATTCCAAAAGAGCTATTTCATTTGCAAAACTTGACACATCTCCACATCAACACCAACGAGCTGACAGGACCTTTACCCGAGTTCCCATCCTCGTGCTCCCTTTCAGAGTTGTTTATTTATGAGAACCGTCTCTCAGGTTCTTTGCCAATTACCCTAGGCAATTGTCACAACCTTACTTCATTCTCTGCATCATCTGCTCATCTTGGAGGAGTTATTTCCCCAGAGGTTTTTAGGGACCTTTCAAATCTTGAATTTCTCTATTTAGATGATAACAACTTTGAAGGGGAAATTCCCGAGACCTTATGGAATGGGAGGTTACAAGAGTTAGCTCTTTCCTTGAATATATTTAATGGTAGTATATCCGAAAAGATTGGTGGTTCTTATCAGATAAATTACATTGATTTGTCAGTTAACAATTTAACTGGTCAGCTTCCAAGATCAGTCGGACGTCTGAAGAATCTGAACAAGCTTTTTCTGTATAATAACAAGCTTAGTGGTTCATTACCAGCAGAAATTGGGAACTGCACTTCTCTTGTTGCGATAAGTCTCGCCACTAACTTCATTGGTGGGGAAATTCCTCTAGAGCTCTGCAATCTTCACTCCCTAATAAATTTTCAAGTGTACGGAAATCAAATTCAGGGCCAAATTCCAGAATGCATTGGCAGAATAAGTGGACTGGAGGAGCTAGATCTTGGAGAGAACCTATTGATCGGCAAGATACCACCCGGAATCACAAACATGACGAAACTTGTGTTACTCTCTTTGGCTCATAATAAGCTTACAGGAGAGGTACCACCTAATCTTGGAAAAAATAATTTTCCTGGCTTATTTAAGGTTGATTTAGGTTATAATAACTTCAGCGGACCAATTCCTTCTGAACTATGTAATGGCAAAAGGCTTGGAGTCCTGGTTCTTGAAAACAACAGTTTTGATGGCAGCTTCCCAACATATCTAGCAAAATGTGAATCCCTCTATAGGGTGAAACTCCCCAACAACAATCTGCAGGGGAGTATTCCTGACTACATTGAAAAGAATGAGAAGATTTCTTACTTGAATGTTCGAGGAAATATGCTTGCAGGAAGGATTCCAGCAGCATTTGGTTATTGGACCAATCTTTCAACAATTGATCTTTCAGAGAATATGTTTTCTGGTTCCATACCTGCCGCAATTGGGATGTTGCAAAATCTTGAAAGACTGAACATTTCTTCAAACAGACTGACAGGAAAAATTCCTCTTCAGTTAAGTTACTCTCCAAAACTGGCAGAGTTGGATCTCAGCTACAACAATCTTTCAGGAAGAATTCCGAAAGAAATTGCTTCATCTACAGTACTGACAAATCTTCTACTCCAAGACAACAGACTTTCTGGCGCTCTTCCAGACACTTTCTCCTCCTCACAAAAGCTTGTAAAGCTACAGCTCGGGGACAACTTGCTTGAAGGCTCAATTCCATGCAGTCTGAGTAAACTTAGGGAACCTAATGTTGCACTGAATCTGAGCATGAATAAGTTTAGTGGTCAAATTCCTAGGTGTCTGAGCAACCTAGACAACTTAGAAATCCTTGATATATCAAGCAACAACTTGTCTGGTGCCATACCATCAGAAATGGACAAGATGAGGTCCCTTTCGTTTCTCAACATATCATTTAATAACTTGTCAGGGAAGGTACCCATTTCATGGGAAAAACGATTAAGTTCACATCCAGGAACTTCCCAGGGAAATCCAGGACTCTGCTTATCAGACACTGAAAGTAGCAACTGCAACCATGTGAAAAAATCACAAATAAACTGGAAGACTTTGGCAGGTGTAATTAGTGGATGTGTGCTTTCCATGGCTGTCATAGCTGCGGCAATATACTTGCTAGTGACTCGGATTCAGCACGCTTCCCTACTGAATAAGCATCCGCTCGTCAAGTATCAGTCAGAAATTGAAGATCTGCCAGATCGTGTAAATTTTGAGGACATTGTACATGCAACAGAAGGCTGGAGCGAAAAATATGTAATTGGAAGAGGCAAGCATGGAACTATTTATAATATGGGATCTGCAAAATCCAAAAAACTTTGGGCTGTCAAGAAGGTTGACTTAGCTCATAGAGCATTCAGCAATGAAATGAGAACCCTAAATTCTGTCAGACACCGCAATTTGGTAAGAGTGGGAGGATACTGCATCAGACATGGATATGGCTTCATTCTAACAGAATTTATCCCCGGAGGAACTCTTCATGATGTCCTTCACCAGAGAAAACCACCTGTAGTCTTGGACTGGGAGGCCCGCCATCGTATTGCTCTTGGTGTTGCTCAAGGTTTGTCTTACCTTCATCATGATTCTGTCCCTCAAATCATTCACAGAGATCTCAAATCAGATAATGTAATGCTGGATACTGAGATGGAGCCAAGGATTGGAGACTTCGGGATTGCTAAAACAGTATCAGACTCTGATGAAAACTCGACAAACTCCAAAATTGTTGGGACACTAGGATACATTGCTCCAGGTTAGCCACACGGTACCATGCTAGTCTTTAGTAATAATTTATTTGGCAGATTACTTTGATGATTTAATAAATTTTATTACTTTCTCTCCGATCTCTCATCCCTTTCCTTGTCTGTCCATCAATTCAGAGAATGCGTACTCAGTTCACTTGACAGAGAAAAGTGATGTCTATAGCTATGGAGTTCTTCTACTGGAGCTCTTCTGCAGAAAAATGCCAGTAGACCCCAGCTTTGAAGAAGGATTAGACATTGTATCCTGGATGATGACAAACTTGCACAGAAGCGACAACAATTTCCTTCACTTTCTAGATGAAGAAATTAGTTTTTGGTACATAGAAGAACAATGGAAGGCCCTGAAAATGGTGAATCTAGCGCTTCAATGTGCTGAACTCGAGGCCAGCACCAGGCCTGCAATGAGGGATGTAGTAAGGTCTCTTGTCGAGTTAAATCAGATGTAAAAGAGAAGAAATGAAACTTTGAATAGTGAAAGCTATAATCAACTTTTTCATATTCCAACGTCTTTCTTTTTTCTTTGCTTACATAAAATTGAACCATTTCTCGTTTTGTGTGTGTCAACCTTGCATTCAAGGGCTAAATTCCAACATAAACCTGATCCTGGGTGTTTCTGTTTAACTTTGTGACATCCACTGCAACAATATAGACTTTTCGTAAAAGCGGTTTTCGTGTTCTAGCCATAGCTCTTTTCATAGTGGGCCACTGTCCTTAATCAACTTTTTCTTGTTACTTTCTCCAGCTGCTCCAAAATCTGAACAGTTTTGAGGTATAATAATTAAAAAAAAAGTACTAAAGAACAAAGGTTTGCTACAACCTAGTACTTATCTTATGGACTATGACAATACGGATTATAAAAGAAAATAGCACTTCATATTCAGCAGAAAAAGATGAGCTTTTGTTGGATTTGGTCATAATAGTGATGACATCCACTTTACCAGTCTTATTTGCATTCCAAACTTCCATTGACTAAATTATTTTTGACAAAGAAAATAAAAAGTAGATATGATGAATAGAAATGACTTATGGACAATCATTGTATTTCATGCACATGCAGATACTTAAAAACAATGTAGATATACCTCAGGTATGGGTTACCACAGGGCTTCTAACAAGACTTGACAGAGGAATGGCAAATACACAGGAAAATCAGATGAGAGAGTCCGGCAATAGTCCTTGGAGAATTATTAATCAGAATTCAGTAGAAAGGAGATATGCAAGAGGTGAAAGAACAAACTGGCAGGACTACGGCAAGTTACAGATAGATGAAAGACATACCTCAGTTACGAAAACTGCAGCGCTGGAGCATAATACAGCGTACACCTAAATAATCATCAGAGTAGAAGAAGCCCAACTAAAACATTGCAGATTTCTGTTCCGGATATTTTATCTAGTTGATTTGGATGTGCATTACAAGCCAAACTGCACAAGATTTGACTACTTTTCAAGCTTAAATTAATCAAAGAATTTGCATCGGACATATTCACGCAGCAACACCATATATGCTGACAAGTCTAAGACTTGCTTCCAACTGAGTCAGATCCACATTATAAAGATTCATATCTCTGTATTAATACTAAATAAAAGCTAACCTTTGCAAAAGCTCGAGTTCTATAACTTGCTTACATTTTCTTGAAAAGAACTATTCCAACCAATCATGATAATGATAAATATATATTCCCACATGAATATATCAACGTAAACATATATTTTTCAATTGATTGTACCTACGTTTAATGAATTTGGGAACCTAGTAGTCAGGTTACTAGACAATCGACAATATATCCCTTAAGCTTTTCACCTCAAACTCTTTTGGTCAATCAATATTTTTATTGATGACAAGGCAACAAAATTAAAGGACAATACGATACACAGGGGTTTTCATATAGTTGGGTGACATATGGAACCAACTAAACATATTCCTAGAAACTTATTGAAGTCCATTGGCCCCCATATTGGGTGCTCAATCCCAGTTCTTCTTTCAATGTAAAACTAAAATTTGAGAAAACAATTAACTAGACTAACAAGGAAACATAGATTTAACAGTACAAACATGACTGAGGAGTAGAGATGAAGAGCAATAGTCCTCTCCCGCACTCGAATTTTGAAATTCTAAGATAATAAAAGGGGTTGTCCGCTTATTAGAAAACTATACATTACCCTTAAAATCCAATACTCCGTCCAAAAATAAGGTGAAAATAGGAACGGCGGTGGTACCTGAAGATTGATGAAGTCATCGGAATCAAAAGTAAATCGAAGACAGTGCATAGCAGTAGCAACCATCCGCAGTCAATTGGAGGAAAGAGAGGACACCAGAGCTTTGGCGGAATTTTTTTTTGTAATACAAGATGTAACCGGGCTTTGCGCATGAATATCGAAAGGACATATATTTATATATGATGTCTCTATATTGGAAAAAACTAACCAAATATTATACTATAAGCTATGTTGAATTTTATAAAATCTAAAATGTATAGTTATAAATAAAATGTTGGAGGTGATAAATATGGTAATGAGTGACATTGATTGTACTTGTTAGTGATGATTGTGATGACATATGTGGTTGATTATTGGTGATGATAAAGAAGATTGATAATGATGGTAGCGATGATATGATATAGTTATTATAATGATAAAAGTGATAGAATGATAGTGTGATAGCGACTGACAGTAACAGTTGTAGTGATAATGTTTAAATGCGATAACATAGGTGATTGATTGTGTTGGGAAAGACAAGGCACTAACAAAGAATGCCTGACAGGATAACAGCGAAAGAATACCCAAGTCTATACTTTCCCTTTTCGATTTGAACCAAGAGAAGACAAACAACCACAAGCAATATGATAGTAAGGCAGCAAGTAATTCAACCAAACAAATATAACAAGGCAATAATAAACCAATCACACAAGACACCAAGATTTACGTGGAAAACCCTTCGATGTGAAGAGTAAAAAACCACAGGACCAAAAAGCTCCACTATAATCACCAAGAGTTACAATATTGTGCTCCAAAATTGGCCACAAAACAAGTGCCAAACAACGAGCAACAACAAAATAAGATTGCACCAAATCTAGAGAATTAAAGGAGCAAAATCACCAATTTCGCAGCTACTGTTCACGACAGCAAAACTGAAGCTGCAGGCCACCAAATCCAACTCTGTCAGTTCCTAATCAAAGATTGAGATGAAGATAATATGCTGTCCAAAAATCAGCTCAATCGGACAAGAAACGAAGCGGGATTCGCAATTTGAAGTTGGCTGTTAGGGCTGAATTTTGACTGCGAAAACTGCTCTCTTTCTCTCTTTTTGGCTGCTGAAAAAACTCTCTGTGTATATGAAAATAAGACCTAAATAGGCTTATATTTGCCTCATAAGAATGGGCCTATGGGCAAAAATGGGTTGGTCCAAATTGGGCTTTTATTTATCCACATAGGAAGGGAAAAAGACCCATAACCCAACAATTCTCCCCCTCACGACTATGTGGAGGAGACCGCCATCCCGGCGACCATGCAACAATCTTCAAACTTCCCTCTTGGCAAAGCTTTAGTCATCATATCGGAACCATTGTCATTTGTATGAATCTTTTCAAGCTCAAGCAACTTAGAATCCAACACATCTCGAATCCAATGGTATCTCACATCAATGTGTTTAGACCGACCATGGAACGTAGAATTCTTGCCAAGATGTATAGCACTTTGACTGTCACAATAAAGCACATACCTCTCTTGAGCACAACCAAGTTCCCCCAAGAATCTCTTCATCCAAAGCAATTCTTTACAAGCTTCAACGACAGCAATAAGCTCAGCTTCTGTAGTAGATAGAGCAACACATTTTTGCAACCTAGATTGCCAAGACACAGCTCCCCCTGCAAAAGTAACCAAGTACCCTGAAGTAGACTTGCGAGTATCAACATCACCAGCCATGTCTGAATCAGTATAACCACAAAGAATAGGCTTCCCTGTACCAAAACACAAACTCAGACTAGAAGTGCCACAGAGATATCTCATAACCCACTTCACAGCATTCCAATGTTCTCTTCCCGGATTAGAAAGAAAACGGCTAACAACTCCAACAGCGTGAGCAATATCCGGTCTTGTACAAACCATCGCATACATCAAACTACCAACAGCTGAAGCATAAGGAACTTTCTTCATATCTTCCTTCTCATCATCACTAGAAGGACACTGTTTCGTGCTCAATTTGAAGTGCATAGCTAAAGGTGTACTGACAACCTTAGCTTTGTCCATGCTGAATCTGCGAAGTACTTTCTGAATGTACTTCTCTTGTGATAATACCAATTTCTTGGCCTTTCTATCACGGACAATCTGCATGCCAAGAATCTGCCTTGCTGGTCCTAAGTCTTTCATAGCAAAAGACTTACTCAACTCTTGCTTCAACTTCTGAATCCTGCAAGTATTATGACCAACAACAAGCATGTCATCAACATAAAGCAACACAATAATAAAGTCACCATCAGAGAACTTTTGCACAAAAACACAATGGTCTGAAGAAGTCTTCTTGAAGCCCTGCTGACTCATAAAAGAACCAAACTTCCTGTACCACTGCCTGGGAGCTTGTTTCAAACCATACAAGCTCTTCTTCAATTTGCAAACATAATTCTCTTTACCCTTGACTTCAAAACCTTCCGGTTGCTCCATATAAATTTCTTCATCTAAGTCACCATGGAGGAAAGCAGTTTTAACATCCATTTGCTCAACCTCTAAATCTAGACTTGCAGCCAAGCCTAGAACCACACGAATGGATGACATCTTCACAACTGGAGAGAATATCTCATCAAAATCAACTCCCCTTTTCTGATTAAATCCCTTGACAACTAATCTAGCTTTGTACCGTGGAACTGGATTACCATCTTCATGTTTCACCCGAAAAACCCACCTGTTTTTCAAAGCTTTTCTGTCTTTAGGTAACTTAACCAAATCAAAGGTATGATTATCATGCAAGGATTTAATCTCATCTTCCATAGCATCAAACCACCTTTCTTTTTCTTCACTTTCCATGGCCTCATCAAGACTCTCAGGTTCTCCCCCGTCAGTCAAGAGTACATACTCATTGGGAGAATAACGAGATGAAGGAATTCTCTCTCTACTAGATCGTCTGAGAGAACTCTCTGGAGCATCTATAATTGGTTGTTGGACAACCACATCATCTTGCACTGGAGCATCAACAACATCATGCCGGTCATTCTGAACATGATCACCATCTTCATTATCAACTTGATTTTCATCATTATGAAGATTTTCTTCCGGTGCAATAGTCAAAGGAACTGGATCAACATCAACTAAGCTCTCACTACTCTGAAAATCAGCCTTGTCAGCTTTGTCAAAATCTTCAATTGTTTGGTCTTCAAAGAACACAACATCACGGCTTCTAACAAGTTTCTTCTCAACAGGATCATAGAAACGATAGCCAAATTCATCTTGACCATAACCAATGAAGATACACTGCCTAGTTTTAACATCCAACTTTGACCTTTCATCCTTAGGAACATGTACAAAGGCTTTACACCCAAAGACTCTAAGATGATCATAAGAAACATTCTTACCAGTCCAAACTCTGTCAGGGACATCACCATCTAAAGCAACAGCAGGAGATAAATTGATAACATAAGCAGCAGTATTAAGTGCTTCTGCCCAAAAGGAATCTGACAGCTTAGCATCTGAAAGCATACATCTAACCCTCTCAACTAGAGTTCTGTTCATCCTCTCTGCTAAACCATTTAACTGAGGAGTCTTTGGAGGAGTTTTCTGATGCCTAATACCCTGCTCTCTGCAATATCTATCAAAAGGACCAATATACTCACCACCATTATCTGAGCGGATGCATTTCAATGTCTTCCCTGTTTGTCTTTCAACCAAGGCCTGAAAACTCTTGAACACATCAAGTACTTGATCCTTGGACTTCAAAGGAAATACCCAGAGTTTGCGAGAATGATCATCAATAAAAGTCACAAAGTAAAGTGCACCACCATGAGATCTTACCTTAAAAGGACCACACAAATCAGAATGTACCAACTCCAGCAAATCAAGCTTTCTTGAAGGCGGATGACTCTGAAAAGAAACTCTTTTCTGTTTACCGGCTAAGCAATGAACACATTTCTTCAACTTTGCTTGTTTCACTCCAGAAAGCAAATTTTTCTTAGCCAAACTATCAATCCCCTTCTCGCTCATATGACTCAGCCTTCTATGCCATAACTCTGATGAAGTATCATTCTCCACCAAATTTACTGAGTCTCTGGACATGGAGCCCTGAAATACATACAAGTTAGACAACTTGTCACCACGGGCCACAACCATCAAACCTCTAGTAAGCTTCCACTGGCCAACACCAAGTGTATTAACATAACCCTCATCATCAAGATATCCCACAGAAATCAAATTCAAGCGAACATCTGGAGCATGCTTGACATTATTGAGAACTAGTTTGGAACCATTGTTACTTTCCAAACAAACTGTCCCAATGCCAATAACTTCAACTTCATGATTATTGCCCATTTTCAACGTTCCAAAATTACCTGGAGTATAAGAAGAAAATAATTCCTTCTTTGGCGTGACATGAGAAGTAGCACCAGAATCCACAAACCAGCTAGACTCATCACGAACAAGATTAATGGCATTTGCATCACAAGAAACAAGAAGATCATCATTAGCAACAACAGCAACACGATTTTCATTATCGCCTTCTCTCTTTTGTTGTCTCATATCTCTCTTGTGCTTGTAACAATATTTCATGATATGCCCATTCTTGTGGCAATAGTCACATGTAATATTCTTGTATTTAGACTTTGACTTGCTTCTACTTTTACCTCTATCATTCTGACCTCTGGACTTGTTTCTCCCCCTATCTTCAGTAACCAAAACATCGGAGTGTGAAGCTGAAGAAGATGAGGCTTGAGATCTTCTTCTCATTTCTTCATTCAAGACACCACTCTTAGTATATTCCATGGTTACAACACCACTGGGAGCAGAATTAGTCAAAGAAACTCGAAGAGTTTCCCAAGAGTCTGGCAGAGTATTAAGAAGCCAAAGTCCCTGTATCTCATCATCAAACTTTACACCCATTCCGGACAGCTGGTCAAGAACACCCTGAAAATCATTAATATGATCAGAAATAGGAGTGCCCTCTTTATACCTGATATTCATTAATTGTTTCAATAGGAACAACTTGTTGTTGCCAGTCTTCGAAGCATAAAGTGTCTCGAGCTTGTCCCACAAACTTTTGGCATGTGTCTCATTCACAATATGATTTCTAACATTATCTTCAACCCATTGTCTAATATAGCCACAAACCTGCAGATGCTCAAATTCCCATTCTTCATCATTCAAAGACTGAGGCTTATTAGAAGCAAACACAGGTAAATGCATCTTCTTGACAAATAGAAGATCTTTCATCTTGCCTTTCCAAATATGATAGTTACTACCATTTAAACACACCATTTTGCTCATATTTGCCTCCATCATTCAAAACGACAATCAACAATAACCAATGCTCTGATACCACTTTGTTGGGAAAGACAAGGCACTAACAAAGAATGCCTGACAGGATAACAGCGGAAGAATACCCAAGTCTATACTTTCCCTTCTCGATTTGAACCAAGAGAAGACAAACAACCACAAGCAATATGATAGTAAGGCAGCAAGTAATTCAACCAAACAAATATAACAAGGCAATAATAAACCAATCACACAAGACACCAAGATTTACGTGGAAAACCCTTCGATGTGAAGAGTAAAAAACCACGGGACCAAAAACTCCACTATAATCACCAAGAGTTACAATATTGTTCTCCAAAATTGGCCACAAAACAAGTGCCAAACAACGAGCAACAACAAAATAAGATTGCACCAAATCTAGAGAATTAAAGGAGCAAAATCACCAATTTCGCAGCTACTATTCACGACAGCAAAACTGAAGCTGCAGGCCACCAAATCCAACTCTGTCAGTTCCTATCAAAGATTGAGATGAAGATAATATGATGTCCAAAAATCAGCTCAATCGGACAAGAAACGAAGCGGGAATCGTAATTTGAAGTTGGCTGTTAGGGCTGAATTTTGACTGCGAAAAATGCTCTCTCTTTTTTTGGCTGCTGAAAAAACTTTCTGTATGTATGAAAATAAGACCTAAATAGGCTTATATTTGCCTCATAAGAATGGGCCTATGGGCAAAAATGGGTTGGTCCAAATTGGGCTTTTATTTATCCACATAGGAAGGGAAAAAGACCCATAACCCAACAGATTGATGGTTGGCGACATTAATAGTGATGGTGGTTATTATGACTAAGGTGATTTATGATGATGGTTGGTGATTGCGGATTAAGTGTAGTGATGAAAATTAATCATGCAAAAATATATTTTAATGATATTAAAACACTGCTAAAAACAATAATGACTAAGAGCATGTTTCAGTAGTTTTATAGTGTTCGACTTTTAGATTAGTTTTCAAGTAGTTTTATATTGTTCGGCTAAAATAATAAAATAAAATACTACTTTTTAAGTTATAATAATAACTTTTAAGATTTGTTCAGACCAAATGAATATTTGAAATTTAATTAAAACAAATATAATTAATATTGTCAATAGTATAAGAGCTGAATCATTCAGATTCAGACCTACATTATGCGCACATACACGAACCTTCAACCTTTTCGCTCTCCATGCAACCTAAACAACCCCCTCCCTCATGACCATAATCGAGCATCTTATTTAAACTTTTTTCAGCTAAACGCCTATTACCCCTAGGGAGTAGAACATATTTTTTTAAATTGTATTGTTGTAGTACCGTATCACATAAAATATAATGTTAAATGACATAAACAACACGTTACACGATTTGATCAGTGGGCAATTGAGGACCCTGCTAAGTGCTAAATCCACATCTTACTGTAAAATGGGGAGAATAATGTGAAAGCGATGCTTTTTTAGAGGACAACCAGATGAAAAAGACATCACTTTAGTCACTCAACTTGTCAATTTTTGTGATAAAATTATTATTGTACAACGTTGAACTCATTAGTTAAGCTGATGAATAATATTTAGTTGACTTTGCTTTTTTTCACTCAAGTGGTGTATTAGATATTGCTGAAATTTGTAAATTCGTCAAAAAGCACTAGCGGCCACTTGCTAGTCCTAGTCGTAAATAGTCGTAAATCATATTCATGGCCATTTTTTTAAGCACTATCGTCCACCTTCCCCAATATTTTTTTTTCAACACCAATGGATGCTTCATTTTACCACCTATTCATTATTATTGACCTTTCAAATCTAACTTTCAAAAACTAACTACTTAAAATAATCTCCTATTTTCATTATTCCCTCGGACAGTCGTTACCTACTACCAACTTAAAAACTAAATAGTAGTCTAAGGTCCTAGTCCAAAAATTAGTTTTTGAACTAGCTCCTTATTGGATGCAGCTTCTTTAAACAAGTGTTAAAAGAGTTCAGAAATGTTCTTGTTTGATCTTGTTCATTGTTTTATCTTCTTTGCCAGCATTGTAGCAGTCTTTTCGGCGTCATTGCCTCAAGATTCTGTTCATCTACTTGAGTTTCGAAGCAATCTTCCAGAGCCCTCTCAACAATTGCTCCCTTGGAATCAATCTGTCTCACACTGTAAATGGAAGGGTGTTACCTGCTATTCAGACAAAACTTCACAAGTCGAATCATTGTATTTCAGGGACTTCCTTCTATCTGGAATCTTGGACAAGGCCTTTTCCAATCTTTGCCGTCTTCCTCGTTTGGTCTCCCTTGATCTCAGTGGCAACCGTTTGACTGGTGGCATTCCTGCTATGCTCGCTAACTGCAGTCAACTTGACACGATTTTCCTCAACGACAACAGGTTTTCAGGATCCATCCCACCAGAGATTTTCAAATCTAAAAGGCTTGTATACCTTGAGTTGGGTTACAATCAGCTCAATGGCACCATTCCTTCTGAGGTAGGCCTCTCCACAAGCCTTCAATATCTTGGGCTGTGGAACAATTTCCTTAGTGGAAATATTCCAAAAGAGCTATTTGGTTTGCCAAATTTAACAGAGCTCTACATCCACACAAATAATCTAACGGGACCTCTCCCAGACTTCCCGTCCTCATGCTCACTTTCCCAGCTTCTTATACATCAGAATCGCTTTTCGGGTTCTTTGCCAATTTCCCTAGGTAATTGTCACAACCTTTCTGCATTCTATGCAACATCTGCTCATCTTGGAGGAGTTATTTCCGCAGAGGTTTTTAGTGGCCTTTCAAATCTCGAATTTCTCTCTTTAGATGATAACAACTTTGAAGGGGAAATTCCTGAGACCTTATGGAATGGGAAATTACAAGAGTTGGTTCTTTCCATAAATAATTTTAATGGAAGTATATCCGAAAAGATTGGTGGATGCCATCAGATGACTTACATTGATTTGTCAGATAACAAATTAAGTGGTCAGATTCCCAAGTCAGTTGGACGTCTGAAGAATTTGTACAAGCTTCTTCTGTATGATAACATGTTTAGTGGTTCATTACCAGCAGAAGTTGGGAACTGCACTTCTCTTGCTGAGATAAGTCTCGTCAGTAACTTCATCAGTGGGGAAATTCCTTCAGAAATTTGCAGCCTTCAAAACCTAGAAACATTTAATGCATTCAAAAATAGAATTCAGGGCCAAATTCCAGAATGCATTGGAAGAATAAGCGGGCTGCAGGAGCTAGCTCTTTATGAGAACCGATTGACCGGCAAGTTACCTTACGGGGGAGGTACCACCTGATCTTGGAAAATATAACTTTCCTGGCTTAGTTAAGGTTGATTTAGGTTATAATAACTTCAGTGGACAGATTCCTTCTAAACTGTGTAATGGCAACAGGCTTGCAGTCCTGGCTCTTGAAAACAACAGGTTTAATGGCAGCTTTCCAACCTATCTAGCAAAATGCAAATCTCTCTATAGGGTAAAACTTCCCAACAATAATCTGCAGGGGAGTATTCCAGACGACATTGAAAAGAATGAGAATATTTCTTACTTGGATGTTAGACAGAATATGCTTGTAGGAACGATTCCAGCTGCATTTGGTTACTGGACCAATCTTTCAATGGTTGATCTTTCTGAAAATATGTTTAATGGCTCCATACCCACAGAACTTGGCAAGCTTCAGAATCTTGTAAAACTGAGCTTTTCTTCAAACAGACTGACCGGACAAATTCCCTTTCAGTTGAGCAACTCTGAAAAACTGGAGGAGTTGGATCTCAGCAACAACAATCTTTCAGGAAGAATTCCTAAAGAAATTGCATCATCTTCAGTATTGACGAATCTTCTACTCCAGGACAACAAACTCTCTGGTGCTCTTCCAGACACTTTCTCCTCCTCACAAATGCTTGTAAAGCTGCAGCTGGGAAACAACTTGCTCGCAGGCCCAATTCCATGCAGTCTGAGTAAGCTTACGCAACCTGGTTTTTCACTAAATCTGAGTATGAACAAGTTTAGTGGTGAAATTCCTAGGTGCCTAGGCAATCTTGACAAATTGGAGGTCCTTGATATATCAAGCAACAACCTGTCTGGTGCAATACCATCAGAAATGGAAAAGATGAGTTCCCTTTCGTTTCTCAACATATCATTTAATAGCTTGTCAGGGAAGGTACCCAATACATGGGAAAAACTATTAAGTTCACGTCCAGGATCCGCCTTGGGAAATCCAGGACTTTGCTTAATGGACACGGAAGGTAGCAACTGCAAGCATGTGAAAAAATCACAAGTAAAATGGAAGACTTTGGCAGGTGTAATTAGTGGATGTGTGCTTTCCATGGCAATCATAGTTGCTGCAATGTACTTACTAGTGACTCGGATTTGGCACCCATCCCTGCTGAATAAGCATCGGCTCGTCAAGTGTCAATCAGGAATTGAAGATCTACCTGATGGTATAACTTTTGAGGACATTGTACGTGCAACAGAAGGCTGGAGTAAAAACTATGTTATTGGAAGAGGCACGCATGGAACTGTCTATAAGATGGAATCTGCCAAATCCAATAAACTTTGGGCTGTCAAGAAGGTTGACTTAGCTCAGAGAGCATTCAATGATGAAATGAGAAGCCTAAATTCTGTCAGACACCGCAATTTGGTAAGATTGGGAGGATATTGCATCAGACATGGATATGGCTTCATTCTAACAAAATTTATACCTGGAGGGACTCTTCATGATGTCCTTCACCAGAGAAAACCACCTGTAGTCTTGGACTGGAAGTCCCGCCATTGTATTGCTCTTGGTATTGCTCAAGGTCTATCATACCTTCACCACGATTCGGTGCCTCAAATCATTCAGAGAGATCTCAAATCAGATAATGTAATGCTGGCTTCTGAGATGGTGCCAAAGATTGGCGATTTCGGGATTGCTAAAATGGTATCAGATGAAGAAAATTTGACAAACTCCAATGTTGTTGGGACTCTAGGATACATTGCTCCAGGTTAGCCACACGTTACCATGCTAATTTTCAGTATAATTCAGTTCGCAGATTACTTTGATGAACTAATAACTTTTACTACTTTCTTCCCTGGCCCCCTTTCTCTTTTTGTCCCTCCATCTATTCAGAGAACGCATACTCAGTTCAACTGACAGAGAAAAGTGATGTCTATAGCTACGGAGTTCTTCTTTTAGAGCTTTTCTGCAGAAAAATGCCAGTAGACCCCAGCTTTGAAGAAGGATTAGACATTGTTTTCTGGGTGAGGAAAAACTTGCAGAGAAGCAACAATATCCTTAGTTTTCTTGATGAAGAAATTAGGCTCTGGAATGTAGAAGAACAATGGAAGGCCCTGAAAATAGTGGATTTGGCGCTTCAATGTGCTCAACTCGAGGCAAGCATCAGGCCAGCAATGAGGGATGTAGTAAGGTCTCTTGTCGAGTTATGAAGAGAGGAATGCAAGATGATTTGAAGGCAGGTGCAGTTCAATCCAGAAGATCAAGAGCTCCTGCATTTCTCTTCTTTATTTTTGGTGTAAAGAACAGTTAGTTGATGATGTTGAATCATTACTAGACTCTGTGGCCTCTTTGTAAGTTTTGTTTGAGGCTGTATCTGTAGATATGATATACCAGGTCTTTATTAGGGTGCTGATGAATATAACATGTTACCAAATTCAAAAAGAGAATAGATGTAAAGATAAGTAATGAAACTTTTAGTAGTGAAACCTACTTTCCAAATTCCAACATCTCATTTTTTTCTTTTTTTTGCTTACATAAAAAAATTGGACAAAGAAAATACATGATGTTTCAGTTTAACAAAATCGTGATCTTGGCTTTTTCAGTTTAACTTTGTGACATCCAATGTAGCAGCATAGACTAAGAAAATGCATGATGTTTCGAATCAATTTTTGGTAATAGCAATTTTCACCTTCTAGCCATAGCTCTTATCATCATGGATCACTGTCCGTAATCAGTTTTTGCTTATTATTTTCTCCAGCTTCTCCAAAATCTGAACAATTTTCAGGTATCAAAATTAAAATGAGAGTGTGAAGGAACAAGGCTTTGCTACAAGCTAATATTCCGGATTATAAAAGAAATCAAAAGAATAACCCCCACCCAAAAAGATAAGCTTTGGTTGAATTTGGTCATAGTAATGATGGTTCCTGCAAAAGAGTGCAGAAGACCTCTGCCTTACCGGTCTTTCTTTGTGTTCCAAACTTGCAGTAGCGGAATTATTTTCAGAATATTAGGTATGATGAATAGAAATGGCTTGTGGAAAATCATTGTATTTCAAACAAATGCAGATATTCAAATAAGGTAGATATAACTCAGATATGAGCTACCAACAAGACTTGACAGACGAATGGCTAATACATAGGAATATCAGATCAGGAGAGTAAAATAATACTCCTTGAAGAATTGATCAAAATTCAATAGAAAGAAAATATGAAAGAAGTGTATGAATAAACGGGAAGAAATACTCTTGCAGGTGACAAATAGATGAAAGACATACCTCAGTTACGAAAACTGCAACACCAGAGCACAATACGATGCGCACCTAAATAATCATCCAAGTAGGAGAAGCCCAACTTAAATGTACCAGATTCTTTTTCGTATTTTTTATGTAGTTGACTTGGATGTGCATTACAAAACAATCGTCACAAGATTTTGAAAAAATTTTCATTTAAAAACATCCACCAGAATTTGCATTGGATATATTCGCATGGCACCACATCTGCTGACAAATCTCAGACTTCTAATAATAGATCTTCCATTCTGAGACAGATCCACTAAATTCCCAAGTTTCTGCTCTTAGCAAGTGCACTTTTGTGCAGGACGATTAGAGATGAACTCCAGGAAGTGCTTGCTCTAATACCAAAGTTACAAGCAGCTCAAAAGAGAAAATATAAAACACTAAACCACATTAAAAAAAAAGCTAGGAAGCTAAAACCAAGATTGAAGAAGAAAAAGTTCCACACAGTTTCTCTTAACAGAACAGGTGAAATCTCTCGTAAAGTAATAACAGATAGTATTAAATAAATAGTATTAAATAATATTAGTATTTACTGTGTACTAATCCTAGTCCTATTAGGATTAGTACTCCTTAATCCTAGTCCTATTAGGATTAGTACTCCTTCCTATATCTCCTATATATATCTCCCATGTATTCCCTTATTAGGTTAACACTTCAATACAATCAATATTCCTTCATGGTATCAAGAGCCAGAAAACCTAGATCTTCTTTTCTCTAGGTTTTTTTTTTCTCTCTTTAGGGCACCGATCGTTCCCTCTCTTCTCTTGGGCGGCGGCAGCCATGACAACCGAGGTGGATCCTCTCGATTCACTTCCTTCTGGCGTTAAACTCCTTCTCAGGCATCTTCATGCCCTGATTCCCGAAAAATTATCAGACATAAATTACCCTACATGGAAAATCACCGTTCTTACAACCCTTGAGGCCAATTACCTTCTCAAATACGTCGATGGAAGCACAGAACCGCCGCCGGCAGTCATCACCGCCACGGACAAATCAGAAAAAACCAATCCGGCCCATGCCGCCTGGAAAGCCGTGGATGGCCAGATCCGATCATGTTTGATTGCGGTCATCTCTCCCACGGTTCAGAAACACGTCCGATCCTACACAACTGCTTCAGCCCTGTGGACGGCCCTCGCAACACGCTATGCATCAATTTCCCACTCTCATATTTTTCAATTGCGTGATCGTCTCCACACAATTACCAAAGGCACGAAAACTATGGCGGAGTATTTAGACGAGGTCTCCACCATCATCACAGCCCTCGACACCGTGAACGAAATCATTCCCGAAAAAGATCTCGTCATGTGCGTCGTTCGGGGGCTCCCATCAGCTTACTCCTCCATTAAACAGGCGGTTCGCATCAGTCCAACGCCCGTTGACCTGGCTACTCTCTCCTCGTGGCTAAAAAGTGAAGAAATCAACGTGGATCTGGAGAGCAAACTTCTTCTCCGAGAAGCCGCTGTTATGGAGCCGGCCACCGCCCTCACCGCAAGCCAGAACTATCGCGGGGGGCGTGGTGGCGGCCGGCAGGGGAGCGGCGGCGGCTACGGCAGAAACAGCGGAGGCCGCGGGCGCGGCGGTCGGCAGGGCAGTCGTCCGCCGTACGACGGTCAGCAGCACGGCAGCAACAACAGCCTGCACTCCTTCGGCAGCGGCGGGCAGTCATCTTCCAGCGGCGGGCAGGGCACTTACGAGCGGGATCGTCCAACTTGTCAAATCTGTCAGAAAACAGGACACACCGCTGTTCGTTGCTGGTTTCGGTATGAGGAGAGCCGAAATAGTGATAACCGTGCCAATTATGCATCTCAAGCCGGCCCTTCCTCTGAATGGCTGTTGGATACTGGGGCCAACATGCACGTTACTTCTGATCTATCCAAGCTTAACGCTCCAAATCCATATCATGGCTCCAATGGTATTACTGTTGGCAACGGTGAGTCCCTTAATATTTCTCACACTGGCACGGGTACCATTAAAACCCCCACTGCTATCTTTCACCTAGGTAACCTTACCCACGTCCCTTCTATTAAAACCAATCTCCTTTCAGTTCACCAATTCACAAAAGACAATAATTGCTCACTCTTGTTCACCTCTAATGATTTTCAGATCCTAGACAATACTACCAAGAGGGTGATTTTTCAGGGCCCCTGTGAGCATGGTCTGTACGTTCTTCCTGGCACAAGTTCGTCTGCCCACCCAGTTTCAGAAAGCGTTCCTGTGGCTCCGGTGGCTCTTTCGGCTGATGGCCACAGTCTGTTGTGGCACAGTCGTCTGGGTCACCCGTCTACTCAAATAATAAATTCTTTAATGTCTCAATTAGGTTTTTCTTCCATTCATGTAAACAATTGTGACTCCTGTTCAATTGCTAAATCTCATAAATTACCTTTCACTTTATCTGAGAAGCGTACAACTGCACCTTTTCAACTTATTCATTCTGACCTATGGGGTCCTACTGCTGTTCCTTCATTTGCTGGTTTTCGCTATTATATTTGTTTTGTGGATGATTTTACAAAATACACTTGGTTGTACCCACTAAAACACAAATCACAGGCATACACCACCTTTGTCACTTTTGAAAAAATGGTCAAAACACAATTCAATTCTCATGTTAAACTTTTTCGAAGTGACAATGGAAAGGAATATGTCAATAACATCTTTGGCCAGTTTCTGCAATCCCTGGGAATTATACATCAAACCTCCTGTCCATACACTCCCGAACAGAATGGGGTGGCTGAGCGTAAGCATCGCCATCTCATTGAAACGGTGGTTACTCTTCTACATCAATCTCATCTCCCTGTCTCCTTTTGGGTAGAAGCTCTAGCCACCGCAAACTACCTCATTAACAGAATGCCCAGTCACACTCTCTCCAACAAATCACCCTATCAACTCCTTTACCAAGAACTTCCCAATTATACCAACCTCCGCGTCTTTGGGTGTCTTGCCTACCCTTGGCTACGCCCTCATATTACTCACAAATTACAACCCCGATCCCGTCCTTGTATTTTTTTGGGCTATCATCCTACCTCCAAGGGTTATCGCTGTCTTGACCCACAAACTCATAAAGTCTACATATCTCGTCATGTCAAATTTGTCGAAAATGAGTTTCCCTACGAGTCTATTTCCTCCTCCACAAATACATCATACATTGGCGTCCTTCCCCTTTTTCCAACATACTCACAGGGTCCCTCACCACCTTCCCCCACACCTCCACCCACTACCCAACCACCCTTCATCACCCCTTCGACCGTCACCCACAATACACCCGCAACCACCACCCACACTCACAACCAACCCGAACCACCCCATACCCACAACATCTCCAGCCCGATCCGTTTTGGGTCCTTCCCGGCCACCCCCGAATCACCACCGCCCGTGCCACCCCCCAATACTCATCCCATGTTAACCCGTGGCAAAGCCGGTATCTTTAAACCCAAAACCTTTCAGGCTACCATACTACCAAATACACCCCTTCCCGATAGTGAACCAACAACCTACTCTGTTGCCTCAAAAAATGCTTATTGGCGTCATGCTATGGATGACGAGTTTAAGGCTTTGACTGATCAGAAAACTTGGGTTCTTGTACCTAAGCCCCATGGGCGGCACCCAGTGGGCTGTAAATGGGTGTACAAAATTAAACACAATGCAGATGGCAGTATTTCCAGGTACAAGGCTCGTTTGGTTGCTAAAGGCTACAATCAGGAGTATGGGCTTGATTACTCCGAGACATTCAGTCCTGTTATTCGGCAGGAAACCATTCGCCTGGTACTGTCACTCGCCGTGCGCAACAATTGGCTCATCAATCAGTTGGATGTTTCCAATGCTTTTCTTCATGGCATGCTTGATGAAACTATCTACATGACGCAACCACCGGGCTATGTTGATCCCCGCTTCCCTCAACATGTTTGCAAACTCCAGAAGTCTCTGTATGGGCTCAAGCAAGCCCCCCGTGCTTGGTACACACGTCTGAAAACGTTCCTCCAGGGACTCGGCTTCACGTGTTGCGTACACGACACGAGTCTGTTTACTCGACATTCAGCACACGGTACAGTCATTCTTCTTGTCTATGTAGATGATATCATTATTACAGGCTCTACTGCAGCTCTCATTCAGGATGTCACTCGAGCTATGCATACTACCTTCAAAATGAAGGACCTTGGCCCGTTACATTATTTTCTGGGAATGGAGGTTTCTCGGACAGGCAGCGGCTTGTTTCTTCATCAGTCAAAATATGCTCGAGATCTGTTGCAGAAAGCTGGACTGGAAAAATGCACCAGTCAACCAACACCGATGGCAGTCTCTTCGTCTACGAATGGAGCCGACACCCCCTTTGCCGATATCACCCACTTCCGCAGCCTCATTGGGGCTCTACAGTATCTGGCCATTACCCGTCCTGACATCCAGTTTGCTGTCAACCGAGTTGCTCAGCGCATGCATCAACCAAGTGAACATGATTACCATTGTCTAAAACGCATTCTCAGGTACATTTTTGGCACTCTTGGTCGTGGTTTACTCATTCGACCCGGGGACTTGGAGCTTCGGGGTTTCTCAGATTCAGATTGGGCGAATGATAAAAATGACAGAAAATCTACATCGGGGTTTCTCGTTTTTTTGGGACCGAACCTGATCTCCTGGTGTACAAAAAAACAACCCAAGGTCTCTCGGTCCTCGACTGAAGCTGAATACCGCGCCCTTGCTCTTCTTGCTGCTGAGACCATGTGGGTCACATATATTCTTCGCGAACTCCGCGCCACTCACACTGTTCCTGCTCTCTATTGTGACAACAAATCAACCATCTGTGTGGCCAAGAATTCCGTCCTACACACCAGAATGAAGCATGTTGATACCGATTGTCTCTTTGTTCGCGATGAAGTTCAGGCCGGCACCATGACTGTGCAGTATGTACCCACTGAAGAACAACCGGCTGATATTCTCACCAAGCCTCTCCCGAGCCGACAGCACGATTACCTCAGTTCCAAGCTTCCGTTCGCTTCCGCTCAGCTCAGCTTGAGGGGGGATAATAACAGATAGTATTAAATAAATAGTATTAAATAATATTAGTATTTACTGTGTACTAATCCTAGTCCTATTAGGATTAGTACTCCTTAATCCTAGTCCTATTAGGATTAGTACTCCTTCCTATATCTCCTCTATATATCTCCCATGTATTCCCTTATTAGGTTAACACTTCAATACAATCAATATTCCTTCATAAAGAGCTGATCATATCCTACATCCAATCATTTTACTGAAATTAGAGTACAGATAAATGTTTGAAAACCCTAGTGTCCAAAGATAGGGACAATATAAATATGAAGCTATAAAATGCTCCAACAAAAAAAAACTCAAATTACTGAGAGGATTTCCGAAATGACCTCAAGGTGAGATATTTATACAAGGTTAAACTTGTCTGCTTCCTCAGTCCAATAAGGCAGGGTTCAGGAGTTTGACTTTGAAGAGACTGAACAAATTTAGAGAAAGCTCAATGTGCATAGATGTGGCTTCTTGGATTAATACTCAAGACCAGCTAACTTGAAGAAGAATTCATTAGTATACATGGTTATGGACTGAAGGACAGAGCAACAGGACAATATTTTAACTTAAGAAATTAGATACCCTATGGAGCTTGCGGGTCTGTTTAATTAAAATTAAACAATATTAACTATTGCAAAATGCTCGAGTTCACAATTTTAGGTTAAATACATAAATAGATCCCTAAATTTGTTAGATTTTTTCCTCAGGTACCTTAACCACGTCATTTTTTTATTGATCATTGAACCACACATAATTTGTTCTTTTAAAACACTGTTGGTTGATTTTGATCGGCTTTTCTATTGTAAATGTCTTCAATTGTGTTCGAATTGTAATAATTTTGATTAAATGAATAAAGACAAACCTTGTTAGTCTCATTTGTTTTCTAATGCGTTCAAATGACTTAAGTAAAAAATAATTATTCTCGAACATTTTCACTATCAATTGGACTAATGAGTTGTGGAACAACATATGTATCCTCTATCAATACCCCTCACAAATCTGGTTCCGCATCAGACAACGGTGTTTGTTTAAACGGAACAAATTATGGGGGTTTAATAATTCAATAGGAAAATGACGTAGTTGAGGTACCTGAGGGAAAAAACCCAACAAGTTTACGGATCTACTTATGTATTTGGCCCACAATTTTATTTATATCCTCTCCACTTGAATATTTTCATGTAACATATTTTTGTCATTTGGATGTATGCATACATGTTGTCATGTTGAATGAAATTAGGGAACCTAAAAGTCTGTTCACCAGACAATCTATAATCACTTATCTACCACATTTTTTTACCTAAAACATTTTTTTGTAAATCAACACCACTATTTTGTAAACATTTTTTTACCTAAAACATTTTTTGTAAATCAACCTATGCCAGAAATTTTAGTATAAATTTATCCTACACTTAATATAATATAAGTATATATATGAAATTTCGAGCATACGTCGAGGTTATATATGCCTTTTTCCTTCAAATAAATAAAAATTTCATTTGTGAACTCAAACTAAACTGGATGGGAATAATTTTGTGAACCCATTAAGCTTTTTTCTCTAATTTGCTTGCGGGTAATGACGACAGGAAAAAATTTCAAGCAGGAAACTAAAATAGACATATATATATATATATACTTAAATTTATATAAAATTGAATAAAATATTTTACACGATAATATTTTGTATAGTATCTTAATTATATTGTGTTAAGTAAAATATATTTATGGAAAAACTTCAGAATGTGGAAAACATCCATATATATTCAAAAAAAATAGCTATTTTTTATTTTTTTCATGTTATATGGATATAATTAGACTATAAAAAGCAAAGTTAATTTTATGTAAGTAAATGTTTTTTATATATTTAATATAATAAATAAATATTGAATAGAAAAGTAATTATAATTGTATGCCTAAATAATTATGACAGACACATCTATGATCTTTTTTCATGTTTACCATTATCAAGTTTTTTTTCTTTCATCAATATTCATACATTAATATTTTTTGCCCCCTCCCCCCCTCCAAATTCATTCAAATTCAATATACTTTACGTCACCGCACGAGTGATTTTTATGATTTTGTACCCATCAGGTACTTATTAATTATATAATTATCTCGTATTTATTTGATACTTATAAATTGTATTTTTTTCCGCTTGTTTGTCTAATGTATCCATACTTATACAGTTTGATACCCATAAATTGTATCTTTTTTGCTCGTTTGTCTAATGTATTCTTACTTATACAGTTTGATACTCATAAATTGTATCGTTTTTGCTCGTTTGTCTAATGTATCCATACTTATACAGTTTGATACCCATAAATTGTATTTTTTTTGCTCGTTTGTATAAAGTGTCCATATTTTTTCTTAACAACAGTGTTGAAATGTATCTATATTTATATACATAGATACTTGTAGTATTATACAAGCACAAGTTAAAATATTGATTTATGAAGACAATTATAACTAGATATATAAGTAATATATCCAAGATAAAAAGTTGAAACAAGAATATAAATATAGTTGTATCCAACGTATTCATTTTTGTGTTTAACAACAATGTATTCATATTTTATATCGGTGTATTCATTTTTTGCTTAACAACTAGTGTATCTATTCTCCTGTAGTTCACCTATTCAAAATCGAAATACTTAACATTCATTCACAAATTCAACAAGTTGCTTACAACAATAACTTGAATTAACAAAAAAATATATAAATACCTTTACGACAACAAAATAAGAAATGTGAGATCTAGACAACAAGAAAATTGAGCATTGACAACAAGAAAATTGAGCATGATGTATCCCAATTTTTATTAAACTGCTAAAAAATATGATCTTATATGTCTTTAAATAATTAATTTTTAGTTATAAAGTTAATTATGGGAAGTTGCTCATTGTATGGATGTAATGGAAGGATAGAGGGTTATATTTAGAGTCAAATCCTTTTTTATTTTTTTGTACTTAAAGATGTATTAATGTATAGATAAAAAAAAATAAAAAACTATACAAAAGTACAACTAAAAATTGATATAAATTATAGTCATTTATTGTAAATAACATAATTATAACTATTGATATTTATTAATTCTATAAATATAGTTATTTTTGTAAGTTGCTCTTTATTTATTCACTTTTGCACATTTTGAACTCAATAATATAAATATAAAATAATACTAAATTAAAGAACGCATTTATTTCTTTTATGTCAAAGTAAATCGGAGAAAGGGCCATAATCCTAGAGTAGTATCGTCTTTCATTTCAATTACTTTCTGTTAAAATAATGGAGGCTGGCATACAATGTTATGCGTAGCAAGACTTTAAAGGTAAATTTCAATAGGTGATAGTTAGATCAATAACAATATTGGGTGCAGTATTGGCGAATTAAAAATTTATCTTAAATTATGTTCAAATGAATTAATAATTTTGATATTAATTTAATTAAATTGTTATTTTTATTTATAATATTTGTATAATATTCTCTCATTTTCAAAATATTATTTGTGAAATTTCATTTTGCTAATGATTGCGTAAGGTGACTTTATGAAATTGTGCATGTAAAAGGGTTAATTTGAGTGCAGAACCGACGAAGAAGTCATTGTTATCATAAATAATTGATTTATAATAATTGTCATTTTATAAAATCAATACATAAATTATAATATTTTTTTTTATTTTATCGTTATGAGTTATTAGCTTTAAAAATATATATTTGACTAATATAAAAGTGCTAAATAAATAATTCACGTTCACAACTCACAAGTCAAATTAATTAATAAAAAAATTATATTCATTAATTGATAACTAAAAAATTTAAAGTAATAAATTTACTTAATTTTTAATTATTGATGAAATAAAAATGATAGACACATAAATAAAAACGAAAAAAATATATCATTGATGAAATGTCTTTATTATAATGTACCTCCCAAAAATATTCTCTTTTTAATTCGGGTCACGTGGAGCAACTTGCCTTGTGACTCTGGTCGTACTAAATTAGCATTTTGGCGTTTTCGCCTGTAACTCCCGCCGTGGTTTTACAATTTTGTCCCAAATAATTGAGGTGTTTTATTCCATAAACAATTTTTTTTCTTATTAATATAATTATTATTATTACTATTATTATTATTATTATTATATACTCCTTGTCTTTTATTTTATTTTAAAATAAAATTAGTGATAGTTTCATATGTGGTATTTAAGTTTATGCGATTAAAAATATCTTTCCGATATATTTGGCATATCAAGTTAAAACAAAATATATATATTAAAACGAAAAAAATTCTTTTTAGAAATGAATAATTTTCTTTTAAAATATGTTAAAATTAGAAACACGCATTATTTTAAAAAGAAGGATGTAGTATTATTATGATAGCATGATCCACTTCTTCGACTTAGTATTAGTGTTGTTTATTTTAATATCTTTAAAAATTTTGTTGTCAATTTCTTTTTCGGCATTTTCGTAATTTATTTACCCTTGCATTTGTTTTTTTCTTCAAAAGTATGTGAAAAACAATTATTTGTTTAGTTTTAATTTGTTTATCTAATTTAATACAATTTTTTAAAAATAAGTAAATTTTTAAATTTTGTAATTTTAAATTAAATAAAATTTAAAATGTGCCAAAATATTCTTGTACATATCAAATAAAAAATTAAAATTAAAGACTTTTTTTTAAAAAAAAAAGACATCTTTTTAACAAATTAAAATAATAAATAGGATATACAAATTGCGACATAGGCGATACTTATTTCAGAGGATATATAACCAAATTTTGAGTTTAAATTTGAATAATTTTTTATTTTCAGACCAATAACAAAAGAGGACGAATTCAAGAAAAACCAAATTTTATAACTTTGTATTCAATATAATTAACCTTATACAAGATTTTAAAAGAAGAAAAAACTCATTCACATGAATTAATCATCAAATTGAACAAATCAGATGAATTTAATAATTGTGTATCAATGAATCATCTTCTTCAAGAAATGTCAAAATCTAGCTATTTTTATTTGAGTATTTCTTAAAAATTCTTTCCTTACATAAGTTACATAAATAAGAGTAATATCTATGTACATTTATTCTTAGTTTCTTTTAGTTACATTTATATTATATGAGTATCTATGAAAAGCTTTCTCTCATCGTATAAATAATGTGTTTTTCTATTTTACTGAAATTTATATGAAAATATTATTATGCTCATTCATTTTTTGATATTTTAATTTTGCCCACAAGTCAAGCTTTCATAGTTACATTTATATTATATGAGTATCTATCAAAAGCTTCCTCTCATCGAATAAATAACATATATTTTTGATTTTATTGAAATTTAAACGGATATTTTATTATCCTCATTCATTTTTCGACATTTTAATTTTGCCCACAAGCTACTCCAGCCGAGCTTTCATAATTACATTTATATTATATGTGTATTTGCGAATCATGTATCCTCGAATTTTTAAAATTTCAATGAATATGTTATTATTAGTAATTTGGTATTATAATTTTGCCCAAAAGCCACTCAAGCGGAATAATATAAAGGAAATAAGTCTTCTCTTTCTCTTTCTTCTCTGTCCCTTTTAATCAGACAAATTCTCCTTTTACTCACAGCCCCCCTCTTCTTCTTCATTATTTCTTCTCTCAGAAAAAATCACCAGTAAAGGGTTTAAGCTTCTTCTAGGGCTTTTATTTTGAATTTGGGTATTAATTTTCTTCAGCAAAAATGCAACAGCAGCAGCAGCCACAACCCCAAACCTTGAACTCTGCTCCTCCGTTGCCACTAAGTGCTATCACCACCGAGCAGATTCAAAAGGTATATCTTTTTTCCTCTTCTTTTTTTTGTTATAATGTTTGCCTGTAATAATTGAAAATTTGTACTCTAAATTATATTTGTTTACCGTCACTACTGAAGTCAAACACGTTATCTGGGGAAAAATTATTTTTCTTGAAAAGGGTTTTTATTTGTTCTCCGATTGCTCAAAGAGCTATTAATGATATATGTTTGTAGAAAATGTCAATATTTTTCTATTTGTGGGTATAACTGTATCAGAATGCTTAGCCAATGCTTGTGTACGATTTTCTGCAGCCAAATACATACACGCTTGTTCTTTTTTCCCAATCCAACAGGTCGAATTTAGATGCAGTAAGAACTAAGGTGTTTTTGGATGGTCCTACACATCAATGATTATTTGTTTGTGTTTTTGACATTTGATTGATACAACTTTTTGAAGTAGTTTGCTAGATTGCACAAAATTAAGGGTTTGCTTGATGATTTGAACTACCAATGTATGTCAGCCGAAGTGCACGCGCTCACGTGTATATTATGTTTGGACTGTAAAATGTTCTATCTAATACGATTTTTTCTTGATACAGTTCTTGGATGAGAACAAAAATTTGATTCTTGCCATACTGGAAAACCAGAATCTTGGAAAACTCTCAGAGTGTGCCCAGTAAGTTAAAAGTTCAATACTTCCTACTGATAACATTGAGATTTATGAGCATTATTTAAAAGACATGATTAGTTTTGTGTATCTAACATATCAAGGTGGCATTATTTTGGTCATATTGTTTTCCTGTTGTAATACATCATTGCATCTATATAAAGGAATGTGCTTGATTTGAAAATTATTGGATGGTACAGATAAGGAACATAATAGGTAATACCTCGTTGTTCGATGATCAAGGACGTATACCACACACTCTTGCTAGATAATCTTTTTTGACAGTTCAATTATGGTGCTTCATTTGAATTATTTTTCTTGATCACAAGTTTTCAGCAGCTAGATTTTGAGGGTCTATAGATTTCCATAAGATTATTGGGCTTGCCAGTTGTAAAACCCTAACTGCATTGAAGGGCCTAGAGGCAAAGGAGTTTGATTCATAATTTCATTCTAGAAGCTCACACCCTTGTCATGAAACATTTTTGAAGTGTTGTTGAAAGCACTAAAGTCTGATCAGTGTGTTTAAGTAAATTGACTCTGAGATTGTTATCGTAATTTTCTGATTCCTGTGTTTTCTTTTTAACTTTTTAGTATGAAATCTCAAAATTCTATCCTCATTTTCTTATAAAAAAAAAGAATTATCCCCTTTGTAATTCCAAGACCTAAATGTTTTGCTAAATGAGGAGCTCTATTATAAAATTAAGTAGAACAGCATTGCTCTGGGTTTAGAAACTGTATTATTCACACAGTAAAAGCGTGTGGCGTTAGAAGTCTCAAAATAGGCAGTGGAAAAATCAATGTTTGAGCTTGCAACATAATTTGCAAGGCCACGAAGTACTCGGGAATTGGAAGAGAAAGAGAATGTGTCAAATGATGAATGAGATTGGAAATGCAAGAATAACCGTGATTTCATACATGTTCCAAGTCTACCTGAAACTTAAGCAGGTCTGAAATGTTTTAGGCATCTCGTGGGGGTCAGATGAGGAAAAGACCAAGGGACTAATGAAGCTAATATAATGGAAAAGGCAAGAGATGGTGAACCATGTAATAAGGACGGGAAAAAACAGAAGCAACAAAACAAGAGTGTGAACTTTAAAGGTTCGAATGCAGTTTCCACATGGAAAAGAAGCTATTAGAAAATTAAATGTAGGGAACAAATTGTTTTTGGACGTATGTCTTTGCATAGCTTGGTATGCTAGGAGATAGTTCTGATGTTGCTATAAAATAGACAGGGTGGGTGGTTCAGGTTTATGTAGTATGTTTGTTATGTATACTAGTTTCTGCACTCGCTGCATCTTTTTTCACACCCAAATGCAGATTAAATCATGAAATTAATGATAGAATTGCATAAAAATGCAAAGTTCAAGGTTAGATTCTTAACCCCCCACCCCCCACCCAACCACACACACACACACACACAGTGAAATCATGAGAAATCGCCTAAACCGAGCTCCCAAAGTTGAGTTAAGAACAAATGAAATTGTTATAGGGACTTGAGGGTTATTCTGCCCAGGTACTTTCGTAGAAACAGAATTCTCATCACACCTGTTAGCTCACAGAACTAGAAAACAAAGCGTAGAGGCAGAGGCCACTTATCCTATATGACTTTGTTGACGCGAAAAGACTTGCCGTTGCCAAACACCTTCAGTAGAAGCGGTACTAGATGCACAATGCATCTTCTGTAAAAGAGGAAATTTCTTTGAAGGTGTGACATTGCAGAACCGGGGCCCTTCCGCACCTGTGATTCTACACAAGCGGGTTAAGGTAGCTAAAGTGACTCCATCAGAACCCCTGTTACCAGCAACCAAATCAAACTTCCAAAACATGGGATCAACCCTCAGAACTCATTCAAAAACTCCTAGGTACAAACCAAAAGTGCAGACCACTCCTAAAATGTGTTCCAAACCTATTGATATCACCGATCTAAGGTTTTCTTGATTAAATATTAAAGGTGGTCAACTAAAAATTTCCAAATAACTAGAATCTCTACAAGTGATATAAATCACTCCAGAGCATCTGAGGATCTCTGCAAAAATACCTGACGAAGTCATATATCACCCTCTAGATCTAATGGAATCAACATACCCAATTCCAAGGTTGTTACCCAAAATATTGACTGTACTCATTTGTGAAACCTAAACCTCCAGATTGAAAATCTTCTAAAACACATCTAATCACCTAGTGAATCATTTAACTCATTCCCCCAAGTCATAAATAGCATGAAGTTACGAGAAGGGGCAAATTGGGGAAAAGAGCTGAGAAAATTTGTACTTACAAAATGACAATTGATAGAGGAAATAGTACTGTTGTAAAAATTGCTGGAGGAATATATTTCAGGCATCCAGACTTGAACCAGAAGTTTAATATAGAAGAAACAGCATTATGTGTACAGATAGCTAGAGTATCAAATGCATTGGGGAAATATATTCTGAACAGACTATAGTTTATCTATTCTGCATGATGTTGCTGCATTAGGAAATGAGAAAACATCGCCCCAAGTTTGAATGGACCATTCAACTTATTGGCTTGTTCATCTTCACCTCTGAGGATGTGTTCTAGTGAAAGTATTCATGAAGTCCAAATCAACTTGATATAAATGTTGAGAATAATAGTTTAGTGATTCTGACATGTCCTTGGGTTTTGCAATCATGTTTTCTACTGTTTGTTTAGTTGTATGTGGTAGAAAATACATTTTATAATCTTGTCCGACAATGAGTCTTTTCATGCAACACGTATTTAGAAGTTGATTGTGTTTGTTTAGAAGGGGGGCACTTTACTCTTCTTGAAGTTGGATCAGGAAAAAATCATGTTCTGTCCCTAACAGAAATATAATTGCATATTCACTTTCTATCTTATGGACTCTGTTTGTTTTGCATCATCAATATCATGGCAGAGTATTGTTTCGCACTATTACAAGTAGCTTTTATGTCATAGGTATCAAGCCATGCTTCAGAAGAATTTGATGTATTTAGCTGCTATCGCTGATGCCCAACCACAACAATCAGCAGCAACCTCACAGGTGGATTATATGTTTGATTCAGTGTTTCTTGTGATAATGTCTTTCTCTAATATGTAAGTAGCTGCAGGCTCAATCTACTCCTCAACTTGGAAACCAGATGCAGCAAACTCAGGCTGCTCTGCAACAGCAACAGCAACAAGGTGTCGCTATTTCCAAACTGCCTTTCCAGCTCAATGCCCTTCCGACCCAGGAGCAGCAACAGCAAATGCTCCAGTTTCAGCAGCAGCAACAATTCCAAGGCCAATATGGTTTTGGACCTACTGCCAACAATGCAATGCGTCAACTTATGCAACCTGGACTAAACAGCTCAGGAACTATGGATGTACGAGGAAATAAGCAAGGCAGCTTAGAAGGTAATCCTAGTGATGGCCTTGGAAAATCAGGTGGAAGACATGTTAACGGTGAGAGGGAGTAGGCTTTTTTTTTAAAAAAAAATCTCAAAATTGTTATGCACCCTGTTTTATCGGTGTAGGTATGTTTTATAAGGATGTTTTAATCTGAGGAACGCCTAAGATTATGTTGTCAAAGGCCACTCATGGCAAAGCTTTGTTATAACTTGTAAAATCTTGACCTATTGGCATCAAGTTTACCTTGCACAGGCATGGCTTTGGTTGAAATACTCCCTCCACCCCCGAGTCCAACCCACTCTTTTTGCATGGCCAAGTGAAGTTTTAGAATCATAGGTCACTGTGGCTTGTAGAAGTGACTCTTTTTACGTTTTCCATGAAGTTCAGAAGGAACCAGCAACGTTTCAGACCTAATTGCAACAACTTGCCTTTCTGTATTTGACACTGTGAACACTACTCTTAACCCATCATTTTTATCATAATTTTATATGGGGCTGTCTGATTGAGCGTAATGACCAAGAATCAAAGTTGATTTGCATGAGTATATGGCCCCTCAAGCAAGTTTTTAAATAGCTGTGCAGAAATTATTTTGGTAACAAAAAAGTGAAATATTGATACTATATGACGATTGAGTGAAAAAAAATAGGCTTAATCCATCGGTAGCCCTCTAAGGTTGGCACCATGTTTCACTCAGACACTTCAACTGGACATATTGATTGTAGACACTTTATGTAGGATTCTATTGTGTCATTTTGACACTTTTTGCTTACATGGCATAATGAGTATGATATACTCACTGACCTGCCCGTGAATGGTTCTTTAGTCAATTTTTTTTCTTCTTCTTCCCCATTTTTCAGCCACCGTTTTGTCCAAGTTAAATTTCATCCATTATAAATGAAAGTTTCAGCAAAATGACGGAGTGAATTTCATTAAACCAAGCTAAAAGAATTTTTTGAACTAACAAAAATCTCCTATTCTCTATTAAGTTATGTATTAGGCAAAAGAAAAGGGAGAAAGTGATCGTAATTTATTTGTAAGATAAAAAAAAATACTATGATGTGCAGATTCAAGGTGACATGTATTCTTGTTATTAAAGAGAATCAGCATCATACCTGCAGGATGTTCGATCATGAGAAAAATTCAAAATGTTGTTATTATAAAATATTAATCCTGGCTACTCAGATATATCATTATTTCTTTGTTCGGTTGAACTAATGTCATTCCTCAACGCATGAAATGTGGATTAAACATGCATTACGAGTTCAAAGTTTGCAAGTGCATGAAAAACTTGATATGTTATACTTGATGTCATTTGTTTGGGCATGGAATTTAAGGTTCTTTTAAACGAAAAGATAATTAAAGTTTACATTTGAATAAATTAGAAATGTTTAAAAAAGATTTAAGTTTCAATATAAAGTGAACTGCTGGCTTATCTTTTTTCCATATCCATTCTTTGCCTTTTTGGAGTAGTTGTTCCTCTTCTTCCTTTTTTTTTTTTTTAAAAAAAAGTACTGAAGTAGTAACTAGAGCCACCTAATGAATGCATCCTACTATACTTCTATTGCCTGAACCAATAAAGAAAGGAACACTGCTTCCCTCCATTTTACTTTACTTCGTCTCTATACTAAAAATAGATATTTCATCTTATTATGAGTTATTATAAAAAGTCTTACGTCAAACTAGGAATTCGTAAAAGTTTCAATTAATTTAAATGCATGTGTTCCTACAATTATAATTCTTTGCAAGTACAGTACAACTAATTATGAATTTTCCAGGATCATATTCATTTTTTCAATTTCTAATTAATCACAGAAAAACAATTGAGTTTTGAAATCTAACAAATGGGATGATGTTATTGTATATTTAAGCACGTAAATTGGCAAGCATTGACCTATTAGACAAATGCTATAGAAAAATTTGCCCCATATAAAAGCATCTCACAACCTTCAGACAAAAGTTGCTACAACTCAACAGAAATTCAATCCAATTTTAACCAACCGAAATATAGCGCAACCTGTCCCTTTTGTTTACACCCCCCCTAGCTAGATCCTGCAATTAACCTAGGTCATGCAGATCATTACATTCTTCTAAACATTAAAATTCGACAAGATGTAGTTTGCAAACCAATGCCATTATGAGCAACTTAAGTGTACATCCCCAGTAATATGATCGGTGACCATTTAACAGCTAGATTCCCAACAAAAAGAGAGGATGCATACTAAGATTGAACAATTGTTTCCACTTGATATGTGAAAGGGAACATTACAGTACATTTCCAATTTGAATATTAAAATTTATCCCTCTGGATAATTTCAAATTTAAATGATCAGCCATACCCATCAACATCCAATAACTGTCCTGCCACACCTACCTATCAGCATCCAAAATCTGTCCACCACACCTATCGGCGTCCAATATATGCCCTGCCATACTCGTCAGCATCCAGTATATGCCCTGCCATACTCGTCAGCATCCAATGTTTGCCCTGCCATCCCAAACATGACTTCTTAATCACCAAATAAACTGAAGGAAACCATGCAAGAAGCAGCAGCTAGCTTTCAGCAAACCATAAACAAGAACCTTTTTTTTTTTGGAATAACAGGAACACGGGAGATTTCTGGTATTCAAAAGTTCTGCCAATACAGAACTTTTATTCAACCTCAATGATGATCGTTTTTAGTTTGAATATAATAGTGCTGTCTCTTTCAATCTAAAAGGTAAGTACTAAAAAGATGGCAGGTTTTTTCAGCAGCAATATAAACTTGCTGCAGTTGAGCAGGCAACAACTCAGAGATCTTAAAAGAATACAAGTAAAACATTGTGTTCAGTTTATTTCTCGTGTTCAGTGAAGTAAGCAAAAACTATTTTCGAGGATGTCGGCTATAGGGATGTGGGGATGAAGATGAAGTGTGTTGGAGAGTGGGGAGGACACAATCAATGTGCAATGTCACTAGTAGAACATGTTTTCCCTACTTCCATTAGGGAGCTCATTTTCCACATTTTTAAGGAGTTTGTTTTCCTCGAGAAAATATTAACCGATCATATGAAAATTTGAAAGCATTCCTTCATAGCAAACATACCCATTGTCCAGAATCTTCATTAATACTTACTATCTTCTAGAGCCTGATGAAATCCCTGCATTCCTGAAAACATAAAAATAAAACATTCGGTATGAGATTCTCCTAATGATGGCACTGAAAACAAAACAATAGCTCTTGGTAGTTCTAAACATGATGATAATGGATACCTGCCCTGTCTACCCACTAAATTTGTGCCAGGTCGCCCATGAGATGAAACCTTGTTCTGTGAACTACCCATGTCATTTTTGTCAGCACTAGCTCCATTTCTGAGGTTCAATTGCACAGATGACGCAGTCCTAGCTTCAGATGCATTTAGCTCCATCTGGTCTCTCGGCTTAGTCAATATTTTTACATTTGAGATGCCCCCAGTACTGTTGAAAGAGGCCCCATTAGAAATCTGACTTTGAAGGTTGTCACTAGAATTTGCAGGTCTGACAACAGCATAGTCTTTGAAAACTGCCTTCTCAGATGTTGGTTCAACTGATGGTACCCTCTTCAAGCGGTGATTTTGTGGCATAGGGGTGACTGCAATAGGAGGCAAAAGAGAGGAGTACGACGAAGGAGCTGCAGCTGCAGCAGCCACTTTAGCAGCTGCAGCTGTGGCTGCTATAATTTCTTGAGCACCTCCTCGGAGTTGAATGAAGTCTCCGTCAATTACAAATAACTAGAAAGGTAGAACAACTAAATTAGTTACTAAGCACCAGCTCAATACAGATCCACTAAACAAAGCATAAAGCTATACATACTTCTGGATGGTTTGCCACAAATTCATCAAGTTTTCCATACTTCTTTTTGTAGTCATGCCAGTGCAAGGGGGCAAGCATTTTACCAAGTCTATTCGGAAGCTGCACATCAGGCCGTGCATTAGGAACTGAAATCATAATAGACAAAAACAAAGAAAGAAACAACTATGGACTAGAAGAAGTGACAGAATCCAAAAACAGCTTTCACAAAGTATTACTAACCGTAGAACTAATCCTGATTCTACCACCAGAACCAGGAGGAACAGTACGGACTATGCAAGCCAGCAATGCCTTTTCGTCCAGGAGATTAACCTCTGCTGATTTACCGACTGCATATGCATTCTTCTGTCCTCCAGCAACATATGTTTCTGTCAAAACAGCGCTTGACACAGTGTCAACCACAGATTCAGTTGAATTACGCACATTATTTGAAATTTCGGCTGACGATTTATCAGCATTCGAACTAAATTCTCCCATTCTTAACCCTTGAGGCTCTAGCATGTAGTTAGCTGAAGAGTTGACATTGTTCACCTGCAACATTGGCAACGAGTGCAAGATGATTCTGCTTATTCACACCGTTTAAACACCGCCACCCAAACCCTCCCGCCAAACATAAATAACACAAACACAAGTAGCAACCAAAAATAATCGGGATGGCTTCCCTTTCAGAGGAATACCTCTGTTTCATTGTTATGTTCATGTGAATCCAATCTTAAAGCACCATTGAATTGAGAAGAAATCTGATGCAAAGTCTGATGTGTCTGTACACCTGAGAGATAATTCTTATCCACAGACTGAAGTTCCTACAAATTATGATGGATCAAGATATCAGCTATACTGAACAGGAGAAAAATGCAGGTAACTGCAAACAATAGAAGTCTGGTGCTCAACCTGTCCATCTTCACTTGAAGCTGGAACGACTGAATCCTGAGTTTCAATTCCTTGGTTCACATTGAGAAGAGATTGTCCATTGACAGTTGTTTCATGATCATACTGAGAATCTGATCTTGGCAAGGTTGACTGAGGTTGCAAAGTGTACTGATTGTGATTAGAAATATGTGAACCCTCTGGTGCAGCCTTGAAAACCATACAACTAACAATTTACTTTTACAGTGTAAACAAAAGTAACAAGGATAACTAGACCAAGATACTCTACTTTACCTGTTGGTTTGGCCAATGCTGAAGAGATGATACTGCTGGTACCGAGTGAAAATGCCCAACATGAGATTGAGGAACATGTGATGGTAAAGGAGGAGGAATTCCCTGTTGATGCATTACATATGGATGCAGAGCAGCAATTTGTCCAGGCGGAAGGTAGGTTGTCATCCCAAGCACGGATGAAGGAGCAACTGGCATACCATGTACATGATCCGCCTGGTGGAAACCAAGAAAAGAGTATTAAATGTTGTGAACACAGAAGCAAGGACAAAAGAGACTTAAAACAATGTATTTTCCTACTCTTTGTTATTTTCTTTATGAGAGTGTCGAGATGGGGGGTTAGTTAATAAGCCAATCAAAACAGACAAGGATGGAGCAACTGGCATACCATGTACATGATCTGACTGGTGGAACACAAGAAAAGAGAGTATGAAATGTTATGAGCACAGAAGCAAGGACAAACAAAAGAGACTTAGAATGTCTTTTCCTTCTCATTTTATGATGGTGTGGAGGTGGGGGTTAAGGTTCCCAATCCAAACAGGTTCTTAGTCATTTAGAGTCACCACAACGTAGTCAGCAGCAGCTCCAGATAATCCAAATATTGTGTTACATAGGTTTTGTTTAAACACAAACCCAACAAACCCTTGGCAAAATTAGAGGAAAAAATCTATATTAAGACCACATGAAACGTTGAAAAAGACCTCTCTTTTCTGAAGCCAATTAAGCAACCCTCGAATCTCGATACACACAGTTACACCTCTCACGAGTATCTATTGACCAACTTAGAAGCTAATGTACCTACAAACTAGGCATAATTCATGCTTTTTCTTTTCAAAACATAATTCACGGTTCTATTATCAAAAACGCAGTCAAACTTAGCTATTGATAAAACTTCAAGTTTTATGAGAATGAGGACTTTGCGATTCAGCTCATCAAGTTAAATTTTCTAGTTCTTTGACAGCCTTGGTGGAATTTTACACAAAAGATAAAAAAATCCTATGTGTTTATACACCAAAAGAAAAGATGGAATCAAATGCAATAGACCAAAAACAGCTATAACTAATAAGTTGTTGCATCATAGTGAACTCATAAATAACTACAGCATAATCTTTGACAACGCTTAGTGTTTATTAAAATACAATATAATACACCAAAGATGAGAATAAGCACCCATTTTCCAATTTCAGACCATTATGACCCATAAACGACAAATAAAACAGACAGACAAGGCCCTTGAGTAGTACTTCCATAGCAAATCATCAAGCCCTAACCGACCTCTTATTTACAGTGCCGATAACATCAATATAACCAACATAATCCCGAAAACGCAAAGCTGGTCAAAAGAACAATTTGAACAGAATCGTGATTTGTACCTGAGTTGACACATGCCCAGTTGAAGCAAAAGATGGAGCATTTTCAACAGTTCCATTCTGTAGGCCTATGGAACTTTCACCAGGTGTACTGCTTCCGCTAGCATTAAGTTGGCTTCCATTGCTCTGCCCAAGATGACTAGCATCTTTAGAATTCAGATTAGAGACTTGTGAACCCTCAGAGTAAGTTCCACCTCTTGCCTCAGCCAATTCAAGTTGGAGCTGTTGCATGTGCATATGCAAGCGCTCCATCTCACCAAACTAATGGGAAAAAATAAAAGAGATCATGTCAGCAGAAGTCACTGCAATATAAGCATTTAAATCACTGCAATTAGGACCATATAACCAAGGATATTCCTAGTTAGAGCAAGTGAATCAACTTAAGTCGATGAATTATCCATAGTTGAAGCACCTGTCTTTGGTAGGCAAGCCAAAGCTGGTTATACTGTTCTGTGCGCTCCCGCAATTCACCTTGCTGCACAGCATCAAATTCCTGAACACGAGTCATCCAAGTTTGGGCCTCCCTTATTTGTTCATCTTTGAACAGGATAGTTTCCTGAGCTATCCTATGCTGAAAAATAACAGTTGTGACAACTAGTCAGAAAATGACATACAACTTAAAGAGGTCAAAAATGACATTATAAACATGGTCTTCTTACGCTACAACAAATCAATAGGCTCCAACTGAAATTTAAAAAAAAAATTATAAGTGGAACACAACAGCCCAAATATTATTGAGTAAAACATTTCACAAATGAAACACACAAAAAATGTATGCAAAGCATTAACAAAGCTCAACATAGTCTACCCTGGCGAGAGGACTAAAAATTCGAGTAATATAGAGGTTGTGAAGAAAGGTTGTCAATCCCCCAACCTAGCACAAATTTAAGAAGCTGCAATTTTGAACTTATGTTACCCGAGAATCAAAAAGTTTAAAGTGGTTGTTACTTGATCAATATAAGAGAAACAAAATAGGAACTCCATGAAGAGAACTTAAACTTAAAGAGATCAAACTTAAGCAAAACCAATAAGATGAAGTTTAAAAGGTCAAATGAACTTTATGTTTGTTGATGATGATTTTAAATTAACAAGAATTCCAGGATTCCTGTTCTCCAAATGTTAAAATCATTCTTTTATGGAGTCATGAACAAATACTGGTAATATTAACTACCTTGAAATTCCTTACTTTTAATGACCCTTTCAGATGGAATCTTCACTAGTACAGCCAAAAGAATATTGTGTCCAGTTTGTTTGGAAAACTGTGGAAAAGAAATTACAAAGTTGGAAAAGAACAGTTCTTTGTTTTTGAAAATGAAAATATGCTTACAAGAAAATTGAACATGAAAAAAGAACTCAAACAAAGTTGAAGAAGAACTTGAAAAACAGCATTCCAAAGTTGATCTTTTTACTTCAATTTTTTGCAAAATACAATTGCATCTTTTGGCAAGTTCTTGAACCAAACACATGGTCGCAAAAGAAAATTGCAAAAAAATTAAAAAGAATTTGCAAAATATGCAACCATAAATGTTTATGGCACTGTATTTCTCACCACACAAATCTCCAGAAGACAATATAGTTTAGTCGATTTAGCGTATATTCTATGTTTTTTTCTTATAAGTAAGGCTTGCATTGATAGAGTGCACCAATATGATGCATATTCTATGATTTATTGTGTTCACTTCAACTTAATACTACACTTCACTTCCCCGAACCTAGCTTTAGTTACATTAATCCCAGTTAAACCATGTTTGGTTAACTGAACACAAGTAAACCAGATTTTATGTTGCATTTCACCACCCATATATAATATGCACAAAAACAATATACATGCACACAATGAGGCACAACGATGAAACTTGATTAATAACATCAAAAGAGAAACACTAGTCTTCGTTACAAATTTAAAAAGTAAAGAATCAGGAACAAAGATAATCTTCATCATCCCTGTGTCTGAAAGAGAAAAATGTACCTGTTCCTGCAGTTCAACGAACTGACGCTCCTTTTCTTGAATATGCTCTTGGAGGTCATGAATTTGCTTAATATGCTGAGCTCTTTCTGCTTCAGAGTTGTCCCTCTCTCTCCTAAAAAGTGATAGTCTTATTCAGATTATGAGATTGATACTACAATATTAGGCCAAATTTGGAAGGTAGATGTAAAATCATTTGTAAACTTCAATTACTGAACTAGACAAGAACAACAGAACATAACTTCAATACTAAAATGTATGATGCCCACAATACAAAAAAGTAGAAGTTGTTCCTCATTAGCACCAAAAAAAAAAAAGCAACCTGTAAGTTTGTAGTTCTTTACTCTGTTCTCTAAGGAGATCCTCTTTTGCCCATGCCTGGTAAAGCAATGAAAAGGATCATCAACTACACTCCAGAAGAATCAAGAAATAAATATATAAGAGTTAGAATTGTCAAACAACCGCTTCATGGTCCAGTCTAATTGCATTCAGTTCCCTTTCTTTCTCTTCCATCCTCCTCTCCAACTCATAATTCCTCTGGTCCCTTTCATGTATTTGGTCCTTAAAAAGCATTAAAACCAACAATTTGATCAGTAAACCCATTAATGTCCTAAGCAGTAATCAAAATATATCAAAGACTATAGAACCTGCAGCTTAACATTGGCAGTGACATGTTCTTTTATCTGAGCATCAAAACTATTCCGTATTTCCATCATCTCTGATCTTGCAATGAGCTGAGCTCGTAGTTCAACCTCCATTTGATGAAACTCTTCTTTTTGTTTTACCACAGCAAGTAGTCTCTGTTGCAGTATATCATTGTTTGGAGTTCCATCAATAGTGATTGAACAGAAGTCCACATCAACCGGCTCTCTCCCTTGCTGCACCTTAGTCAAAAACAAATTATACTCACATTCAAGTTACAAACCCAAAATACTAAAGCAAATTTATCATAACGTTTTCTCTTAATTTAAAAGCATTACCTCATATATCAGCCTCTCGTCGGATTGACCTAATCTGGACCTTTCCGTTTCCTACATCAGATACATCGACAAAAACGTATAAATCGAAAATGACAATAAAAACACACCGTCTAGATCAGAAATAAAAGCAATGCGAGAACAATTTTGCATCATCTATAAAGTTACCTCACTACCGGAATTCCGAACCGATTGCTCAGAGACAGCACGCCACTCTTTGCGAGCAGCTTGAGCCGATGAAACAGGAAGAGCAACACCGCGTGCTGCGGCGGCTGCGGCGACACCAGC
>NC_028639.1:53791222-53904680 GCF_001406875.1 Solanum pennellii
GCGGCGACACCAGCCGCTGCCGAAGCCTCCATATGTCGGTGCGATTCGGTTCTCCAACTCCTCACGCTTTACTCAAAACCCTAGAACAGAAAACGAAGATGAAATCGACGACACAGATGATGAAAATGGAGGTGCAAAAGAAACCCTAGAGTCGTAAAGAGTAAAAATGGATAGTAGATGATGGGAGGGAGAGACGTAGCAGAGTGAGAATGAAATGATGTTACCTTTAGAGCAGCGGTTCGTCTCTGGATTTGGGGGTTTCAAGAGTAAAGAGAGGGGGTTTTGGGAAAGAAAGGGGTTATGAAGAGGACTGAAAAGTAAAAATATGAAATTCTTGATGACTGAAATACTCAAATACTGTGCTCTAGTGAGTGGGAGAGAGACAAATTTTTGTCCTTATATATAGACTGGCCATTATAATTTATTTTTTTATTTGAAAATTTGCAAAAAAAACACATTCAAAATTTAAATATTTATATCAAAAATAAAATTTTAATGTCTAACACCCTCTAGAACTTTCAAATATCAATAAAAAAAAAATTAAAAAATTGGAGTTATAGTTATTTGATGAGAAGTTTAATTTATTTTTATTTGGAAAAGTTTACTTATACATCAATAATATATTTATTGTGATTTTAAAAGTGTGGTTTGTAATGTATAAGTGTGTGCAGAATTTATGGTTATTTTGTGTGAGATGAAAAAATTGTTTCTCATAATAAAACTATCATCATACATAGAAATTGAGCAAAAGAAAAATAACAATAACAATGATAATAATACAATTAAAAGAACAAAAAAAAAATTATAAAAATGATATTGATAAATATACAATGGAGCATAGTGCTCTAAACTAGAATTATGTTCTCTCACAAGAAAGAGAGAAATTGTTTAATTATATACATATTATCTATCTTAATTCTCGATTTTCAAATATTTTTATTCAGGGTTATATTTTCAGTAAGTTAAATAAATATCATGTCATGCATTATCATCTTTCCACAATAGTCTTTATAAATTCAGACCATTTCAGCCCTATTTTTCGTATCTTGTCTATTATTAAAATTATTCTTATCTTGCTTTTTAAATATTTGTCTCTAATTTTATCTTTCCTGGTGTATTAATGATTTTTGAACGTGTGAATTCTTAACTAGACAACAATATATCACATATAACATGATTGATTTAACAACTATTCTACAAAACTTGTATTTTCGTCTCATGGCACATTCTTATCACATAAGACTTCAGATGTGAGTCTTCATTTTACATACTCGCACTAATTTAATGTGTGACCGGATCATCACCGATCTCTCCATATTCTTGGATAACCCAAGATCGTTGGATTTCTCTTTTGGGAAACTTCATGTTTCAATCTTTATTTTCACATTCGTCTCATGTGATGTATCACTAAAGTTGCACTTCATGTATTTTGTCTTAATACTCTCTACATAAAGCCTTTAAACTTTGACATATGTATTTTGCATTCTTATACTTTTCTTGTGGTATACAGTTAGTCTCCTAATTATATGCTTTAATTGAAGAATTGATTTTTTGAAGAAAAAAAAAAGCAAAAAAATTCTAACAAAATGTATATAATCACAATAAATGTATGCATAAAATTACATAATCTTTAATTTTATATATTAGAAATAACATAAAAATATCACCCATAAAACACATAATATGTTTTATATACATTTTATAGGTGAAATTAATTGAGAGACACCTTATGGCACAATTATTTATTTAAGCACTTAAATTTAGAGTTGTTCCAATTAAATGTTAGGTTCTGAAGGTGATTAGAACGTCACAGAAGTTTATAATTTGCAAATCATATGGTTGATAAATTAGATAACAAAATTTATACTAAAAATCAAAATATTATTATATCGAAATTAATATAAAGAAAAGTAAACTATAGAGAGAATAAATTTCCCCATAAACAAAAATTTCTAAACGACTACATTATGAATATTATTGTTATGTGTTATAGAGATATATTTGTATATTTTGGCAAATTATACATATATAAATGTGGTTAATTATACAAACTCGAAGTCAGCCCACGTAATTGACGTATAATGTTAGTCGCGAGTGATAATTATAGCAAACTACAACTATAATGAGTAATTGAGTAGTATAAACTTGCTTAATCACGTAATTTTCCCTAAAAATTATGTTTCATTTACATAAATATGGATATGATACAAATTGATTTTGTTATAAAACATCAGTATTTATGTGTCAACAATAATATCTGATTGTGTCTGCAGATACATAACCTTCTACTAGTTGAACAACGCTGAGTGTATGTATGGGTAGTAAAAGATAACGAAATTTGTAATAGTTATGTATCCAATACATAATTATCAATATGAGATATACAAATTTGTGTTTCACTAGGGTTATGTATCAAAACTAATATTTAAAAATGATATCTTGTACATGATAAAATTGTAATATATCATAAAGGTGAAATGAACGGATTATACAGTAATTTAAAAATAAAAACAATTAGATCATTAAAAGATCTGCTAAAAGTAGAAAAAGTGGTGAAAAAATTCTTCCAAACTTGCTCCTTTGCTATGTATCAACTCTTGTAGCCTTTTTTCACTTTCAACAATAGCGTCATCCGTGGATCTCGATCAAAGTCCTTACCGGAGCCACCAACATCTCTTGATAAACTTTTAATGCATTATAATATTGAAACGAAAGCATCATACATTAATTTAAGAAACAAAAACAACTAGATACATTTAAAAGTTAAACCCATATGTATCATAAAAAGATGAATAACAATTTTTTATTCCTATAGCCTTTTTTCACTTTCTACACTTTTTCTTTTGCTCTATATCTATTCATGTAACTTTTTTCACTTCGAATAACTCATTGATCTCGACCCAAAATTTTTCCCCTTTTGGGCGTTTTTTCTAAATCAATTTTGAAGCTGGAGATGCATTCTTTTTTGACTAAATTTTTAGATGAAAAGGTGTTTTCTTTTATATAACAATTGACCCGTGATGAAGTGGAAAGAAAAAAATAAATGAAGAAAAACTACCTCTTCAATAACTTGCAAGTTGCAATCATAAATTTGGAAGAGATAGATTTGAAATTTAAAAATAAAGTGATGAAGATAATTAGTGATACTATGAAGTAATTTTAGGCGAAGTTTTGTAACTTTTTAGAAGGGTAAGTAATAATAGAAAATATGGTAAAAAAAATGTATAGTTAAAGTAATTTTTTCTTATTATTCTTATTTACAACACATATAATTCATATATTTTAATCACAACATTAAGCATGTGTCAAACTAATTCTTAAAGTATTAACGGGTCGATTTGGATCAGTTATTGATTAAATCAAAGTCAAACCAACTTAATGATTTTAAAAGGGTAAATTACAGAATTCACATACCTTTAAGGTAAAATTACAATATATCCCTTAAAAGTTTATAATTACAAAAATTCCTCAAAACAGGTACAATAATATAAGCGCTGATACATTAATCTAATGCGCGAGATACACTAATCTGATGCGCGAGTTATACTAATCTGATGTGTGATATACATTATTTGGTGAGCGAGATACACTAGTGTGATGCACGAGATACATTAATATGATGCGCGAAATGATAAATTTTGAAAATTTGTAAAACTTATTGGGGATAATGGTAATAAGTAAACTAAAAGGCGAGATTTCCGTAATTAATTCATTTTAAATTATCAAAATCAAACCAAATCAAATATAATATATATTTATTGATTTGGTGGTTATCGATTTCGATTTGTTTTGGTTCGATTATTCGTCTATCAACCATACACAAAAATAATATAAACAATTCATTCAAAATGTGAAAGAATGACAATAATCTATCAAAATGAAAAACAGCCAGAACTATTGAAATTAGTGAACTTCCAATTACTAAATTTACTATGAACAAAGCTTTAAAATTCACTATTTGACCTAGAATAAGGAAGAGTAAGTAACATTTTCATTCCCACAAACGGAAAAGGCTCAGAAATACCTCTAAACTATTCGAAATAGCTCATATATATCCTAAAATTTTATTTCGGCTCAAAACTACCTTTCTCGCCATACTATTGGGTCAAAAGTGTCTTTCTTATTAATGGAAGTTGTTAAATGTCACGTGGATACCACATTGCATGCCAATAGGATTCCACTACCATGTAGACTAAATAAAAAGGGTCAAAATATCCTTAAACTATCCGAAATAGCTCATATATACTCTTAAACTATATTTCGGCTCAAAACTACCCTTTCCGTCAAACTATTGGATCAAAAGTACCCTTCTTATTAAGAAAAGTTGTTAAATGCCATGTGGATGCCACATTGCATGCCAATAAGGTTCCACTGCCACATAGACTAAATCCCTAAATTCTAATTACGTCCCCCCCTCATTTCATTATTTCCAGAAATTATATATTCACCTGTTCTCCCTCCTTTCCCGACTAGGGTTTCATACTTTTCTTCGTGGTTGGGTTTCAACGTGGATATTTATGCTTGTAGGTTAGTAAATGTTTTTTCTTATTTTATTATGTTTACGATTTCAAAGCATGATAGTTAGGATTTCACAACTTTCCCCTAATTTCGCAACTAAGACTTCATATCTTTCTTCGGGGCTGAGTTTCAAATTGGATATTCATGGTTGTAGGTTAGTAAATATTTTTTCTTATTTTATTACGTTTACGATTTCAAAGTATGATAGTTACAATTTCATAACTTTCCCATCATTTCGCGGCCAAGGTTTCATAACTTTCTTCAGACCTGAGTTTCAAAGTGGATTTTTGTGGTTGTAAACACAATGAAATGAGAAAAAAGTTTAATAACCAATAACCACAAATATCCACTTTGAAACCCAGCGACGAAGAAAACTGTGAAACCTTAGCCGTGAATAGTTTATGGAAAATAATGAAATGAGGGAAAAATGAGTAATTAAGATTTAGAGATTTAGTCAATGTGGCACATGTGAAATTTAACAACTTTCGCTAATAAGAAGGTCAAGTTTGACCCAATAGTTTGACGGGAATGGTAGTTTTGAACCAAAATATAGTTTAAGGATAAATATGAGTATTTCGGATAGTTTAAGGGTACTTTTGACCCTTTTCCTTTTAGTCTATGTGGCAGTGAAAATCTATTGGCGTGCATGTGACATCCACATGGCATTTAACAATTTCCGTTAATTAGAAGGCACTTTTGACCCAATAGTTTGACGGGAAGGGTAGTTTTGAGCCAAAATATAGTTTAAGGGTATACATGAGCTATTTCAGATAGTTTAATGATATTTTTGATCCTAATCTGTTCCCACAGATTATAGATACTCATGAATATGAAATCAATAAGTGTTTTCACTTTAGACATTTTCATTTCAATAAGTAAATTATAAATTTTTTTTAATGAAAACATATATAAGATCTTTAACGCTGTTTATAAAAATAATATAGTGTTGAGTATGTATATTAGTAAAACATATGCACATAAGTTATCATTCGGTTCGATTATCTCTTTATTTTTTTTCCCAAATAAAATCAGAAGTATACCAAATATTATTAGTTTTCAAAACTCTAAAAGCCAAACCAACCAAACCAGCTAAAATTGATTTGATTCGATTTTTTTCGACTTTTATCCAAATCGTAAGTACCTCTACTTAAAAGTATCAACCGATAAAGGTGTTAATGGTCTAGTTCATTTGATTATTTTAAAAAAATTATATCAAATTATTTTTTTATTATTATATAATGTATAAAATAAATTAGATTTTGTTTCAATTTTAATACGATTCGATAAATTTTTATTTTTAAATGTCATTTAGCACTAATTGGTAAAAATTAATGAATTTAAATACTCAAGAATTATAATAACATAAAAATAAAATATAGTTTCTATTACTATTACTATCATATCCTACAAAGCCAATTAATAGAAGCAATATACTCATTAGTCATTTATGTATATGGTTTATCATAATCACATGATGCACAACTCTTATTACAAAGACAAAGAGGCGTATACAAATTTGTATTGGATTTAAATTTAATTTTATAGTTGATTTTGCTGAATACTTAATTTTTATTTTTTTTAAAAAAACTTTTTCATCTTTTATAATGTGGAAAATTTGTTTCTCAGTACAATATCATTATTCTATCAAGAATATATTTTATTATATGTATGGAAATTTCATAAACATTTATTTTAGATAATAATAATAATAATAATAATAATAATAATAATAATAATAATAATAATAATTGAATGTAAAAAAAGAAAGAAGTGAAAATCTAATCTCAAAGTCTATTAGCTTACAACTTGTGTTGGTTGATTAAACATGTTTTTATTGCTATGCTAAAATTTTAAATTAAGATAATCACGAAAAACAAGTATTGAATACTTGAATTGGTGTAGCAATGGCAATAGATTTGAATTTAGTATTATAATTTTTTTTAAAACAAATTTTAGTTAAGTAACATTGTCCAAAATAATTTTCCCAATATCTAAGATTGAGATATTATCTTTATACATTCTTATAAAAATATCTATTCTGAAATTATTAATATCAAAATAAATACTAAAATATCAGTATGCTCTCTTCCATATTTAATATGTGATAACTATTTTGCACCAAAAATCAAAATAATTGTTATCATATACCTTTCTATTTCGAAGACCTTTGTTAACACAACTTTTGTAGTAAACACGTGTAAAATTGCATTTGTAACCTGTGATTTGCAATTTGTGCTATTCTCAAAAAAATAAAATAAAATAAAAAAGCCATGATTGATTGATTAATTTCTTAAAGCAAAAATTTCATAGTTTGGTAAAAAATAATATTGTTCTTCCTTCTCAACACATACATGCATTTTGCATAAATATAATACACCATAGATTATGTTGCTCAAACTGATTAATCTTTACCCAAATAAAACGTGTGATTTAATTTACGAAACTAATAATATTAATTGATCTTCCAGTAACTATAAATGAAAATTAATGTTAGTTATTAGTGTTGGTCCAAAAAAGTAAAAGAGCAATTTCCAAATAAATTTTCTTTCCAATAACTCTCCTCATAAGTATATTTTTACCAACTTTTCAATGTTATAGAAAACCTCATAAGTATATTTTCACCAACTTTTCAATGTTATAGAAAATTCAAAGATCGATTTGATTATTTTTTTCAAAGTTATTTTTACTTTGAAATCTCGTACTTTTGAATAATATAAGTAAAATGTTACTCAAATTTATTTCATTAGTTATATGATTTTAAAATAAGAAAAAGAAAGTGATCAATATTAGAATTTTTTTTTCATACGAAAATCAAAACAGGATCCAAACTCCCATCTACCTCTATGGCGATTGGACCAAACCCATAAATTCAACTTAATTAAAGGTTAAATATAGTTAGATAATAAATAATACAAGGATTGAAATCGTAACAAACTAAAAACTCAGGGATTAAGAATACTACTATTTTCTCTTCATTTTTCATTATGAAAACTCAGTCTCACATCCTGAGTTTATGAATATATCAATGTTCAAAAGAAAAAGAATAAGGAAAGAAAACAATACATATTTTCAATTTTTAAAAATATTCTTAATTTCACTATATTATTTGCGAAAAAATGTTGAACCGGACCACCTCAAATGTCATGAGCCACATATGAGGAGATTCACGCATACATTTTTTATGAAATCTGATAGAAAATGCTAAAGCCTTAAATTAATTGCTCTCATTTCAAATAAAGTTTCTTATTTAAATTTCTACTTTTGTATCATGTATCACAATATAATGGATCAGAACAATAATCTAGAAGTAGAAATGTTCAATAACTAATTAATTACAACATCAATTTATTTGCAAATTTTTTGAGAAAAATAAACAAAGAAAAGAAAGGAAATCCATAAATCCAAAATAAATTTATCTCTTTTTTAGTATAATCATATGATTAAATTAATCAAACTTTATATTAATTTAATCTTGCAAGTTTTTATTAAAGATCAAAATAGAAAATTTTAAATCTTATACCTTCAAAATATAAAAATTAAAAGTTTTATTGCTTTTTTTTTCTCTGTCTTTTCCTTAACATGGAAAATTAATGAAGATTCAATATTTGGTAGTTGAATTTACAACTACTCTTACAGTTACACTTGCTCCCAATAATTGTATTTGCCTTATTTAGTTTGGCACCAGAAGATTGAAAAAACAACACACCAAATTACTTTGACTTGCCCACATAATTTTTTGGTAGTTGACTAGTATTTATTATAATTTGCCATTCTCAAATTTCCACCATATTTGCTTTAAAGTGCCTTATCTAATTTACTTGATATACTTTACCCTCCCAACCCAATCAATATGCTTATTAAGTGCTAGTTAGTTTAGGGGTTGCACACTTTAGTTATCATTTTACGCGGGATAAAAATAATAATTTTGAGATAAGATTCGAGAGTAATTTTATCTTATGTTTGTTTTGAAATAAGCTGATTCCGCGATTATTTTGAGGTATTAGAGAATTTTGAAGATTATTTTCATTTTAAAAGTCTCTTAAAATTAATGAAATAATTCGATCTGGATTGCTTATTCTAATTAATAACAGTTTTTGTCGCTTTATAAGCCTAATCTAGTATTATTAAGGCACGTTTGATTGAAGAACAAGTCATATCAGAATTAATTATCTCGAGATTATTATTCACCCTCAATATGGAAACAAAGTAACACCCCGATCTCGCGATAACTAATCCCGGGATAAGTTATACCGCGATTTTATCCCAACTATACATGAGATAAGCTCGTCCGACAATTAATTCGTAATTAATATTCCCTTATCCTTTCTACCGAACAAGGTATTAAGTTGATATACGCAAAATTTAAAAGTTAGTTAAAACGTAACACGTTAAAAACAGTTATTTCTCAATTAACCATGAGATAAATGAGAACACTCCAAACTTATTAACATGATTGAAATACATTGAAAAAAAATTATCGATAATTTTTTACATATTTAAAATAAGATATTCCAAGATATACCTATGTTTAATTTAGGTTAATTAACTTATGTGATGATGTGAAAAGTCTAACAAAAAAGACAAGTTGGCAATGTGTTTTCACTGGTTTTAACTGACTTTTTTTTCTGCTAACTTATAATATACGGCGTTTTGGAAGTTGCACAAACAAGAAAGTTTCAAAGCAGCGATTTTACCAAAGAAAGAAACTTCTTGGGCCGTTCAACGTCTAAGTTGTTTCTTTTTGTCCTTCATTTGCAATTTTCTGTATTCATTTTAATCAGATTTTTTTTGTGTTTAACAGTGTAATTAGAAGGTGATTAAGAGCTAAGGTTTTTGAGATTTCTGACGTGTTGACGTCATATTTCTGATCCAAAAATGTCTTTAATGTCAACAATTACTACAGTCTTTATTTTTATATTTTTTGATTTGATTTATTCTTCTTCTTTGGCTTCTTTTTAATATATACATACTTTGAAATTTACAAAATCTGATTATTATTAGTATTTTTTATTTATTCTGTTTTCTGGGGTATAGATTTTTCATTTTCTATTGAAGACGCGTTTCTCCGGTGATTGTTTTCTACTTTTTGGTTTTGTTGACCGTCGCATGAGTGGACTTTGACTGGCGGTGATCGGAGTTTTTCTCGATGGGGCAGTGTTGCAGTAAGGGTGTTTCCGGTGAAAATGGTGGTAGCGTTGTTGCTATCGGAGATGGAAACTCTGTGGTATCTACCAACAATCGCCCTAAACCACCACCTTCACCGCTACGTCAATCAGTCGGGAATGGGATGAGTTACACCAACAACAGTACGCCAGCTCACTCATTTACAGCCAGTCCGTTTCAGAGCCCGTATCCTGCTGGAATAGCTCCATCGCCATCTCCGGTTGGAACGCCGAGAAGGAAATTCAAGTGGCCATTTCCACCGCCATCGCCGGCGAAACCTATACTATCAGCGATCTTTAAGCGTCAGGGAGGGACGTCGGTAAAGCCGAAAGAAGGGCCAATACCGGAAGATGAAGGTGGTGAAGGTGAGAGACAGCTTGATAAAAGCTTCGGCTATCCAAAAAATTTGACATCAAAGTATGAATTGGGAAAGGAGGTGGGTCGAGGGCATTTCGGCCATACTTGTTGGGCAAAAGGTAAAAAAGGCGAACTCAAAAATCAGCCAGTGGCTGTGAAGATCATTTCCAAAGCTAAGGTGTGTGGTATGTGTATGAATTTGCTGCTATTTTTCACTCAATTATGATCTTATGAGGGTGCAACATCACCCAATCTAGAGAAGCTTTTTAATTCCGATTAAATCCATAAGATATCATAGGTAGCTATATAATGTAGGTGGAAGTCTATTGTAGTTTCGGAGTTCTCCCTTTTTGGAATTTGGGAATTTTGTCCAGTGTAATGTCCATGGGATGTTTTGCGAAAAAAGTGCACACTGTAGAATACATGTTAATAGATTTCTAAGATAAATGAATTGTTTCAAGCCAGTGTAACTATAAGATTAGATTAGTAATGGTGTAAGGCAATTAATAGAAACTTAAGAAGCTTAGCTGTTCTACAAGGTGACTGATAATTTGCTGTGTATATGCATACATATCTTTGAATTATCTCTTGGTGTTAAAACAAGTGCGCCAGACTTGATGGCATACTAAGACAACTAACCAGGGCCTCATTTGTCTCTGTCAATATTGATTCTCCATTTAGTCTGACTTATATATGAAATCCTGTAACCGGAGACATTATACGAAGCAGTTGGATGCTTGTCAGCTACATTCATAAGCATTTTATTTAATTTTGGTGATTCTTAACACTTGAGGTTGTGTTTGTAACATATATCAATCTCTCTCTCTCTCTCTCTCTGTGTGTGTGTATATATAAAGGTGGACATTCGTTTTGGTAGGAGAGATTGCAATTCAAATATATGCCATCCCCTTCTCTCTAAAGTGGGATCACCTTTACATTGTGTGGATACTACCTTTTCTGGAAATGACATGGTAATAGGTGTTAAGTTTGACTTGGGAGTAGGCTATTGATGGGATGAATGTTGTTTGGCAGATGACAACCGCTATTTCTATCGAAGATGTTCGAAGGGAGGTGAAGATATTGAAAGCCTTATCTGGACATCAGAATCTTGTGAAGTTTTATGATGCATTTGAGGATGCCAACAATGTCTACATAGTAATGGAGTACGTCTTTCCTTTCCTTCAATTTTGTCTTACTTCAGTTATGCTGATTTCGCTATAGATGCTTTCGATTAATGTCAGAAACCATTTCTTTACACGAAGTTTATGCTTTGATAAGGTACCTCTTTATTTTGTCAAGAATCTTCATTCCAAACTTTTTACCTTTGATAGCCTCCAGATTGTTGGTATGATAGTTTGAAATGGCTTTAAGATAATTCGATCACGTTGGTAAACTTTCAATTAGGTCACTCTTGACAGAAGTCTTTTTAGTTAGTCAAAGATTTGTATGTCAGTGTTAGAATAAATTTAGACTTAGATGATCTCAATTAATGTCAGAGACTTTTGTATTTGAATGAAAGAGGAACTAATGCCGCGGAATGGATATTGAGTATTTGTTGGTTAGGATGTGGTTGTTGCTGTTGCCTTAACTTAATTATGAAGTGAGTTCTCTACGTCTTATTTTTCTTCCAATGCTTTCTTATATAATAGGTTATGTGAAGGCGGGGAACTATTGGACAGAATTCTATCAAGGTAATTTTTGCTATTTGGATGTTAATCATAATATAAAATGGAAAGTTAAATTTAAAATGTCGTTCTCATTTCCTTCCCAGAGGTGGGAGATACACAGAGGAGGATGCCAAAAGTATTGTGGTTCAAATACTAAACGTTGTCGCCTTTTGTCATCTTCAAGGTGTGGTGCACCGCGATCTGAAGCCCGAGGTACTATATAACCTCACTAAAAATGTTCACGAATGTGAATCATATTTTGGGGAGATTTTCTCCGCTTATTCCACTGATCTAACTGCTTCTGTAACTTGATTTTCTTGTAGAACTTTCTTTTTGCAAAGAAAGATGAAGATTCACCAATGAAGGTGATTGATTTTGGTCTATCAGATTTCATTAAACCAGGTAATGATTGCATTTGGATAAGACAGACGATTTTGATTTTATTTTTCCTTTTGGTTGATTATCACTTGTCATTTAATGACCACTGATGCCGTGGCTTCTTGAAAATGCACATAATCTACAAATAATCCCTTTGAGTTTTGACTTCTGACTTCCTGTCCCACTTCTGTTTTCGAATTTTATGATGAGGCGGGGCCTACCACACTCCAAAAGGTCTCTGTTAGGATGCTTCACAACTTTGAAAATATTCTCTTTTTCGTCTTGTGACTAACTTAAAAGATGCAGGTGTAATTCCTTGGGTCAGTTTTGTAATTGTAGGTAAATATTATAATATACTACTCCCTCCGTTTCAAGTTGTTTGTCCTATTTATACTTGACACTAAGTTTAAGTAAGTAAGGAATACTTTTGAATCTTGTGGTCTTAAATTAAAAAAGTAAATATTATAATATACTACTCCCTCCGTTTCAAGTTGTTTGTCCTATTTAGACTTGACACTAAGTTTAAGTAAGGAAGACTTTTGAATCTTGTGGTCTTAAATTAAAAAAAGATGGCAAATATACCAAAATGCCTTTTAATCATATCATCTTAAACATGCAATGTGGAAAGTCGTAATGAAGAGTTGCTACAAAGGAAAAGATGTATTTTTTTGAAACAGATTAAAAAGGAAAGTAGGACAAACAGTCTGAAACGGACGGGAGGGAGCAGAGGTGGACGCACGTTTGAGGGAGTGGGTGCACGTGCACCCTTTTACTTCAGTTTTTATTATGTGTATATACAATAAGGATCATATAATTAATGTGCACCCTGAAACACATATGCTGAGTTGGTGCATTGGTCTGACAGTGTTCATTGCGCTTCTTCGCAAACGGAGTGTCCTGAGTTCGATTCTGGTGTTGCATTTTCTTTTTGTCATTTTTTTTTTCAAAAAAGGCATATTAAAAACCTCAGGCGAGATTCGAACTAGAAACCTCAAATTGTACACAGAGGGTCAAGACTATCCGACAATAGAGTGAACTATGCTATATTCTTGTTTAATTTATATTGATATTTATATAAACCTTCAACGTTAATACTTATTTGACAATATTTTCCAATGAAGTGTCAGTGCTTTGACTAACCCGCATCTGCCTTTAGTAGTGCCCCCACCGTTTTCAAATCATGGGTTCGCCTCTGGAGGGAGTAGTTACTGTGGAACACCTGGAGAAAGTAATCAGTAGAAACCTAATCATAATTAGGAAAGCAATCTTTATCTAAACGTTAACAAATTTCCACAGACGCAGCTGGTTGTTTCTTTAAAAGATATCAAGTAAATCAGTTTAAGCTTCGTAATCTTAATAGACAAATACTCTTTCCTATAGTTTTAGGTTGTAGTGCTGTTTGTGGAGTTCTTGCCATTGTTCCACATTTTACATAAAGGACATAGATCTTTGATATAAGACCCAGCTTAGATGCAACCTTTAGTTGCTTATTTGGCAAAAGAGGTCCCTATCAAAAAATATTTGGCAATAGAGGTGAGCCAAATTACATGGTTAGCTCCAAGCTTTCGGTGTAAGGTGAGTGGGGAAGTAAGACTTTCACAAGTTCAGCTGTGAATTTCTTTATCTCTTTCCCAAAATGAGTCCCCAAACTGTCATTTAAAACACTAGTTGTATACGTATTGGATGTCTAGAAATCAAAAGCAGCGGAGTTGATACCTTTTGTTTCCGCAGATGTTCAGTAGTTTAAGTTGATCGAAATATCAGCATGATTCTCTTTCTCTTTCTGTTATGATAATTTTTATCACCTTGGACAACAAATCAGCTGCTTAACAAATCGATTTTAGGAAATGTCAAGATGAGTGGATTAGGTGTGATTTGAAAAGTTCTGCTGTAATAGGGCATGCAACTTTTCATTATTATCACACATCACAGTCGGTCAGTCACCAATTATTCTTTGCTAAGCCAGGTCTAATAATCCATTTCAATTAAGTTTAATCTCTGTGATAAGGACGTGAAATGCTTTATTTTGTTGATCCATTTTAATTGGTACTCCTGATTTATGGTGTTTTTTGCTTATGAAATTTGCTCTGCAGGGTATGTTTTCATTTACTTTCTGTATCATGTATGAGATCACCTATCCTTGTCAATTTGGTATTCGCACTTCCTTTAAGATGTAAACAATCATTTCTTCTGCTTTTGCAGATCAGCGTCTTAACGATATTGTTGGCAGTGCATATTATGTTGCACCTGAAGTACTTCATAGGTCATATAGCGTTGAAGCAGATATGTGGAGTATTGGTGTGATAACTTATATCTTGTTATGTGGAAGTAGACCTTTCTGGGCACGTACAGAGTCTGGCATTTTCCGTTCTGTGTTACGAGCTGATCCTAATTTTGAGGACTCGCCTTGGCCTGCAGTGTCAGCAGAGGCCAGAGATTTTGTGAAAAGGCTTTTGAATAAAGACCATAGGAAGAGAATGACTGCTTCTCAAGCACTGAGTAAGTTGTTTATGTTCACTTTATCTGCTTTATAACAAGAATGTTCCATTTATCAAGGCCAAATACATAGACCGTCCCTCAGACTTGGCACGAAATGTCATTTGAACACCTCATCTTCAGTTATGACCAGTTGAACACTTCTTATTGACTAAAATGTCTCATAAATACAAAACACTAATGTGGCAAACCATGCATGTGACACTCAGTTTTGGAGCGTTTAACATGCCTCTTTTCTGCTAACTTTCTCATTCTCTTCTAAAAAGCCCCATCTATCAGAGATCACTATAGGAATCACCCTTTCATTGTCTTCAATTTTCTCACCCTTCCTCAGAACCAGCCACCCCTGAACATATCTTTCTTCTTCCTTGCATGATGAACCACAGAGCGTGGTTTCAGCTCATAACCAAAAAAATTCGGGTCTCAATGTACTGATTAAAAAAGGAGATAACTAGAAGCTTCTAAAACGCTGAGAGATGTTAAATTATTTGGCAGCCCGCCCAAAGATGAAACTGAGCCATGGCTGCCAATGACTTTACGGCCTTGGCTGCAGAATCTCTAGAAACTTCCTCATGATCTATCTCGAAGACGTTCTATCACTGCCATCATTGAGTGTCTTAGCTCATCAATAACAGCATCCAACTCTGAAGCTTGCCCATCAACGAGCAGTCCTCTTTTTATCAGCTCGAATGTTGGTGGTTGCCTTAACACTTTCTTGAGCCTTCACCATTGATTTCTTAAATTATTCTTTTCTCTTTCTTTCTGATTTTAGCCTTCTCATTTTTCCCCCCATTGAGTAATTAATAGTTGAAAAGAGCATAGAAGGTTTAAAATCAGCCACCCCAAAGAATTGTTGTTTCTAAAGAATTGTTCCATGGTGGAGAGGCAAGATGAATGCATCTACAGTTGTTGCCTTGAAATTTTCTTGATAGTACTGTTGGTAATGACCCAAACACGCGCCACTAAGCTTCTGCTATTTTCTGAAGGGATTAAAAGGATTATGAAGAGTAAAGTTTTTGGAAAGACGAGGAAAGGAGGGGACAAGCTGAAGATTAAATATTCTTATTTTTCTGTTTGGATATTATGGGATAACATGGTTTGTTAGAATGAAATGTGTCTTTATTTTATTGATCTTCTGATACATCATCAGTATGTAAAGGTAATATGTTTTTTTTTGTGAGGTTTTATCCGCTGAAGGGTTCACAAAACACAATGCTGTCAAGTTTAGGTGTCCAAGACTCCAAGTTAGAGTTAAGGTGTCTAACTGACATTTCGTTCCAAGTTTGACGGATTATCTGTGTATTTGGCCATTTATCAATGACGTTGTGACAGGGAGATACTCTCTGCTTAGTATCTGGATTTCTCTTGGCATGTATCAATTTTCATTAATTTTACTGTACACGCGTTTCACCCTGTGGATCTGATGGATTCATTTTGCATTTGCAGCTCATCCATGGTTAAGGACTGAAAATCCTTTTGTACCCTTAGACATATTGATCTTCAAATTAGTCAAGTCTTATATTCGAACATCACCCTTGAAACGTGCAGCACTGAAGGTAATTCCTATACTGGTGGTTGTCAGTTGTTGCTTATTTGGAGCATCCTTTTGAAGTCTTCTATCTTGAGAGTGTAAATCATTTCAATCTGTTCTTATAATGCAGGCTCTTTCAAAAGCATTGACAGAAGAAGAATTAATATACCTCAAGGCTCAATTTAATTTATTGGAACCGAAAGCTGGTTTTGTGTCACTCGATAATTTTAGGATGGTTGGTGGTCTTACTGTATAATTTTTATTTCACAATAAATTACAATTATTTGCGTGTAGTGTGTTTCGAACCATCTTCCATCTATCTTCTGATTCCTGATTGCATCATCATGAATTGATTGTGCAGGCACTTATGAAACAAACGACTGATGCCATGAGGGAGGCCAGAGTTATTGACATCATAAATTTGGTGAGGCACCTATGCTATTGTAGTAACTAGTACTGATTGTGTTCGTTTTCTCTCCGACTTCTATCATTTATGTATTGGTACATGCACTACAATATTAATGTCCTAGATATCACTTCATGCTTTTAAGTGATAATTATTGGGTTCTAGAGTGAGGGCACATGCTTAGCACGTTTAATGCACTTGTTTATGATAACCTTGGAAAGGGCATAGAAGATAACATTGTTCTTGCAATCTTTTCTGCTTTCTGTGTCCTTGCTAGTTAAATGCTTTGTTGCTCAAGCTCTCCAAAAATGTTGCCGTGCCCATCTCGGATCCTCCAAATATGCATGGCTTTTTGGTGGATCTGACACACACATGGTAATATTTTGGAAGAGTCTGAGCAACATAGGCTAAAAGGGACTCTTCGACCAAGACATCACTCCTCATTGTTTCTAAATTTAAATACAATGGGAAGTTATCTTTCTTTTTCTGCTACTATGCGTCCTGTATATAGCTTACCTCATTTTTTTCACTCTTTCAAACAAGAAACAATATCATCTTCATTCTGAAAGCCCCGCTCTGAGTAGCATTTAAGCAAAAGGTGTCATTTTCCTATGGCATTAGGAATAGTTAGTTGCCGAATGAAAAGATAAATCCTAGCAGTTTGTTGATTCCTGAAAAGCATGTGAAATTTCTTCTTTCTAGACCATAAGTCCATGAACTTGCACCTTGTATCTTTTTGTTTGAACATAACATAACATCATATCACTTGTACAATTTTAAACTCATATTTTTGTTTGTTCAATTGAAGCTGGAACCATTATCTTATAAACAAATGGATTTTGAAGAGTTCTGTGCTGCTGCAATTAGTACATATCAGCTTGAGGCTCTTGAAAACTGGGAACATATTGCTAGTGCCGCTTTCAATTATTTTGAGCAAGAAGGAAACCGTGTCATTTCTGTTGAGGAATTAGCACAGGTAAGTGAAGGGTGTACTGGGCAGTGCCTGTATTTTGATCCATCTTAGCTATTTTTGATGTGATATCTGTGTTTGCAGGAAATGAATTTGGGCCCTACGGCTTATGCTTTTCTCAAGGATTGGATCAGACCATCCGATAGGAAATTGAGTTTCCTTGGGTATACCAAGTTTTTGCATGGTGTGACGATGCGAAGTTCAAGCACAAGACATCATCGATAACATGGCTGCACAGAGCACATCAGTTGCTCCAAAGAGAGAACAAGAGATTATAGTTTCTATTCTTTTCGTTCTTTTTTTTTCTTTTGTGCAGTAATAGAAAGTGTTAAACTTATCTATTGTCAAAGATATCCAATTGATGTTGTGAGGATCGTTATTCTTTAATAACTGGCGATTTGGATTTTGGATCTGTGGAATTAATTTTTCTGGGGAAGAAAACTTCAAGGAGCATGCTAATTGCTGTTTGTCAATCTGAAGCTTAAAAAGTTCATTTCTTCTACAATTTACCAGCTAGGTAGTAGTCCTATTATTTGGCTGAGCATATTCTGCTACTGGTTATCAACCTACTTGAAAATTAAAGTGACTTGCATGTTTGCAGCTACTGTTTAATTGTGTAGGGCTAAGATGATCCAAATATATCCTTGTGTGATATTGTTCTCGTTTGATTCAAGTTTGCATGATTTTCTTTAAAGGCCTTACACTCTTAAGAGTATCGAAGACTATAGCTTCATTTTTTTTCCAGCTATCAATATGAGACTTTGACTCGTAGACAGGCAAAGGTTGTAGGTCATGGCCCACTAAATCACTACGCCAATTCTATACTTGTCTAGCGAACCATGGACTCTCGTATCAGTTGTTGGGCTAAATCAATTAGAAATACTATTAAAATGATGTGATATTATCTGCTTTGGACCAAATAAATACAGTTTGTCCTGACATATCTAACACCATTAAAAAGTCCTACACCTTCTATGGACTTTTTTTCTTTTCAGCTATCAATGTGAGACTTTTGTTCGTATATTCAACATCTTTCGAGTGTTTATGACTGTCAAAATCGATAGGCCCCTTTGTTTTTGTTTTGTATGTCTCCAAATTATGCGTAAAGGTTGTACATCGGCCTATAGACATGCAAAAGTTATACGTAAAGGTGGCCTACAGACAATCAAAGGTAGTAAATCCTGGCCCACACCATATTTCACTCCACTAATTTCATACTCATCTCGTCACATCATTGACTCTAATATTAGCTATTAACTAGATCAATCCAAAAGCACAACACACTGTGATTCTAATATTAGTTATATTTACTAAAAATCAATTTAAAAACACATTAAACATGGTGGACATTATCTGCTATGTGCCAAGTTAATATGATACTTTTCTCCATAAGGTCTCACACTAGGGGGTATTCCTATATCTTATAAGTAGTTTTTTCTTTTAACTAACAATATAAGACTTTGTTCAGGCACCGAACATATTGATCCTAAAATATATGTGTAAAAAAAATGATCAAGGGACGTCTAGATGGGAATTGCCATTTTCTTCATGGTTTTCTTAAGTAGACCAAGCCCATATATAGCTGTTAAAGCAACATACCAAACTGGCAAATGGTCCATTAGCCAGGTGTTAAGATGCTGCTTAACAAGTCACGATTGACCAGATTAGTTTCTCACCTAACTAATCTTCAAGCATTATCACCATGTTCATCATCAAAGCATTAGTCCATGTTTTGCCTCAATAATCCACTACAAAAAAGTCCCTAAAAGGATCATCAATCAAGTTAATAATAATTAGGTCAAATAATAACATGATATTTTTGGGTTTCAATCATAGCTACAACACTGAATATGTGAGTCTATCTACTCAAATCTTTGTATTAATCCCACCGAGTGGGGTTTGAAAGATAGAGTATACACAGATCCTATTCTATCTTGAAAACAGAAATCAAATTATTTCCGATAGACCCTCCACTTAAGTAACCAAAATTTTGGAATGCCATACCTAAAAACTTTGACTTATAAATTTAACAGTAAAAATAATATATGATATATTTTTTTGATAATGATATATAAAAAAAATAATCTCCATTGGGCTTTTCGGAAATTAATCCAATTATATCGGTGTGATATGGATAAAGAACTTCCTATATTATACTACTATTCAATTCTCGATGACGATAGTTCAAAGTAACAAGAGTGTATACATAATTTTGTTGTGGTAGGGGGCAGGTGGATAGGGAAAACAACATTTGAATTTCCCCTCTCAACTTAGAACAACTACTACCAAACTAACAATTGACATATAACCAAAATTGAATATTATTGTATCATGAACTCCCAACTATTCTTTTTTTCAATTCAAAATAATATACATATGGAAATCTTTATTACAATGTCTTCAGATAACACTTTAGATTCCTCAAGTAGCATCTAGTGAATAGTGTTGTGTTCTTATTTTTAAACATACTAAGCGGTTATTTTGGATGAAGACAAGTTAAGGTTGATTTATTTTATTGATTGTTTGTTTGTTATATTAAAAATAACATGTATCGCGAATCAGAAAAGTTGTTTGTTTAAAAAAAAATAAAAAATACCTTCCGTTTTATTTAGTACTGAAAAAAAGGTTTAAAGGACCTTAAGGGTATTTTTATGATTTTTGTTATTTTATATCGGGATAACTAATATAAGACTGTAATTTCACACTCAGATAAGGATCACTAGTCCGGACTAATTATCAGTCACAGATCCCAAGATTAGTAACCAAACAAGAAATAAAGCAATATTCAATTTTTAATTGAGAATTATTTATGCTTGTCCAGCCCACCAAACGATCCTAATCTAACCATCTTAAAATAGTGATCTTTAGGCTTATCTCATTGTATAATCGATTAATATATTATTTAGGGTACGATAAAAGAATTTGAAGAATATAATTGTACACATACATAATATTTATATTTGTTATTTTATTCCGCTTCACAACAACCTTTTATGGGTTCTTTCCTAACAACACAACCGTTCAAGGGCTTGACTAATTCGGATACACATCGATAAGCTTCTTACTATGCTTAAATCACTTAATACTAGACTTTTTCTATTTTTATATATAATTAAGGGTAGAGAACTTTAATCATTTTATGATACTCGTATATTTTTTTTGGGGTGGGGGGTGGTGGTGGTTTGAAGTTGAGCCAAAATTTATAAGGTCATTTGGTTCACGGATGATTATCTTTGAATTAACTTTATCATACTTAAGGTGAGATAACATAATATCAAATTTGATGAGATAATAATTCTTAAGACCAATTTGTTCTACTTGTATAGAAGGGAGCACTATTTACTACCCAAAAAATCATATTTAGCAGTATTGCTGTTGAATATATACTTTTAGCAGTAATAATGTGTTTTAAAGTTTATATCGATACTAAATTCGATAGCAATTAACTATTGCTGGTAAAAAGTTTAACAATCTTTATTATTATATATATTTATTACCGTTAAAACTATTTTTATAGGAATGAATTTTTGGGGTTGAAGTTGAGCCAACCTTTATAGAAGATGAAAAGTAAAGCACACATTATAGAGATACAAGAAATGAGGAGAAAGCACAAAGAATGGTGTCTAAAGTAAGGGAAGTGAATATGATTGGGTAACACTACTTTTTCCCTTCAATTAGGGGAATTATATTCCACTTTGGACAAATAATAATAGTAAGATGCAACCTGTTGTAGAGACAGGAATGAATGCTTCCACTGTTTCATCCAATTTTAGCTACTTGCATTAATTAAAATTTTATATTGCCACACTACCTCCTTTAAAAGTTGAAATAAATAAAGGAAGTACTATAATTTTATACTTTGTTTCTCAAATAAAAAATTATGAAACAATATATTTTCCGTTGGTAATCAAAGTTTGTCTTTAGCTAACCAACAGTACTAGTAGGGGTCGTTTGGTTTGAATTCAAGTTATGATTGGATTAATAATGATAAATAAATTATGATGGGATTACTTATGATGTTATTTTTTATTGAGTGTTTTGTTTGTTGTATTCAAAATAATAAATTTCATAGAAAAGGATCAAAAATATCGTTAAACTATTCAAAATTGATCATATACACTCTTAAACTATATTTCGTCTCAAAACTATCTTTCCCGTCAAACTATTGGATCAAAAGTGTCTTTCTTATAAACGAGAGTTGATAAATATAACGCCAATAGGGTTCCACTGCCACATAGACTAAATCTCTATGAGTACACGAGTGCATGCTGAGGACGGAAGGGAGATGCATGGATGGGGGACGAAGCACGCCCCTCTCCATTCTTCAAACATGTTTGTACTAGAAATTTGTATTGATGGAAGGTCTCCCAGTCTTTAAACATGCTCGTGCCAGATATTTGTATCGATGGAAGATAGTAAAAACCTTATAAAATAATTAATCGAGATAAAACATCACTCTAGATCAATAGCTTGGTCTAAATGGATGCAAAAACTGTCAAATCTTTTGGAGTTAGAGGGGTTGTATTAAAGAAAGCCATGCCACAAAATGATTAGTAGTCAATTTTTATTTTTTTTTGTGAAAATGCTCATTAAAAATTTCCAAAGTCAAATGTTATTTTGACAAATTTGCTATATGTGTGAGTGAGAGAAGAGAATCCATATTCCCCATTTTGCTTTTAGTCTAAATTAGTTGCTTACAGTTCATTTTTTTGGGCATTGTGGCAACTTGAGAAAATGTAGCATCTTCTTTCAAGATTAATGTCAAATTTTGCCCAAGAAAAAATTCTAACACATGGCCCCTACATGGTTCTTGAGAGATCTATGATTTGATTTGATTTAGTCTTCTTATTCACATTATGATTAATTATGAAATCCATTAAACACCATTTGTTAGTGGAGCATTAAGCAAATTAGTAATAATTGGTCTTTGATTCTTGCACTAATCTTGGTGAGACATAAAATGGAAGTCGCTTCAATTCTATAAAGAAAAGGATAGGTTTCTCTACAGTCTTCAAGAATATTTGTTTTCAAAGAATTAATGCAAATTCTTTATACATAAATGAATTAATTATGTTTTCAAAGCAACGTTGAAATAATATAACAGTACTATGTATCCATATAATAGTAAAATACGTATTTTGTATCACAAAATAAGTCAGGGATGTGGTAGTATCACTGCATCCTTAACTTAGGGTTTCAACCTATTTAGATATAAACTATTATTCATAATGAAGATATGTTATGAATTAAACCTTCGTTTAGATAGAAAAATAAAATATCTCTGCTCTCACGTAATATAAATTTTATTAGCCAGCACGTAATGACCTAGGTGATACTATTTCAATTTTCACAATGGCTTTTGTGACAAGCATTTTTATATGAATAATTGAAGTGACCTACTTCACATTTACGATAGATAAAATCTATGAAAGAGTGTTCACGTAATAATTCCAACATCTAACTCCTACATGAGCCACAAATTTTCTTTAAGAATCTTCACAAAACGTTACATGAAAAATGCACTAATAGAAAGGAAGCTTCGAATTTTGGATTACATAACCCAAACAAAAGTTGAAATGAAAGTTGGAACCACAGAAATATGAAAACAAAAGTATGAATAAACCAAGGCCATATTTTATTTTATTTTTTGGAGATTTTTTAGTGATGTCAAATTGTGACATTAAAGAAAGGGACAAATGTAGATTTGCAATAAGGTGGCAAGGGACCTAGGACCTATCTTCTTTTCCCTTCCCACCAAAAAACCCATTTGTGGAGAAAAATCTTCCATTTATTACTCAATAATCAATATTCTTAAACAATAATAATATATTTAATATAATTTTAAAGTACGATAAAAATAGAAAAAACGATGTGATAACAAAATAAAGTTAAAGTAATAAAAATGCGGAGAAGGTAGATTAGCGATTTTCTATACACTCAAATTAAATTAAATATCAAAATAAAGTATGGAATAAAAATGCTAAACTATCCACTAAACTTCTATTCTAATTTCCGATCAAGGGGAAAAAAAAGAGAAATTCGAGTCATACACACATCACACAGTTCAAGATTGATATATATATATATATAAAAGAAACAGAAATTAAAATGTCTAAAATAGCTAGAACCATAACATTTTTTAATAATAATTCAGAAAAAGAAAAAAAAATGATTCTGTATTATGAATATTATTCTAATTTGTTCATCTTCTTTAACCACACTTCTGGGTACATGAACATCTCAGAACAGAGCATTAAAAAAAGCCTAAAAAGGACTCGATCCAAAACTAGAAATTTACATCATTCGAAGCACTGACAATTCCGAGTCCAAAAATATGTAACTATAGGGAAAAAAAAAGTTTAGGCCTTGAAGCACCATGAATGGTGATGATGATGTTGATGATGATTATGCGGATTTTCCTTAGCAATCAATCCCTGAACATAGCGGAATTGTTCAACATGACAGGGGATATTAATTGGTCCTTTATGATCAAATCCAAATTCTTTCTCTGCTTCTTTAAGTAGCTGCAAAAACAGGGGATGATTGATATAATTGACAGGGATAACAAACCTCTGTTGTTCTTCACCTTGACCCACTATAACTGCAAGACACCCTTTTGGTATATTCTTCAATTCCTTCTTCCCATGATTATGGAAGTTAATGTGTGGTACATGAAAATGGAAACTCAGATGGTGTTTTTCTCCAGTACCCATCTCTGTTTTTATCAAGATTTGAAGGAAAAAAAAAAACAAGAAATTGAGAGAAAAGACTGTACAATTAAGAGAGGGATTAGATGGAAGAAAATGGAAGAGAGAAAGGCCAAGGATCAGAAGAAGAGATGGCTAATTTGAAAAGAGTAAAAGAAGAATCTGTTAAAGATTTTGGTATGTTGCTCATGATCTATCTATATAAAAAAAAACAGAGGCGTTGTTTTCAATATGGTAACGCATATATATATCTATCTGAAAATAAAATTTGTTATAATGATATTTTTTGTTTTGTTTTGCAGAGTGTTTGAGAGAGATAGAGGGGGTGTTTATATAGGGGTTTAGCAATTATTAGTAGTTAGTTTGGCGGTTTAGGTTATAATCTTTACACAAAGTAGGAGAATGAAACCACCCTATACTTATTCATCGTATTAAAAATAGATGTTCAATAATATTTGTTCATCTAATGAAATTATACATAATACTTTATTACATTTTTCAAGATATTATATTTATTACTCCCTCTATCCACAATTGTTTATTAGGTAAAGTCATATATTTGAAAAATTTGATACTAGATGTAATTGACTGATATAACTCTATGGAAGAGTTATACCAAGCATACAAAAAATCTAGTAACTTTTCAATGAAACAAAATCAAGTAATTATTAAGGGTAGAATTGAAAACAATGACTAATTATTTTTTAATTGTTTAAATTGATAATTAATATTGGACATCTATATTTAGTATACCAATCAAATAATTACAGACGAAAGGAGTATATTCAAAAGGTTATATAATAAAAATACTCTTCTATTTGTAATTTCTTAAAAATATGCTAAGTTAATAGTGAACAACTATTATTTAACAAAAAGAATATAAGTATTAGGTAGATAACTTTAGAATAACTACTTATTTTAAGTTATAATATGATAGAAATAAATTTATTTAAATTTTAAAATTATCATATTAAAAATAAACTGAAAGTTAATCCTGCAAGAAGACAGAGAATGAGAAAGGCTTATCCAATTGGAAATCGTAATAACTAGTTAAAGAGGTTAATTAAGACTTTTCGGTTTTACGAAAGGATAAATACGTGAAACGGAAGCTGCTATTTGCTGGTCAAAAATTGTTGTCACCACTACTGCACACTTATCTTTGACTACATACGCAAGATATGTCTTTTAATTTAATTTTAAATTATATTTATATTTTTTTTAATTTTGAAAGTGTATAAATAGATATTTAAATTTATATAAAGTTAAATAAATCAATACACATGGCCTATATGATATTTTACATGTTATTTTTTGTCCTACGTATATTGTAGCATGTAGGACCGATGTGTTTACTTGTTCTACTATATAAAGTTAGCGTTTGGCCATAATTTCTAAATATTCTTGACAAATATTATTTGGGTGAATATTTCACATGTGTTTGGCCATGTATTTGAGACTAGAGCAATGTGGTAATTTGGAGTGAATGCAATAAGCATCATTTCATACATGTAAAGTAGACAAAACACATTACTTTGTTATTTTGAGCCGGTTGTTCAACTTGTTCACAATAACCATATCATCATTTAACATTCACTAAATATTTCATCACTATTTTGGAATTAACGTAAAAAATTATGTAATATAACGTAAGCAACAACTATAGAGGTTGTTTTGTAAAAGATAAAAGTTTGGGGTAAAATTTCAATTTTAAAAATTCTCAAATAATGAGATTTGGCCCAAATACTAGAAAAAACTAGTATTTGAGAATATGGTGTATTTACCAAAAATATTGGCCAAATAATGGCAAAATGTATGAACAAACATTATTTATCAAATTTTTATCAAATATTATTTGGAAAATCTATGGTCAAACAGGTCCAAAGTCTAAATGTCTATATGTGAATATCAAAGATGGAGGACATAAACATAAAATGAGGTCAAGTTAAAGATTATATTTTTATATATAATGCCATTATCTTTCCATCATCGTTTAAAAGAATACTATTCATAGGAGGAGAAAAAGACGTGAAAAAATAATAAGTGTGTTAAATTTATGTTTAATTAACTACTTCCTCTTTTTAGTATTGTTTGTCATGGTTTTTATTTTTATAGTCAAACTATAAAAACTTTGACTAACATTTTAAGATGTATTTTTTCAGCATATTATTATGCAAAAAATTGTAATTTATAGTACTTTTCATATAGTTTTAGAATATCTAATTTTTTTTGTTTAAAATATCGAATTAATGTGATCTAATTCACCTTTGAAAATTAGTTAAATTAATTTTCGATAATTGCAACATGACAAACAATTTCAAACGAATGGAGTAATAATTTAACATATTTAAGGATTTTCTTTTTAAATTGGGGGTTGGATGGGAGAAATGGGGAAGGGGATTACTGTGAGGAAATCAAAACTTTATTAACAAGGTGAGAATTCAGATAGTTAACTAACTAAGCTAATAATATTCTCCATATGTAAAGATACTATACTTATGAATATAAAAAATTAAACCCGAAAAAAATAACCAAATAAACACATTTTCATCAATTAAAAACTGAGTAAAATATCACAAGGATCAAAATTTAATTTTTTTATTAATAGATGTGGAATCAAAAGTGCAAGTTAATTATCCCTAATAATATAGGTAAATGTAAAGCATAATTAAAGGTCAAATTCGTAGTTGGTAGCGGGCCAGTCTTAAACTGGATTGGTTTGCCTAAAGTTTTTGATAATTACTAATTTAAGATCCTAAATTAAATATCAACAAGTTAGTTGCTTATAAAAAAGGAAACACTGCAGACATTAAAAGCATTATTCCTTACTATTAAAGGTTTATAAAATACATTTTTAATGCGTTTTTTGGTTTTAGTTAATACAAAAATATTAGGATAAGGATTAGCAATTAGAGAGAAACATCTCACTTGTGATGATACATTTTTGTTTTAAAATGGAAAAAAGTAATACAAAAAAATAAGTAAGAGCAGATTTGTGACGTTGGGGTGCACAATGAATTCCACATTAAATTTAAAAATATAGTTGTTATCTATTTAAAATTTGATTATTATTAATTAATTCATTTTGTAGTCACAACAATAAAGTATCCTTTTCACTTTGCATTTAGCATGCTTGAATTAATCACACTATTCTAAAGATATTTGTCATTTAATTTATCTTTGGAACGGTATATATAAGAAATATAAATAAATAAAATATTAACAAAGGTCATAATGAAATCTAATTGGAATTAGATAAACTGTAACATCCATAGTGGACTCACTACCCCCTTACATATAATTGGTAATAGAAAAATGAGTCTGATTCAAATAGTTAAATATTTATAATATTGATCGATAGATTGAAAGTTTGAATTACTAAAATATAAGTGAATACTTTGAAAATATTAATAAACAGTGGAGAGAAGCAAGTGATTGTAACTTATCACTTACATATAAGTCCATATTATCACTTTTACAAATAATTATTCATTTCAATATATAGATAAATCAAAATTGATTTCTTTTTCCATATAAAAAGCATATATTGTAGGAGAATTTTGGTAAGATGCGTAACTTTTTTTTTTTTGCACATTTAAATTATTTATTTATATCAAGGACGGAAAGTACATCCGCAGCATATGCTTCTTTAATAAAAGATAAAGTGGTGACATAATTATTATTGATTAGATTTTATTTTAGATATTATCACTATTTATGCTTTAACAAAAGCAAAGGGTAGAATAATTTGAGCAATTTTTAAAAAATAATTCGAGCTAGTAATAGGAAATTTTTTTGAAAAATTGTTTAATGGGATGGGCCCCAGTGAACGGCGATAAGTGGGGTCAAGTTTAATAAAATTGTGAAGAAGGAAATGCCAGGTCATCAATGAGGGTCCACGTAGGCATCATAATATCGACGGTTAACCCTTTTTGTTTACGTTTTAAACTTCTTTTAAGTAAAGTATCAATAATGAGTGGAAATATATTTGTCAAATTACCGAAACTACCCTTTTAAAATTGACATAATTTTGATTCCCTTGATTTAATTGAAGGTGAATATAGTCAAATTTGCTAGGAGAAAAGTGCGTGGCAGACAACTATAATTCTTATAATCATTATAGGTTTTGCAATAATTTAAAATAAAAATTTTCTTCTTTCCGTCTATTTTATACGTGTCTTCATAAAAAATAGATGATTACAAATTGTTTATTTTAGAGAAAATCTATACATAAATAAGTATCGATTTTCATTTTTCAGCCTTACTTAATTACATATGAGAGCGATTTATGTAGTAAAACAAAGAAAATATAATTAGATTGAGATAGAATAGTTAATAGTTTAATTTAGATTACATTATTCTATAAGTTAATTTTTTAAAAAATAATAATTTTAATATTTAACTTTTAAGTACAATATGCGTGTTTGATCCTTGAAACTAGCGGAAGTTAAATACTTTAGATGACTTTTTAATAGAAAATAAGTATTGGAGAACTTTCAAGCCACTTAAAGTTGCTTAATTACTCTCTATAGCTATAGTTTAATAATTACAATTCCTAACTACATGTTATATCGAGAAGAGAGGTGAGCGAGACTAGGAGAGAGATGAGAGAGGCGAGAGAGAGGGGGAAAAGAGTGGGAGAAAGGTGAATTGTTTATGTATATTGATTAGATAATGTATATTACACATATGTATTTGTTATATGGGAAGAGAGAGGGAGGAGAGAGGTGCGCGAAATTAGAAGAGAGGAGAGAAGTGAATTGCATATGTATATAATTGTAGATTATACATATGTATATTGTATAATGGCAAGCGAGATTAAGAAAGGATGAGAGAGGCGAGCCGGATTTGGAGAGGGAGGAGAGTGATCAAGAGAAGGCAGAGAATGGGAGAGAGGTGAATTGTATGTGTATATAGGTTAAATACTTGTATATTATACATATGTATTTGTATATTCTGACTACATATACAAACTGACTAATTGTACAAATTTGAAATCAAACCACATAATTAATATATAATTTTAGTCACAAATGATAATTATAATAAATTACAACTATAATTAATTAATTAAATACTATAACTTTGCTTAACAACGTAATTTTTCCCTTTGTTAAATAAGTCGGACATAATTTTTGGTGTGGGACCGCAACTTACAGCATAAATGGGCCAGGCCCCAATCTGGTGCCAGATTTGGCTTTGGACCTTTTTGTCTTGAGAGCGATGGCCCACTTTGCTTGAAAATCAGAAAAGTATGTTGAGAAAGTAAAGGAAGGGAGAATCATGCATAAAAAGAAAGCAAAATTATGTGGTTAAGTAAATTTATACAATTTAACTACTCATTATAGGTATAGTTTACTATAATTATCACTCGTGACTAACATTAAACATTAATTACGTGGGTTGACTTCGAGTTTCTATATGTATAATTGGCCAGAATATACGAATACATATGTATAATATACAATATCTAACTGATATATATATAATTTACCTCTCTCCCACTCTCTACACATATACGATTCACCTGTCTCCTACTTTTTTCCCTCACTCTTGCCTCTCTCCTCTCTCTCTCTCCCAATCTCGCTCGTCTCTCTTTATATAACACGTAGTTACGGATTGTAATTATCAAACTATAGCTATAAATAGTAATTGGACTATTTTTAAATGGCTACATATGAAAGTTTCCAAAGAATAATTTAATTCTTTAAATAGACAGTGTATATATTCTAGCTACGTTAACTTGAATCATAGATAATAATAATCTAGGAGAATGTACATAAATATACTATAATAAAAAAAATATTTATCATTTATACCAAAAACATATTTTTTTTGCACTTGTTCACTTTTAATACATTAAAATACTATTTCAATACATATTACAAGAAATAATTTGTTATTCACATATATATAATACAAGTTTTATTGATGAATAATACATTTATTACACATTTTAATACACTTATAATACAATGTGTCGATTTCTTACCAAACAAGTATAATATATTTTTTAAAACAATTATAATACATATATATTACATACACAATTCACTTTAAATACATATTGCAGGTTTAACATAGTATTGTTATAAATGATAATGAATAAAAAATATCACTAAAATCAATAATTATTTATTAAAAGATATCAATCTAAATAATTTTTTTTATTATATATAATCAGTTAAATTGCATTGATAATATAATATATTTTTTTTGAATATTATTGATGTATGTATAAGTATCTTAAATATTTTGAGAAAATGGTGCATTCCCTTTGACATAACGAGATGGGTAACAAGAAAACTTTTCGTTTGGTTGCTTAAATGAAAGTTTATAAAAAGTACCTAAATCAATCTATTGAGATTTTGCCGTGCTTTTAGGATAAAATTTTACGTTAATTATGGAGCAAGAGATAAATCACCCCGACATCTCAATTATTACTAAAGATAAAGAAAGCCTATCCTCAATACTCTTGCTTGTTTTTTAGTTTAACACTTAGGTATCTAATTTATGAACCTGACTAGTTGGGATTCACGATATTTAAATTACTTCACTAATAAATAGTTAAATTAAATTACAATATATTCTGATTAAGTATCTGAACATATGATAAAATGTTTCTATTAGACATGACTTTTGATTCATAATTTTTGTAAAAAGGTTTTCACTTTTGAGTGTTACAAGCGTTCATTATGTAATACCTCAACGATCAACCACTTAAAATATGTCATCTTCTTTAATTACATGCATTAGCCTTTATAGACTGTAAAAACTACATGCATGTTCTAATTGATGTTGATATGTATGATTAAATTAGGAGACATGTTTTATGTAATTAAATGTTTTACGCAATGACTTACCACTTGAAATTAAAGTAGTTTTTAGTAAATATATGCTATTCGAAGGAAAGCACTCCCTACCTAAGATTTTTCCGTGCGATAAGATGTGAGTGCATTCAGCTAACTTCAAAATATCCTTAGATTTTGAACTTGTTAGTTTAGACACATCGATGAGCCCATGATTAAGAGATGAGCTAAGAGACCCCCCTCTCCTCAAGACCACAATATACATAAGCATGTACACACTCCACATTATTTCTCTAAAAAAATGGTCACTTTCCATCACTATCCCGAGAGAGCTAGACAGCGGGAATGAAGGGTTTGCGATTTATATGATTCTTGTTTTCGTATTTCCAAAAAGAAAAAAATGAAATCTTAATAACTAGTAAAACGTTTGTCAAGGGGAAAACCTTCATAGTACAATTTATTAGTTGGTTGACTGTCTAAACTTAAAATAGTTTAATTATCAGTTAATTACCCTGTATATCCAGTTGATCATTAAAAGTCCTTCAACAAAAAATTGTGCTTGTAATAATGTCTTAGCACTACAACAAAAGTAATTTTTAGCGGCGATAAATAGATACATCAATTATGAGTGTTAAAAATTTTTTTTGCCGACAATAGTTAAGTGACAGTAGATAAATTGTTGCTAAAGGTTTTAGAGACATATATAAAGAGTGATAATTGCTGTTAAAAATGCATATTTAGCGGCAAATTGAGTTATAGCAAGTTAGATTTGCTACATATATGAATCATTTAGAGTAAATAGTACATCAAAATATCGAGAAGAACTTATATCTAAATTTTAAGACAGTTTAGAGAAGATTTAAATTGAATGTCTATTAAATGATCATTTTATTGTTACAAAAAAAAAGAAAAACAAAAGTAATTTTACTCACAGTTTTAATGACTTGAATAACCATCCTTATAGGCTTACACTATTAATTAATTAGGTCACATTCATCTTTTTAATTTAAGGTTCCATGAGCCCATAATGACTAAGAGATGAACGACGTGGTACTATATGATATAAACAATTCGTAAAAATATTCAAATCAAGAGGCTACAAATATAGTCATTTTCCATCACTATGTCCTGTATGAATAATTCTTGTTCTGAAATGTCCACACACCACAAGTGTAACTGTTTACTTCCTTTAGAACATGGGATTTTGAGGGGACCAATAAATTCAATTCAGTAAACCAGAAAAAAATTATGGGGCCAACAAATTTGGTACTCATTCTTTTAGGTGCTATACTATAATGGTGAAGCCAGGATAAAGAGTTTGAGGCCGTCAATTAATTTTGTGAGGAGTTCACAAATTAATATACATATACATTTAATTAATTTTCTAGTAAAAGTACAGGATCTACGAAAAATTATTGAGTTCGTCCGGACTTATGAACCCCACCTAACTCCGCCTCTGCTTTATAAGGGTTGTCAAATATAAATTGCCTTGCAAGGTGAGGTGTCATGGTGAATCTATATATGAACTCCAAAATAGAAGACAGAGTGCTGGGGTTCTCTGAATCTTTTGCCTTTAGATTTAGGACAAAGTAATAACTATAGAAAGGCCTTCATTAATGAATGACTTTACAAAAAGGGTCCATTTAGAGGTTATCGTTAGGGTAATGCAAAGTAATAGGTCGAAAATCAAGTTGTTTTTACTATATGAGTAAGAAAGAAGCTTTTATCTTATAAGAATTTTTTGAAAATTCAAAATTTCAATAATGTTAAAAGATGACCTACGACAAATAATGATCATAATCCAATAAGCATGATTATTGTGGGAAATTTTTGCAAATAATTATTATAATAAACTTAATTATACTTCATAGCTATAGTTTGCACATTTACGGGCTGTAGCTATAGTTTAAATTGTCTTGTTTGTATAATTTGCGGATACATTTGTATTCATTTAGTTTTGTATAAACTCGAAATAATGAATTTATACAATTACAAACATCAGAAGTGTAAACAGTCAGACATAATTATACAAATTCCAAATGATATAAAAGTTATACAAATTCCAAATGTATAATTAAAAGGCTGAGCAACGTTATTATAGATAAAAGTAAATCGCAAATTATAATTAAGGTACAATATAACTATATTAACTAATTAAATAATAAATATTTGATCATACACAATAATTTTTCCTTATTCTAATGAGGTTTTGCAATAATTTATAAAAATAGAAAGTGTAAGAGTATCACATGGAACACGAGACTTGAATGACCAAATGTTCCTGAGCTTTCCTCTACAAGATCTTCCCCTGACGTATTCACTATTCTCATAATTAATAGGGGTATAATGATAAAATTACTATATCAATATATAATTATTTTTTATAGATATAAAAATAAAAAAGTAAATAAGTAATTAGAGACCGAAAAAATATAATGGATTAACAGCAAAATTCTTGGGATAAAATCGAATAAATTTTTGGACCATTTGTTTTCTTGTGGGACGTAAAACACAAAATTTCGATAGATGATAAACGTTGTGTGTTAATATGAAAACACATTAATGACTTGTCTCTGCCGACGCTTGACGATAATTAGTTCACCGCCCAAACTCATCAAACCATAAAATCGTGAGTTACAATTATAAAAATCGGAAAGATACAAATTAATCTTATTTCATATTGGCTGATATTCGCTAATTTCGAAATAATATTTTATATATATAAAGATTAAATAGCTAATTCTAAATATCTCACCATCGGAAGCTGGTGTTCGGGACAAGTTGCAACCAATTTTCAAAGGATTTAAATTTTTTATACATACCACTTTTTCTGTTTCATTTTATATGTCATCTTTTTACTTTACAGTTACATTAAGAAATTATGTAATTTTATCGTTTTATCCTTATTTGTTGTTTTATCAAATCAATTTAATAAATAAGAAATAATACATTTTCAAGATTAATTAATTACTTTATCAAGAATATAATTGACAAAACATAATAATTTATGTGTGAATTTTATAAAATGACAAGATCTTTAGAAAAGGTAATGACATATAAAATGAGACGGAGGGAGTAATACAGTAAAAGTTTTCACCGATTAAAACTGCTTAATATTTGTATTAGGTCAGCAATTAATGCTAATAAAGTTTACATGCAACAACTTCATAAAGATGACTTGACCGATCGAATAAATATCGTGAACATAGGAAAGTAAAATTTTCCATTATAGAAACGCCAAGTTCTTCAACCCTCAATTTGATCGTGCAGACAAATCTAGAAACAATTATATTGAAAAGCTCAAGAGACCAAGTCTATGTAACTACCCAAACTAGAGACTAATTCATAGATTTTTAGAGCTACAAGTTTGTTAATCCAGTTTTGAATCGTCCAAATACCTAGCTAATTAATGAGGAATATAATCAGTGACGTACCAAAACTCTCTATTCACCTATCGACAAGACATTAATCCGACCATTAGCACGCCAATTTCTCGTTACAACACTTAAATTATTAATTTGAGAAGAAGGTATAAATAGAGTGAGTTGAAAATCTCAGTAGATTTTAGTGAGGTTTTTACCAAAATAATTTATTATTTAAATCAATTTACAACAGTAATATATTTTTTCAAAATTTTACAAAACTAGTATAAACGTTGTTGATAGTAACGTATTAGGCCATCTATTAATTCTGCCAAGAAACAGACCAAAACTAACGGGGGACGGCGTTAAAGTTATAATACGTTACTACAAATAACGTTTTAGAGTTTAAGTTGGAATACGTTACTGAAAGTAACGTTTTAGAGTTTAAGTTGGAATACGTTACTGAAAGTAACGTTTTAGAGTTTAAGTTGGAATACGTTACTGAAAGTAACGTTTTAGAGTTTAAGTCGAAATACGTTACAGAGGGTAACGTTTTAGAATTATTATCTTAATCCAATTAACCCATTAGCCGCACTTCCCTCACCTTCTAACCTAAACCCTATTTCATATTTTTTCCCCTTTCATTCCCTCGCTAAGAGAGCTGGTTCGATTCTTGTCGTTAATGTTGCCGGAAAAGGAGATTCACAATATTTCAGCGCCATAAGTATTTCGAGAGGTAGTTTCTTTGCTTAAGGTATGTTTTTCTTTACGAAGGAATTGAATTGAATCGTAAGTAGGATTCTATCTTGTATAAATTGAAGAACGTGCCAACCAACTCATGAAATTGGATTCCAAAATAAGTTGTTATCTGGTAACTTGTTTTGTTTAGTTCGATTTAAGGATTGTTTCATGGTCACTGAACTCAGAATTGTTATTTAAAGTTGTAACAATTGTATATTGTTGAAGAAGATTGCGTAGCAGTGCATTGAGAGAATAGCTATAGTCATTGTTACATTGTCTTTTAGATTAGTATATGTTTGTTAGTTAGTTACATAACATAATTAATTTGTTAGCCTAAATTGCTTAACTCATTAGTTGGTTAACTTTGATTATTGTAATTAGCACTTTAGTCATTTATATAAATAGCCTACTGTACAGATGTAAACATACAATGAAACTATCTAATAATGATAATCTATATTCTTCTCTGTGATTCCTTAAATTTGTCTCATCTATTCAAACAATTCTCTGTAAATTTTGATTCTTAACATATATCAACAAAAAGATTATACTCAAGTTCTATTGTTGCTTAGTGTAGTCTAAGATGGTTTGTCTTATACAACACACTTCCAAATTAAAGAGAATGACCTTAAAATTTTTAAATGTGATTTCATAACTTTACATCACTTTTGAAGTATGTCGCCAAGAAAAAACTACATAATAGTTCGGGCTAACATTTAAGTTTACTTTCATGTGTATTTCATAGGTATTTTTTATGGCTAATGATAGTGAATACAAGTTGGATCCCGGTCCATTGGAATCGAATGTATTAACGGGACAACTTACTCATAGATCACAAGATATATGGGAAGGAAATGTTAATATGATTCTTAATACGAGGAGAGAAGATGGAAATTTTTGGAAGCTCATAGAGAAATATCCCATCCATCCACGAGTTCTTGAAGTAATTAGGTTATCTGGATTATATGGTGTTTACAAATCTAATCGGCCTGCTATTGACCGTAGTTTGATCACTGCACTAGTTGAGCGTTGGCGTCCCGAAACTCACACTTTTCACTTTAGAACAGGCGAAGCAACAATTACCTTGCAGGACGTAGAGGTGTTGTATGGATTACCTGTGAATGGTGATCCAGTACTTGGTAATGAAATGATAAGGACCATAGAGGATTGGCAAAACATTTGTCAAAGATTATTAGGTTTTGTTCCTTCTCGTGAAGACTTCAAAACAAATTCCATCAAGGTCGCTGCATTTAATTCACACATGTTAAGCCAGCCACATTTGTCGAACATGGCAACACAAGATATGGTTAATCAGAAGGCAAGATGTTTCATGTTCTGGATGATTGCAGGTATGATGATGGCGGATACATCTGGTGGTTATTTGAAGCTTATGTACCTGCCTATGCTCGAAGACGTCGATAAAATTGGATCTTATAGTTGGGGGAGTGCGACCTTGGCATACTTGTATCATTTTCTTTGTAAAGCTTCACAGAGTACCCAAAATGAGATAGCCGGATTTTTGCCACTACTTCAGGTATACCTAATGATTGTACATATAATTTATTTATATTTCTTTCAATTTGTCTCTGTAGTGTTATTGGAGGATGAAATTTTTTAGAGATGTAATCCTAAAACTCTTTCTCCCAGATTTGGGCGTGGGAGAGAGTCACTGTTCTCCGTCCTCAAATAGTAGCCCACAGAGATGCGAGAACTATTTGTCATGTTGGTTTGCCTAGGGGTCCGCATGCTACTAGATGGTTTGCACATCTTAGTTGGACGAATACTACCAAGCATGTGTTGAAAGTTTATAGGGATGCACTTGACTCTATGATAGAAGATCAGGTACATTGCTTTTACTTATTTATAAATATTGTAAATGTAAAGACTCACTTTGCTCTTTTCTTTTTTCATGTAGTTTATTTGGGAACCGTATTCCGATGACTTAATTGAGAGTCTTCCTCTCTATTGTCATGCTGGACGAGACATATGGCGAGTTAGAGTTCCAATATTTTGTTGGGATGTGGTCGAGGTTCATTTGCCAGATCGTGTTATGAGGCAATTTGGACTACAACAAGCTATACCAACTCCGTTTCCATTTGATTCCAACCACTTTCGCCATGATCGTCGAGGAAGACCAAATACAAATTGGGAGTTGGAACATGCACATTGGTTATCATTTTGGAACCAACGTCTCCAATATAGTTGTGATGCACCGGTTAATAATGAACCACTTCGCTATGATGATCCATATCTTATTTGGTTCAGGCGCATTACTCGTCTTGTTATTGGTAATCCTAATTCACGTCCTCAAAATCAACAAGGTTATGTGCCTAATTCGACGGCATATGAAACTATGGTATGCCATTTATTGATTACTGTTGTTTAGTGTTGTTGCTGCCAAGTGATTTATGTGTCTTTATTGATTTTAGTGTGTCATTTATTTTGTTTAATGTAGTTGCTGGCAAGTTTTTCATTGTTCTTGGTACTGCTAAGTGTTTAGAAAAATGCTAAAGATAATATATATAGGAAAATTAAAAGAGTGAGAGTAGTGAAGTGGGGATACTGATGAGGAGATGTAGATGTTATTTTCATTTTTATGAATGATTGGAATTCAGCCAGTTGCATTCTTTAGTTGGCAGTGAATTCATTGCTTAAGTGATAGTCCGATCTAAATCATCAGATTAATGGTGCGTCATTAAATAACTTTCACTTTAATTTATTTAGGTGCGTCATATTCATTCGATGGTTGATGAAGCTAAAACACTTGGTGATAATCCATCATATGAGGCCTTATACATGTTTAGAAAAATGGTGCGAGATCAAGGTTCTGATTGTTTGAAATATGTCCATGAGGCTGACAGGGTTCATGTGTCAGCCGATTATAGAAGAGATGTGGTACAACCTGTCCAGTTACATCACCCAGTTCGTAGGCGAGGAAAAGGTGGTGTTGCAGGTAGGAGAGAACGTGTTGTTGAAAGAGCACAAACACATGTTGAAATAGATCAGGCCACACAAAATGTCCAAGAAGCCTTAGAAGATGATCAAGCAACATCCAATTATAATATTGGTTCTATTTCAGGAGGTTGCACTCATGAATTCACTCAGGCATCAAATATGACATATCAACTGTCAGAAACAGATATCATGCCATACGTGACGCCACAGACTCTACAAATATCAAGTCATCCAAGTCTTTCATCACTTGAGAATGTCATTGGTAATTTTGAGAATGTCCCAAATTTTAACTCATCGCCTGTGCCTCTGATCATTGAAACCCCTGATGCCACTAATAGTTTAGAGGACCCGAATCATGATGTGGACGATAATGATCCAAAGGATGCAAATGAAGGCGGTGATACGACTATTCAAAATAGTGAACCATCAAGGAGGGAGAAGCGTAAAATTAAACTTAAGCCTTGTGGGACTGGTACTTTAACATCTGACATTTTTTATTTAGTTTTACTCTCTTTTAGAATAATAGAACATTTATATTTTCTTTACAGGCGGTCACTATGCTATCCAACATGTCCAAAAAAAGAGAGCCAAGAATAAGTAATGAAAATTGATGTTGCTGAAATCTTTTGGTGTTGCTGAAACCTTTTGGTGCTGCTGAAAATTGGTGTTGCTGAAGCCTTTTGGTGCTGCTGAAAATTGCAGCCAGTACTGCTGAAAATTGGAGCTGCTGAAACCTTTTGTGGCTGCTGAAAATTGCAGCCAGTACTGCTGAAAATTGGAGCTGCTGAAACCTTTTGTGGCTGCTGAAAATTGCAGCCAGTACTGCTGAAAATTGGAGCTGCTGAAACCTTTTGTGGCTGCTGAAAATTGCAGCCAGTACTGCTGAAAATTGGAGCTGCTGAAACCTTTTGTGGCTGCTGAAAATTGCAGCCAGTACTGCTGAAAATTGGAGCTGCTGAAACCTTTTGTGGCTGCTGAAAATTGCAGCCAGTACTGCTGAAAATTGGAGCTGCTGAAACCTTTTGTGGCTGCTGAAAATTGCAGCCAGTACTGCTGAAAATTGGAGCTGCTGAAACCTTTTGTGGCTGCTGAAAATTGCAGCCAGTACTGCTGAAAATTGGAGCTGCTGAAACATTTTGTTGCTGCTGAAAATTGTAGCTAGTACTGCTGAAATTAGTGCGGTTGTTTTTTTTTTGTGATGCTGAAACCTTTTGTTGTTGCCTAAAAATTTTGAATGAAAGTGGCGGTTGATTGAATGAAACCGAACAAGCGTCAAAGGTAATACCTTATTCTTTTTGTCCCTAGATTCAGGAATGTGATCTTCATTGTCTTGAACATGTTGAGTTTCTTTGTCAATCTGGTTTGTGGTCGGGGTGGCATCGAATTCTGGAAGTTTGATGTTAATGATATCGTTTTCTTGTTGCGTTACTGGTGTTCGAGCAAATGAAAAGGCGAAAAAAAGGAAGAAAATAGCAATGGAGAGTTTATCCATTGTGTAAATTTGGTTTAATAGAACAAAGTCTATTTCTCTGAAGACAAAAGAATGATATTTATGGATATATATATATAGAAGGATTAATTAGGCTGTTTTTGCTCTATTTTGCTTTGGAAGGTGGACAGTGAATATGGGGAAAAGAGAGGTTAAAAGAGGTATAAAACATAGTAAAACTTTGTATGTAACATTAGTTTATATATTTGCTAATGACGCAGTCTTGCACAAATTAAGAACAAAATAGGGATCAATATTGTCTTGAAATTGAAGTAGTATATTATTATAATATTTTTATAAAGTAGGTAAGGTATCATGTCCTTCTCCTTCCCTCGTCTTATCGGCTACGGATATATGTGATTTTAAGCGGGTTTACACTTATTTTCAACTTTTCACAGTGGTAGTATATTATTTAAGTTAGTTTCTTAAAGCTATAAAAATATTCAAGATAGTGAATGAAAGCAGTTTAGTAAAAAATAGTACAATTAGAGCTGTTTGAAAGTTAAAAAAAATACATAATTAGAGCTGTTTGAAAGTAAAAGAAATACATAATTAGACTACCCAATTAAATTTGATTTCGAGTTGGACATCGACGCCTGTCATGCCCAGTTTGTTTACACAATCCACAAGCCCGCCCATATGTTGCAGGATCACGATCCATCTCATTATGAATTCTAGTGGTCCTTGATCGATTGGGACGTCGATAGAATTCATTACTTCTCATTATAAAGCTTGGCGATGGCCAATATGCCTCGTGTCCAATCGGTGAGAATGACCCAGAATATGTTGTAACATAATTCTCTATTGTGAAATGCTCGCTGACAAAATTTCTAGCTAATGCTCCCATTCTTTCAGTAACCTTCATGACATGTGAACACGGGAAGTGCAAATTAGCCCATTTTTCACAATCACATTTTTTTCACTTAATGAAATACAATGAGGATTACCACCAATACCATCAATTTGTATTGATCTAACCTCATATACCCCTGTGGATATATTCCAATCATAAACAAAGTGTCTTTTTGAATTTTCATAGTTTTTCTCCCACTTCTTTTTGAAACTGCTTGTCCATAATTCCTTTTGCTCAACAAGTTGGTGAGTTTTTTGACATCTACGAGTATATCGTTCAACGGTTTGCTCCAATGAAAGTCTAACCATAGCAGTGACGGGCAAGCCTCGAGCTTTCTTTAGAAGTCCGTTGAAAGACTCTGAAAGATTTGTTGTCAGTACTCCCCATCTTTTTCCATTATCATGACTAACAGTCCATTTGTCCAATGGAATTCGCATGAGGTATTCATATGCTTCTCTATTTTCTTCTTGAATTTCCCACATCAAAGCTTCAAACTTCCTTACTTGATGAGTTGTAGCAGCCCTCCACATAAGATTACTGAGGTCCCTATTTGGAAATTGAGATTGAAAATTACTTTTAAGATGTCTCAGACAAAATCGATGAAAGGCCCGAGGTTCCTGCAATCGCCACAACTCCGATAAACTAGTCAAGATTCCTTTTGCCCTATCAGAGATAATACAAATATCTTCTCTATCTTTTATCACATGTGCACTCAATTTCCTAAAAAACCATTTCCATGCCTCTTTCGACTCTTTGTCAACAATACCAAACGCAAGAGGAAGAATGTTATCATTTCCGTCAACTCCAACAGCAATTAACAATTTTATCTCATATTTACCATACATATGAGTTCCATCTACTGAAATAACAGGACGACAAGTTTGGAACCCATCAATGCATGGCTTGAAAGCCCAAAATACAAACTTAAAAGTTTTTACCTCTGGTGAACTCATTGACTCTTCGTGTTTCCATTCCACAACTGTTCCAGGATTAAAGTATTGAAAAGCTGCAAAAAACTTAGGAAGCTCACTAAATGATTTCTGAAAATCACCATATACCAATGTAAATGCGCGTTGACGCCCAAGCCACGCTTTTCTATATGTTACTTGATGACCAAATTTTTCATGAACCTTAGACATGACATCCACTACCAACAATTTTGGATTTTTACTTATTTGATTTAAAAATAGAGATGCAATTAAATTGGTATCTAAGTTAGTGTGACCTGTTGTAAGTCCTTCAGTCTCACATCTATGATTATTAAAATACTTTCCTATCTTCCAAAGGCTACCTCCAACCTTACGACCTCGAAGAAACCATGGACAACCCAAAGAATCATAAAATCTGCATCTCACAGTCCATACGCTCTTAGTTGATATTACAATCTTAAATTCTTTATTTTTGCGCAAACTCCAAATTGTCACAGCCCGTTTTAACTTAGTTTTACTACTAAAATACATATTTTTTTCTAAATCTTTTTTTGCATCCTCGACCCAAACAGAACAACATTTCATTTCGGATTCACGAGTAGAGATAAAAATATCTTCCTCAGTCTCCAATGTTGTAAAGTAAGGTATATCATTATTTTGCATTTCATCAAATTGATTTTGAAAATTCACCGCACTTTCATTTTGAGGTAAATCTCCAATATCTTCATCGGATTCACTTTCAATGACTTTACTCTCTCCATCATCTTCTGAAGGTTCATCCTCCTCCGAATTTTCATCACTTCTTTGAGCATGTGCATCATTACACAAATCAAAGGTAGCTTCATCTTCTCTGTAAAAAAAAAAAATTCATGAAATACAAAAAAATGAAAATAATTAATTATTCATGCTATTAAATAAAATTAGCTAAAAAGATTATTCTACCTGATTTCATATTGATTGTGTATACTCTCAATATGTCTTTGACTACCCGAGCCTTCATCAAATGATTGATGAATACCATGTGTTGCAGTGTATGTAAAATGAGGCTGACTGAATGTGGCAAATCCATAATTTTGAGCCAATAAATTCATATGATAACCATGTTGATCATTCATTCGAAACAGATTATCTTGATTTATTGGTCTAATCTTTATATACATCTCCAAAAGATTTATATCAATCTTGTTCAAAAATTTCTGAGGAATGGCAAAAAATTGTACCAAAGATTGGTCATTCTCAATTTTGAACTCAATAAATCTTATAACGTTACCTTGAAATGAGCATGGATATTTTCCAGAAATATCCAATTGAATATTTTCTCCATCAGTCCCCATTTTCTCATGCAACAATTTAATTAATTCAACGTAGTTGGTCGAAATAGACATGCTAACAATCATTCTGGCACATTCGTTATATCGAAATCCGTTTATTTCAGTGATTATTTCACCGCCCCAATACAAAGCAATCATCACGTTATCTTCAAAATTAGCCATCAAAAAATCCTACACACAAAAATAAGATGCATTATAGTTATTAAAAATATGTTATAAGTACATTACAATATATTGACAAGCCATACCTATTGAAATTTTGTGAGTATTGATTCAACAATAGGGCATATACGCAGAAGCTTTGTAGAACATTATTTGAATGTGCTAAACATTCTACACAACCATTTCTTATAATGTTCTGTGGCCAACACTTTAAGAATTTATTTTAAAGTTAAAACGTAACATATAGTAACGTTTTATTGGACGATCAAATCAGCAAGAAATCTTCACATACCCGTGACATGATAGAATCGTTACTCAGGGTAACATTTTAGTCTTAAAACGTGACTCCCAGTAACGATTTAACGTCACATTTTGTACAAAGATTCTCAGGTGGCAGACCTGTGATTTGATTTGATATAATCGTTACTCCAAGTAACGTTTTATATGTAAAACGTGACTTCCAGTAACGTCTTCGACGTCAAATTTCGTACAGAGATTCTAAGGTGGCAGGTGGCAGATTTACAAAGATACGTTACTGATGGTAACGTCTTAAGCTTAAAATGTTACTGTCAGTAACGTAATGCTTCTTAACGCCGTCTACCAAATACTTTTAGTCTGTTTATTTTTTGAAAATGAAATATAGCCTAATACGTTACTACCAACAACGTTTATACTAGTTTTGTAAAATTTCAAAGCTTCATATTATTTTGGTGAATTAAATGAAATAATAGATTATTTTGGTCATTCTTTCGATTTTAGTTGTTTGAGCGAGTGTATTAACTAATTGAGTTATTATCTGAGAAATCGAAGTACAAGTACTAACAACAATTTATTATTGTACATGAATTTTCATCGTCGTCATTAGTAATACTATATTACATATGTACAAGCAAGATGTAATAAAATCAGGCTTTGAAGCACCACAAATGGTGGTGGTGATGGTGAACGTCCTTATCTATCATGTCCTCAATGTAACGAAACTCGTCGATATTACAGGGGATATTTAAGGGACCATTGTGATGAAATCCGTAGACTTGCTCTGCTTCTTTCAACAATTGTGTGAACAGAGGATGATTGATATGCATTATAGGTATCACGAATTTCTGCTGCTGCTCCTCTCCTTGACCCACCAACACCGTAACGCATCCTCTCGGTACTGTATCCCTCAATTCCTCCTTTGGATGATGATGAAGGTGAAATGGAAAATGAAATTGAATATGGAAATTCAGATGATGATTGTGATTGTGTTGGTGATGATATTTATTTCCGCTACCCATTGATAATTGAGAAATAATTAATCTAGTTTGTGGAAGCTAAGCCTGATAAATTAGGAGAATTTCAGAGATTTATTAATAAATCTGATTTGAGAGTTTTGTGAATGAGGTATTTATGTTAGCAAAGGGCAAAAGGGGGAGGAATATGTGAAACGCCGCTTAATTGATTACTTACGGAAGAAGAGAAGGTGTGTTCCAGACGCGGAGCAACTGAGGGTAAATCCCACTAATTGCCGCCTCTAAGAAGGAGGTCACATTTGCATCATCGTTGAATTTTGTGATGATTACCGTTTTAGATAATTTGTTAATAGTCTATATTATTTTATTATATTTATCTTTTATTTTTTGAATTGTTATTTTTAAGTTGAGGATTTGTATGCACTTTAGGTTCATTAGAGTTTATTTTATAAAATTATTTTGAATATTATTATTATTATTATTATTATTATTATTATTATTATATAAAAAAAAGAAAAAGAATGAACCTTATATATATCCTTAGAATTACATCGATCAGTTTTATGTTATTTGTATCAATTTGATTTATATCTATGGTATCTATTTGCTTTAACTGAAAAGCTAATAAATATAAACGAATCTGAAGTTAAAAAGATAAAAAAAAAAATATTAAAAATTTTAAAAAGGGATATCAGTTTTTTTTAATTAAAAGAGCAAAATTATTTTTAACAGAGTAATTTTCTTCTGACAAAATTGATACCAAAACTTTTTTTTAAATTTTGCTGCATGTGCAGTGTTTTTAAAAAATAAATAAATAAATAAATTGAAATCTTTTTCCTATCTTTGCAGCAAGCCACCAATAGAGGTTGCCAACTTTGTTTGTCTCTTTGTAAAAAATTTTTTTGGCAAAATCGCTACGATTTTAAGAAAAAAGAAATTTTTTTGGACGAAATCGCAATTGCTGTTAGAGCAGCAATTTTGGTGTTTTTTTTAAAAAAAATTAACACGTCAATTCTGTCAGAAGAAAATCGCTCCATCGTGAGCGATTTTGTCCTTTTGATTAAAAAAATTGATGTACTCTTTTGAAATTTTTTATAATTTTTTTTACGCTTTTGACTTCGGACTTTTATATTAAACATACACGGAATGACTTAATCTATTGAAACAAAGTATGTTGAAATACAAAAAAAATACTCATTCCATCTCATCCTGTTTGATTCGACACAAAATTTAAAAATGAAGGAAAAACTTTATTTATAATCCAGAATGAATAACAGAAATTTGTGTAGCGGTAAATTATTTTATTGAGAATAAAATAAATATTTTATAATTATACTGTTACTTGATATAAAAATATTATCATTGTTTTTAGAATTGATTAAAAAGAAAAGTATGTTATTGATACGGAGGAAGTATTACATCTACCTATAGTTAATAATAATAATAATAATAAAGGCTTAAAGTATTACGACTTATGAAATGTCCTCTGTTTGTCTACGATACACTCCATGAGATAAGGACGAACTTGTTTTGTATATTGACGTGACAGTAGGTGTCAAATTATAGTATTTAGCAAAAATTAAAGGTCAAAATTGGCATATTCACGGCTGCCCCTTGAACAGGGTTAAGTATGTATTTATGGAAAAGTTGGGTTTGAATTGAATATCTAAACTTCTATTTCCGCAATATATTGTAATTTGCATGTGTATTTTTATTTTATTTTATTGGCAATTTGCATGTGTGTATTTGACCATAGGCTGATAGGATCGATCGTAAACTCCTCTGTCGTTTCGATCACAAACCGGCTAAAAGCAGACAACTGTTCATTTAATATAATTTAAACGTATTTATAAGAAATTAATTTTTTTTTTATCGGAGTTAGATAAGGAAAAACAATTACTAAAAATGTCATTAAGATTGAGAAGAAAATGAGGCGTGAACCTTTGGCAGAGTAATTCTTCAAAAGAAATAATTTGTCTTTCATTCATTAGGCAGTCAAAACCAATATTTTTTGGAAATTTCTGCGTAGTGGTTGTTCCGAACTCTAAGGTCAAATATGCTACTTACATTTTTCTCCGAATACAACCCTAGGAATATAAGTATTTATAATTTATTTTCATCGTACGTCTTGTATTTTAATAAATAATATTTTTAATTTAAACTCTTAAAAAAGTGAACTCACGCTGAATGAAGAAGTGTCACACAATATTGCTTTATCGAAATTCTTTATCATATTTATATATATTAAATTAGTATCATACATAAAATGATATACTAAATGAAATGACGTTACTTTAACAATAGATATGTACCTTTTGGTGCATTGGTTTGATGCCTAGTTTTATTATTTTAGGTACCTAGGTACGCTTTTGCAATAACATACTAAAAGGCTTAAAATTGTTATTAAGTTTTATTAAATTCAAAACCTCTTCTGACTTAAAATTAAATTAAACTAATAGGTAAATGATATGTCTAGTTGTAAATATGATAATTAAAATTTTATCCTGTTCTCTATAGATATTGATATCACTTTTTTAAAAAATATTGTGTACACTTCTATCCTTAAGAAATGATTCATTTTCTATAAAATAAGGAGTGTTTTATCAACTTATTTATAATCAAAGAAAAGCTAATTAATAATTCTTAATTGTGGAAACCATGAAAATTTTGAAAAAAAAGACAACTTATTTTAAAACAATAAGTGAAGAGTACATCACTTATTTTGGAAGTGACTACTTTTTTTAATCATATAAAAGAAGTCTATCTTGCTTTTAGGATCAACAAAAATCACGACGATTTTGAACCTTCGCCCCTTTCACGAAAATCAAAGGGACACAAGTGATATATAAATTGGAAAGTTTGGCATTCATATAAATTATAGTAGTTGATTTACATAGTAAAGTTTTATATCAACGTGATTTTTATTTTTGATTTTTTATTATCTATTTATATGAAAGTCTGATTAATTTAAATTTGTACGGCATAATATTCGTTCGAGAGAAAGCGCTCTTAATCAAGATTTTTTCTATACTTAAAGATGAAATTTGAGATCTCGAATCAAGATAGGAGCAGCCCATCCGCTCTGCCACATCCTTTAATAATTCTGATAAACATCAATGATAAAATTATGTAGTCAATCTAACTTGTAATTCAAATATTAACTAAGGAAGATTTAAATATCCCAAAAAAATATATTAATTATATAGATGCTGAAATTCCGTTAATATAGACGTCCATATACTTTAACGGATTTTAGAATTTAATAGCGGACTCATAAATTTTATTTAGAATGTTCAAATTCGGGTGACAATTCCTAGCTATAATTCTTTTTTCTTTGCAGTATTTAAAGTTGTTAATTTCGGTTGGACTATAAAATTTAATTTTCAATTTTCATTAATTTTGTCCTTTTTTTTGGTCATTCAATTACGATCACGGGCACATATATTACGTCTCATCAACAAAATGAAGAAGAATTTTTTTTAAAAAAAAAAAGAACTAAACAGGGATATTGATGGGACCTAAATCAAGAAATAAATCAAGCAACTATATATAAACATCAGAGCCAAAATTAAGATTTCTCAATTATATGAATTTTGAATTTTTTACACGATTAAAGCGATAATAATTGAATTCTAAATTTGATATTTATACATATTTAATGAGTAATTACATTTTTTTTGAACAAAATCTACCAAGTTCAGCGTAATTTTCTTGCCCCGATGCACATAAATAAAGATCAGGCTTTGAAGCACCACAAGTGATGATTATTATTATTATGATGTTGTATGATATCCTCAACATGGCGAAACTCCTCGACATGACAAGGTACATTAATAGGACCATCGTGATGAAATTCTACTTCATCCTCTGCTCCTTTCAGCAATTGAACGAACAGAGGATGATTGATGTGCATCACTGGTATAACAAACCTCTGCTGCTCCTCTCCTTGACCCACCATTACCGCGACGCACCCTTTTGGGAGTATTTCCTTGAATTCCTCTATTTTATTTTCATGATGATGATGAAAACTAGGCAGATGTAGTTGAACGTGAGATTTGAAATGAGGATGATGTTTGTGTCCAATCCCCATTTCCTTTTTTGAAATTGAATGAAAATCGCTCCAAAATAATTGAGAGTTTGTGTTTATAAATTTGAGAAGATGAGAGAATTGTTGAATTGGGGATATGGTGGATATTTATAGGGTAGAAGAATACGTAGAAAGAAAACTTAACACAGAAGAATTAAAGCGTGTTGCTGACTTCTGCCAATTGCCGACTCAGATACAGATAAGAACTACTATTTTTTACAGCATCCCAGCAAACAGGAAGGTGCACTATGACTTTGAAATTACATCATCTATGTTCTTTAATCTTAGTCGATATATATAAATTTATTTAAAATTAAATAAATAGATATACGATATTTTATCTTAAATTTTTACCTTATTTATATCCTGGGAATTCAAATTAAAGCTATATATTTTGATAAATGTGTTTTGATTTAAAAAATCTTGTATTGACAAAGTACTATCTAAGAAATGAGAATAAGTACATATACTTACTTCGAATGAAAGTGTTTTTTTAAAAAAAAAATGGGTATGGAGAAGGGAAAATGATGGAGAGACTTACAACGTGGAGAATCAAACTCTTATGAAAATTTAAATAGCCAAATAATTAACTTAACTTAAATTTATGTTTAAACATATGTCTTGCCAAAGTTGAATTTAAATAATTTTTTGTTGGATATAATTTATATCTCTAGAAGAGGTAGAGGGATGAAATAACAATAGAAAATAAAAATTCTACGGTCAAATGACAAATTCAATTCATCTTATCTCATGGGAGGTGGGCGGTAGAATTTTAGTAGAGCTTAAGTGTAGAATATATATGTAAAGTGTGTTAGTTTTAATGTATTATCATGATCTTTAATTTCACGTGTTAAATCGTAATCAAACTATATTACGGGAAATTTCCATATACAATGTGTTACATGCGTGTCACCCACTTCTTTGGACATAACATAACTAATTGTCCAATAGAAATTAAGAGCGACTTTGCAGGTAAATTTATAAGGACAAAAGGTGTATCTGACGACAGGAACAAGTTAATATGTTAAAGAAGTTAGTTATTTCCTCGTCGAGAAGCTTAAATATGTTATTAAATTTTGAAGAGAAAATAGTTATTTTATGTTATTCATTAAGAATTTGGTTTAATTTGTCATTTCGTTTGAAAAAAACTTATTCATATCGTTATTTATCAGTTAAAATATTATAGATAAGTCAAATTTTTAATAGACGACATATATAAAATAAGTCTTTTCTTAAAGTTTGATGATATATTTAAAAAAAATTTCTATAATAAAGTTACTTTAAGTAATGACGTGATCGAATCATAATTGATCACGTGTAAAACAATTATGAAAAATCAAAATTGTTTTTCTATAACAAATAATGACATGTCCGAGTCTTTTATTCTCAAATAAAACTGATATAGATAAATTAAGCTTTTAACAAATGTCATATATAAGTCAATAAATATTCGAGTCTTTAATTCTTTTTTTTTCTTTCCCAAAGTCAAACTGGCAATTTTACAAAAACTAAACCGTATGCCACCAACTATTTATCGATTATAAATTCCAACCTATAGAAAATTTCCATTAAATGAAAGCTTAAACTAGAAAATTTTCCACTAACTACCTATAGCTAGTTCAATTAGCAAACATGACATTATCATGGGTTCACCTTTTTTTTAAAAAAAAAATTTGAGGGAAATTTGGAGCCTCACAATAAGAAGTAAGTTGACTAAGTAGACAACACTTATTGAAGAATAATTTATATCCCTTTTCCAGAAGAATTTGAACACCACAAAATTTTAAGGCCAAAGTACATTGATACTAAAATTCACGTGATCTGTTTACACATACGAGTAATTAGTTAGCTGTGCAAGATTCGACCATATTATTTGTAGGCTCTAACCTAGCTTACATTTTCTCGAACGGTTAATCATATATTTTAGAGATTTATTTTTAAGAATTTGATCTTCAAATATCTTTAAGTTTCTAAAACTGTTCAATTTTGAATTTTGTGACTTTCACTCGCAAACTTTCATTTTTTAAAAAAGAAAAATACATGTATCAAACACAAATTTGTAAGTTCAAAATTTTGACTTCTAAACTTAAAATTTTATGAAGAAATAGAAGCTAATTTATTCAAACAGTCAGTTCATCATTATTGCATGAGTAAATATGTGTATGAAGATATTATGTCAATCCTCTGACATGAAGAAAAATTTCAAAATAAAATTGCAGTCCACTAATGCCGGTTCTAAATGGGCCTTATGTATTTTGATGTTGCTGGCCCAGATGCTATAAGCATTCATACACAGGAATCTTTTTAGAAATAGCCCTAATTATCAATTATAGTGAGAAATTGACTAATTATCAAATATGACAAATTTATTTAGAAAAACTTGTGATACAATGTATTAATTTTCTTTGGATCAGAGCTAACATATATTAAGCAGATAAATACAAATCTAATCAACAGATATAGAAAAAAACAACTGAAATCTAAACATAATGCGTATTATAATCATTTCCTCTGGCCAAGTATTTTTCCCTTCATTTAAGTGTGCTAGTTAATTAACTAATATAGCTATAGTATGAATTAATTAGCTATTTAAATTTAGTTGCAATTAATTCTCTTATACATATACAAATGCAAAATTATACATATATATGCAATTATATGACAGATATACAAATACAATTAGCTTCTCTCAACTATTTTCCTCTCTCCTACCTCTCTCATTCTCGTCACCTTTCTCAATCTTGCTCACCTGATATACAAATACATATGTATACTACTTATATATGTACAATTATCTGACAAATATATATTTATACAGTCCGCCTCTCTCTAAACTCTACCCTTTCTTTCCCAATCTCGCTCGCTCTCTCCCTCTAACATGTAGCAACGAATCATAATTAATAAATTATAGCTATGAAACATAATTAAGTTATTTTTGAGTTACTATATACGAAATTTCTCCATATTATTTGAACCAAGTTATGGATCTTATTAGGCCCGGGTTCATATGGCCTCTTCAATGGCAATATATAATTTTTGATTTGCTATTGAAATCGTTGCTCATCTGTAACAATAATAAACCAGCAATATTTCTCATTACAGTATGGAAACAATCCCTGTAACAGGGAAAAGAGAAGAGTTGGCTATTTCATAAGCTGCTAATTACATATATGGTACACTAATTTCTAAAAATTACATAGAGAGGGCATATTAAACTATTCTAACTACTAATATTAACTATAACGCCCTCTGTTGATTAGTAAAATGACCATGATGTCCTCCGCCGGCGATCATGGCCACTTCTCATTGCTGCTAACTCCGTCCTTCCACTCTTCCTCCATCGCCGTTCGGATGTCCTAACGTAGCTCCGGTATTCAAACGGCAGCTGCTTGCATTACCAGCGGCAAATGCATCTGCAATCGGCTTAATTACCAAAGTAACCTCCCCAACCGTTATACACCACGCAACAGCTAAGAACATCACCAGCATAGAAACACAGTGGAATGGATCATCCGGCGGCCGAATTGGTAATGACACTAAGCACAAAATCTGCAAAGGCAACGCAATCATGAAAGAAGTCGCCAGCAAATTCACTCGTACCTGAATTTTTCTGTTAATTACAAAGGAGATAACTCTCCAACACGAAATTACAAAGGCTAACAAGTAAGCAACAGTAAATCCCCCAAACAAAATAGAACTATACACAGGGTAGGTACAGAGCACCGTCTGGTTCCCCAAATTATCTGTTGAAACGAAGGAGCTAGAATGCAGGTATATCGGTAGACGCTTCTGCAATGGGGAGAAGAACACAGCAAGGATCTGCAGCACCAAAAGAGGTAAACAAATCGGCCAGACAACGATAACAGCCCAAATTCCACTTGGACTATGTTTCTTAATGGACACGTTTACTAAGAAAAGAAGGGTGGTTAAGAACGCCGGTTCAAATAAGCCCACGGAGAGAACCACATGAACTTTACACAGATTTGCTTGTTGATTTAGGGTTAGAGGTGGTAACAAAGGGAGAATGTAATTCCGGCGAATGAAATGTAGCCGGACAACTTCGTTTAACGCCCAAAGAATAGCGAAGAAAACAAGGAGTAAACGAACGGTCCACAGAGAATTGAAATTTTTCAGATGCGGATATTGACGAGATCTGAGACGGAGATGGAAGATAAACACAAACGAAAGTAGAGAAAGAAGAAGAAGACCGGAAATAAAACAAATTGTGATGAAATCAAATGTTCCGTCAAAAACAGGAGCAGAAGGAAAAAGGAAAGTTGAATTCGAGTACGGATCTGGCAACGGCAAACTGGAATTGAAATCTGAAGAGATATGTGAAGGCGTAGATAATATCGTAGAACCTGGTATTACCGGAAAAGATGAAAGAGATGCTTCGGAGCCATTAGCAACATAGAAAGGTGATTTTCTCATAGAGAAAGTTGTGGTGATGGTTGGTGGTGAATGATTCGCCGGCCACCGTGCCGGTGACGGTGGTGATAGAACGGTGATTTGTTTTTTGTGATTCGTTGTTGGAATTGCATAATTGTTTTGGGAGGTCGGAAATGGCGGGTAGAGTTTTGGGGAAAAACAGACAAATTTTCAGAGAATTTGAGTTTGAAGGAGAGAGAAGAAGAGTCAGATATTTTTGGTTAGTGGATTTTGAGAAATTTCTCCTATTAGCTCGTTATTCTACGGTTGCTATTTGTGTTCTAAAAATACCAAAGTACAAGGAAATGACCACGGGGTACAACAACTTAATGCAGATAAAATAAAATAACTGTAATACGATTAAATTTAAATTCACGTAAAAAAAAACTCATTTCACTAATAATAGTTCTTTCTAAGATCTGGTAGATCCTGATATTTTCTTAATATATATGTGTCATTTTCATTTGTTGGATTCTTCTTAATGTTTGCAAGTTGTAGTTACGCTATCGTAGTCTGAGCTGGAAGTAATATAGTTGTTACAAAAATTAATATAGGTAGAAAGTCTGCTATGGAAAGGTTGAATCATTGTTTTCCTAAAACCACGATCAATAATATCATCCAATTTTATTTATTTTTCTACTTGACAAAAAAAATAATACATTATCTCTTTTCTATTAGGATGCCATGTAATTTTATTTATTTTTATATTATTAAAAAGATATACTTTAAATCTATTTAAACGTTAGGTTGCAATATATTTTTTGAGAGAATATTATTTTCTATTTATGTATTTTGAAAATGTTTTATTTTTTTAGATATATAAAGAAAAATTTAAAAATGAATGAAAAAAAAAGTACCCCATTTCTACGACTAACTAATAATGGATTGTTTTAACTATTTTTTAAAAATAAGTTTTTTTTAATTTTTAATGATAATTATTATTTTTTACTATGAGTATTTTAATTAATTTTTAAAATAATAATTATAGTTTTTTTATGGTGCAGTTTTTCTTCTCCTATTTAGATAGATATTTCTACATCTAATTTGTTGGAGTATTCGCTAAAATCACTGAAAGTGAGATAAATATAAATAGATATTACAGTTTTTTGTATAAAATAATTCAATTTTCAATTTTCATTTTTTAACCTTAAAAATTGAAATATGAAGCATTTAAATATCTTTCATCTTTTTTTCCGTGATATTCATTATTGTTTTTATTAAAAGAAATAGTTTGATTTCATTTATTTCCTTCAAAATTTGAAATTAGAGGCATTTAAAAATCATCCATTTTTTGCGGTTACAGTTTTTTTAAACAAAAGAATTTTTATTTTCTATTTAAAATAGTTATATTAAAATTCCCTTTTTTAATTGATTTTTAGAGAATATTTAAATTGTTTTTTGAAAAATTAAAATTCTTGAATATTTGTGGTGCTAACATGTGAAACTTTTTACTTCTCCTATTATATATAGATAGATTTTTTTAAAGAATAAATAAACCCACATATTATACTCTGTAAAAAAAATTACATTAAGAAATGTAATATGAGTTGTTCCGGTTCTTCAAGAAAATATGTGAATTCCTCCGGTTGTTTAAAAGAATTAAAAATATTAATAATAAATTAAAAATGTGACATGACACCTAGTAGGAGAGAAATAATGTATTTTTTTGTGTCAATTATATTTTGAGAAAATAAACAAAGTTGGGTGATATTGTAGTCCTAAAACAAACATAAGTGATATTTCTAGGTAATTTCCCAAACATAAATGACTATCTACGATTCGAATATTTTTCTTTTCTTAAAAGCATAAGTTTGTTTGTGCTAGGTAATCGTAATTAGGTATTGAAAGGTAATCGTAATTAGGTATTGAAACGATTATAGAACGAAATGCGGATTAATGTACAAATTATTAAAGTTACATAACTATTTTGGGATATGCAAGAGATATTAGAGAAAAATTTAGTACAAAACCGTAAACATATTACTAATTGATTACATGTATATACATGAAATAATCTTATATTCCTTATTGTAACACTTTCGTTTACCATCAAATAATTTAAGATTGATTGAAAATTAGGAGATGAATTTTTTAAAATAAAATATATATATTTATAAGTTACTTAAAAAATATATAAGTCGCAATAGCTAAAAGATATAGCATGAAAATTTTATGATGAAGTAGACTTGTTTAAATCTTGATATTCGAAATGTATCACATAAATTAAGACGGTTCTCCGTCATCTCTCTAAGTCAATCACCATCAAAACAAACAATTAATTTTCTCCTTTTTTAAATTTAATACGATTTCAAAAATCATAATTATTTCGTTATTACTTCACTATGGTGAAACTCGTAAAAATAATACACAAAAAAGAATCTATTTATATGATATTTAACAATTTTTCTCCATTATCATTTTACGTTTGTCTTAAAATTATAGATTCTGAATTAAATAATTTCACCTAAATCCACAAAAATAATATTCAAATATGTTAAAAATAAATATTATTGTGTATACAAGGTGAATACTATTTCCAAAAACTGTTAGAAGAGACATAATATTCAAATACACGTTGCACTTTGAATAGATATGTCAGCTTATAGTAACGTATATCAACCTAATGCTGTTAGTTTTTAAAAAATAAAATATATTCTAAAACGTTACTGTGGAATACGTTTATACTAGTTTTGTAAAATTTTAGAAAAACATATTATTTTGGTGAATGACTTTATATAATGGCTTAGTTTGGTTAAAACCTCGAAATCTGTATTAGAACTCAAGTTTATTTTAAAATCTATTTTATAAGCTGGTTTAGCGGAATTATAATTCATGATCTTAGTTATAGATTTATAGTTAAATATATAATTATCATTCCATGATAATTAATGATGGAGCAAGAATTTCAATTGTGAAGTGTTAAAATATAAAGAAGTTAAATTGTGTAGAGATCGAGGAATGTCAATATGTAATAATATACATAAAAATATATTTTAATAAATTATATAATACAATGTTTCGGTAACTGAATGTCAATTAACGTCCCTCAATTAATTCTTGATTAAGAAATACAAAGTAGATGATGGTTAGTTGCAGTCGTTTATAGCTAGATATAGTGGTAAGTATTTGGTTCTTTAGTTAGATTTTATCAAATTTTGATTTTTTAATTTTGGTTTTTTAAAATAGGGTCTATCATATATTAAATCAAATTAATTCGATTTGGTTTGATTTTTTCTACAACTTAGTTCGATATTTTAAAACTGGTGTTTCGGTATAAATGAGAAATAAAATATGGACAAAATCAAAATATACGATACTTGAAAATTTAAAACTATATTAAGGAATGATGTGTCTCGCTATGTAAAAAATTGTTGTGCAAACTAAAACACTATATTTGTCTTTATCGAAAACATTGTGTCTTCTCTCTCGAACTACTTCTAGAGAAAAAATAAGTACCCAATTTCATTATATCATGAACATTGATAAAAAAAAAAATATAAGAAAAATTACCTAACTACACATCATTCATTATCATATTTTCTTATTTTTCCTACCATTTAAATAAATATCAAAAATTCCTTTTTTTTTTCTCATCATTCCTTTTTTCAAATACATTAATTTGAATCTCTTAACCATGGTATTACTTCCTTTTTTCACTCCACAAATATCTCTACAGTTACTCTCATTAATCTATTATTGAATTTCAATTTTTTTTCTTTCCAATAAAAGACTTCAAGTTATTCAAGAGTTAGATTTCTTTCATCCACTTCAATTTTTTTTTTATCTTAAAAAAATTACTGAATCTTTTACTCTCGGACTCTTTACGGAAAAGAGGTGGAAAAAACTTGTTAATCCACAGTTCATCTTGGGGTGCATTCGAAGTGATTTCAGAAATTCCTAATTGCGATCTTGATACACTTCATTATGTTGGCACAATCTTTTAAGAGGAGCCCGGAGGCTATAACATGAGAACACAATTAACAATAAACAAAAATTAATTGATTCATCCATTGACCAATGTATTAATTATACAAATTTATAGATACGCATCCAATAAAATCAGCTATTGTTTTCGACTTTTTTCAATCTATTACGATTTAGGTGAGAATTGAAAGAAGAAAATTAGAAATTTTTGAAACTAGACAGATTTGGAATGGAACTGAGAGAAGAAAAAATAAATTTTGTATTGAATCTGGGCGGATTTGGAAGAGATTTGAGAGAAGAAAATTTGAATTTTGATTTGATTGAATCTTTTAAGATTTGAGAGAGATTGAATTTAACTAAATTAGCGTGATTTGGGGAACTCACATTAATTTTATATTCTCTTTCATTTAAAAGTGTAACTGATTTTGTTTTTATGTATCATATTTAATGTATCCGTGTTCTTTGCTATGTATCTGGATAGCAATAATTTTAAGCGATTTTTGTTAATTGAAAAGAGTAGGGATAGAATATAATTTAGGTCCTTACACTATGAGATTTATGTAAATTATACAAAAATATATGGTGACTTCCTCTTGAGAATTAATATTCAAAGTCAACAATCAAATTGTACTTTAATTTTTTCATTAATGATTTAATTATTGGTTGAAATTTTACTTTTAGTTCAAAGTCCCTTAGACCATTTTCAATTCAACACCAAATTCTTTATTTGGTATAAAATTTAGTGTTTTTGAGCTCTAATCCAACACCAAATCTTACACTAAAAACTATTATGGTGTGCGAATGAAAATACTTTTCATCACACCAATTCACTTTATTGAATTAATTAATAACATTCCATTATACAAAATTTTAAATTAAACATTATATAAATTATTGTTTCAATTAAATCTTTTGTATTTTAATTATTTTTTATGTAGTGTTTTTATAATATTAATTTTAGATATAAAAGTTAATTTCTTTATGAATTAATTTATCTATATATGACTTCTTTTTAAAATTAAATTATGTTAATTCTATTATAAAATATAATTAGATATAACTACCATTAACCTTCACAAAAATTGTTGATTTCAACAATTTCTAGCTTGACATAAAAAATTTAAAGGACAAAGAAACTCATTTTAAACTACTCAATGCATTAATAAATATTTATAGAAAGACCCTAGTAATTTTAAAAGTTGAATATTTATATAAAATTTAAAATAATTTTTTTTTATTTAATTAAAAATATATTTTATTAATGATTTTCACTTTAATATTTTATTATGTTTATGCCCATCCCAATTTTCAAACTAGGTAGATTAGCTAATAAATATAGTAGCATTGTGGTCGTGCATACATATCATCGAACGACACAGTAATTCTGCAAATAAACAGAGAGTAAAACAGTAAGAAAAAGAAAAACACAGTGAGTTGTCAAGTTCACTTACATTTCACTGTCACACTTCCCAAGCTTTCAATTCCAGCTCAGATATTACTAGTATTATTGATTTGATCATGCAAAGCTACAGCTAAAAATAAAAATAATTCTCTGGATATTTCAGGACACCATACAGATAAGAGAGTACGTCTTATTTTCATTTTTAGTCCGATCATAAATATATCATTTTATTATAAATTAAATTTATTTAATTTTAAAATTTCATATTAATTATTTAATAAATAATTTTTTATCTAAAAAGTATTTATAAATTATAAATTTTAAAAGTTTTTTTTTTCTTTTTAAACACTATGTGAAGTCAAATATTACTAAACAAAATGGAACGGGAGAAATACTATTTTTAATCAATTTGGAGCTTCAAAACACTCTTTCTCTACATTGTAAATCCTTTTTGCATATATATTTAAATGTCTTGAAAATCAATTATTATAATTTGCAATATTTTTTTTGCGTAGGTTTCAAAATGAATATTACTTAATTTCTTTGTTTAGAGGCGGCACAACATAATTCGAGGTCTAAAGTAAAATTTTTATTAGAGTCCTAAAATTTAAATAAATTTTATCTGTATTTTTTTAAAAAAATTTCTAGATGTAAATTACTACTTAACATCTTTATATAAATGATTTTTCAAATACTTTTTTTATTAAGACAATTATTATATGAATTATTAACATAATTCCATAAGTCAAAAGTTAATAAACTTTAAAGATAAGAGTTGGAATCATATAATCCGATTCAAAAAGTTGATAACTTGCTATACCTGTTTTAATATGAAAATTAACAAAGGAGTAAAATTTGTAATGCACTTTATTCAACACTTTTCGACTACTAATTGAGAGAGTATTACTCTAATTATAAAAAATTTGAAAAAATAAAATGCAAAAAGAGCTAAAAATGATAAATAATATGAGTGTTAGCGAAGAAAATGAAAGAATTCAAAATAATACTTATAGATTTCTTTTATTTTACTGAGATTAAGATGCATAATTTTTTATTTACAAAAATTTGAGGCCCCAGTGCCTTTAAATTTTGAAGGCAAGACCCGGCCTTGCCTTTGTCATATTATTATGAAAAAATATATTGTGATATATATTTCATATAGTTTTTAAATAAATATGTCAATTTATTTTAATATTACTCTGAAAAATAATAAAATCAATAATCTGATAATAATATAACAACTAATATGGAACAGAAAAAGTTAGTAGAATAAAGCAATTCTAGTGTTTACATTGATACACAACTTGGTAGGATAACAATTAAGGGTTCATTTGATTGGAAACTAGTTATTTTAGGATTAATTATTATGGGTTAGTTATTTGTAATAATTTATTACACTTTCTATATAGGATAATTTATTCCATCACTTTGGTATAAATGGTAGGATAATTATCCTAAACATGTCCATCAAACAAGACATTAAACTTTCATCTCAAGATTATTTTTTTAATTTTTAGATTATATATTTTTATTTCTTACACAAAACGACCCTCAAAGATATAATATTGTCAAACATCAGGTTATATGCAAAATTTAGTTGTTAAATCAGATATCACGGGGGAGGAAGAAGCACTCATGTGTATAGTTTAGGTAGAAACATTTGCATTAAGAAAATTAAACGAGTCATTTTTACCATGGGTTTTTATAAGTCATGGTAGTTGTAGTGTGTAAAAGTAGAAATTTAAATTTGTGTAAAATTGAACAAATAAACATGTCTCCTGCATGACATGCTGCGTAACATGCTACAAGATAATTTGTATTTTACGTAGGTTCCTATATATATGTATATTATTTCAAGCAGAGCGTATATGTTAAGTGTAGTTAAATGATTTTATACACTCAAAACTAAAGATATCAATACCAGCTAAAATCAGATTAAATACTTCTATTGCCTCTCTCCCTATTTATTGACTTACTTTTTTTTTAATCGGTTCCAAAAAAAAATAACACATTTATATATAAAGTAACAATTTTCACTATAAAATATCGATTTTATCCTTAATAATGAAACCATTAACAATCATAAAATATTTATATCATTCAGTTTGAACCACAAATTTTAAAATATTCGTTTGTTTCTTAAATTTTGTGTGGAGTCAAATTATCTCAGAGTATGTATTATATACCAATTTTTTTGATTTTATCTTTTCTCCAGAACGAAAAACCAAACAATACTTACCAAAAAAAGTAGACTAGTTTGCTAAGAAAGAGTCAGAAAAAGCTGCACATAGTTTATCAAAAATGAATATGTAGATGAGAGATAATCAAAAGGTTTATGATCCATACAGCAGAATGTATGTCTAATTTATGTTCCATAAAATCTTCAAACCACGATACCCTCCACTACAATTTACACGATTTTAATATATGTACTGATATACAATCTATCTATACCATGTGCATACCAAATGCAAATTACAGCTCATAGAATTCCATTATTGTTGGTAGACACCAGAGAAACTAAGACTTAGATATCGATGATCACTAACAACTGTCTAATATAATTTCATAAGTGTAGTCTGAGAAGAGTGAGCGTATATGTCAATCTTACACTTGTGACGTTAACTCATCTTCTCAAGAAATTTCCTCTGCTCAAGAAAAGTATTTTCGACAAATACAAAAGTAAAAGTTATGATAAATTTTTTGGAAGGAATGAAAAAAATAGAGCAATATCAATCCAATAAAAAAAATTCAAGTAGAAGAGGGAGCAGAATTGATAAATACAAAAATAAGAAGGAATACAATATTGTATGCGTATCTATATGGTATCGTTCACATTACATATAACAGATTAAAAGTTCAGATCATAAGGATTTCTGTCCTCGAAAGAACCACCTAAAAATGCACTATTTGTATGGATCTGAAACAAGTTTTCATTAGATATTTTTTCAAAATAACATAGCTTAATTCTCATCTCCAGTTGACTTATACTCCATCTGTTCCATATTAGACGAGCATCGTATTAAAAATATTTAACTTATATCAATATAACACTTACTAAATCAGAATAGAATTGATTTATTTTTTTCTCATTCTCCCCCCTACTTTAATGATTTCATCTCTACCTATAAAATAGAAAGTGTTCGTCTAATATAGGACGGTGAAAGTATATGAAATATGTATGGTATTGTTCTCTCTTTTGTGGATAGATGAATTTAGAAACCCTAAAAGGTAGAGATGAGGGAGGAATAGAAAATTGCATGTAAGCAAAATCAAGTATAGATCCAGAAGGTTTTTGTCATTATATTTGAGGGACCTTTAATGAGTGGTGAATGATGAAATCTAGTAGAAAACAGAGACAAACAAATAACACAGCCATGATAACTAGGGTTGAATTTAACATCTGAAAAGAAGAAAATCAAAAAGAGAAAATTATCAGAGACAGTAATAATGAAAATCACAGCTATTCTGATTTCTGCCCCAAATTAGCCTAAAAGGGGTCAAAATATCATTATTGTTCCAACATTCCTGTCGGATTTTGCAAACCAATTAAATCCCCCAAAAACTGAAAAGAAGATAAAAACCCAAATTCACATGCACATTTACACAAATTCAAAGAAAAGAAATACATCTCACCAGAGACGGAGAGAATTATGTAATGCAATTTTTGTTTCCAAATTGGGGGGAATGAAGCCTGGTCCGAAGACACTATCTCATCATCATCGTAATCACATATATTTTAAACTAGATTGAATATATAAAATTGGATTGGTTCGATCTATAATGATCGAGAAGAGATAATGACTTCGAGCCAGACAACATTCCCCTCAAATCTGGAAGCTACTCCTCTGATCCATCTATTGATTCAGCAATTATCATTTACTGAAATATTGATTTGGAAATTGAAATAGGATGAGTTGTTAAAAATAACAAGTTGTTAGTGGAGTAGATGAAAACAGCATGATGATTATTACAATGATGATTTCATTCTGATAAATGGTGCTTTTGAATGTGTTATTGTGGGGGTGGGGGGTGGGGGGGTGAAAGGCAGGGGAAAGGTAGACCTTAAGACAGAGTATATAGGGGCCTGCTTCTCCGTTTTATACGGTGGAGTATTTATCCCCAACGCCTTGTCCCCTCTATCACAAAACATACTTTATACCATTTATTAAGTCATCATGACTACTCCGAACAATGTAAATTATATTAGACAAGCTCGATTAAATAAGCACGATTCAAAATGTGTTGGATCGGAAGGAGAGATTAATCTATTTCCTTTATGAGATACTATTTGCTTCTGCTACATCAGCTTAATCATCCTTAGAGATTATAAGGATTTTTATATCAATTTTATTATTTAACTTGTTAGAGTGGAGATCACATTGATTAGGGATTGAAGTGATAGTCGGTTTGGGCAATCTTCTCTTATCTTTTGATGGTGAGTTAGACTCAAATGTCATACATTTACTTCGTTCTCAAACTCATGATGAGAATTGTTTAAATACATACCGTCAATTTATTCTTCAATCAATATAAAATTTTCACCTACTTTGACGTATCTTATTGGTATTTCTTACTATTTATGATAGACCTAATCATAAATATTTTTAAATTATGTCGCTATTGGAATGCATACAAGCTTAAAACAAATTTGACGAGCTACCATGGTGTATTCTTTTTTGCTTTTTTAAAAATTGCTTACAACTACTCCATCTATATCTAATCAATAGTCTTACTTTCTATTTTAACTGATTTAGAGATTATGTACATAATTTTCCTACAAATATTTAATTGTATTACTTTACCTATTTTAGTCCACATTAAGTGATTTGTTGAGATATGAGTTATAATACATTTCTTAAAGAAAATATTTATAGATGTAAATCAAAGGCAACTTTTTCTCGATCATCTTTTAATTGATTATTTCCAATTTACTCACCTAGAAAATGTAAAATAATCAAGAAATTCATTGAACGAGGACAAATATGAAGGAAAAAAAATCAACATTTAACTTTAAAAATATTTCAACAATTCTACCTATGAACTACCGTGACAATGAACAAAAGGCAGTATTATTTAATCATCAAAGAAAATTTAGAATTCATATTTGTAAGAAGTGGAGTAGTTGCTATTTGCTTAATAAGGTGGATATGAAAAGTATTGGTGTCCTTTTACACCATAAAGTAGAATGAAAAAGATGTACCATGGAATCTTGGAAGTATGATACCAGTCCAAAAACAATACATCTATATCTTCTCCACATTCCATTGTCTCCTTTTCATCATTACTTTTTTTTTTTAGATACTTTACTTTTTAGATAAACTTATGAATATTATTTTTTAACCTCAATTTTGTGTCACTCTTTAGGTCTACTTGTTATTGTAAAAATTTAATCAGGTTACAATGTATGCGAAATAACGGATCAGAAATTAAGAGAAAAAAAAATTCATTCCCTTATTTGCATTTAGCTTGTAAAATTGGTCAATTTCATTCATATGTGAATTTTATCATATCATAACATAAAAAAGAGAAGTCTAATTTTATAAACTCCCTATTTTCCATGAAAGATAATTTACTTCCTTCCCTACATTACTTTGTCTTTACAAATCATTTGACTTGATCACACAATGCTGTCCTTTGCTTTCAGTCAAAGTCTTGTGAACAGAGTATTCCTTACGTCCAAAACTTTATTATATGATTTCATAACATTTTCCCATGCAAATTACAGTGTTGTAATATATATACTTTGCTATTTTTTAGTCTTACATCTTTACACGTGAATTAGGTAAAATTATGTCTATAAAAGTAAAAAACACAAATGATAGGACGGTTTCGCACTAGCAAATAACTTTTTGCTTTGTACTACTTCCATCCCATATTATAAGTCACCCCTATGTAAAAATAGTTGGACCGTAATATATCATTTTATAAAATTCAAATATAAAATATCATATTTTGTCCATTATACATTTATTGATTGATTAATTAATCTTGAAAATATATTTACTTAGACTATCCTTGAAAATCTACAGCTAATTAAATAAGGGCATATGGTTGAAATAATCTTATTTCTTAATACAAGTGCAAATGAAAAAGATGACTTATAATATGAGACGGAGAAAGTAACTTTTAAAGACTGATAATTGAGTCAAGATTCTTTGCATTCATACTAGGGTAGTCACGGAACTTATTGTCCCTTTCGAAAATTGTCTTTCGAGCAATGACATATCGAGCCTAAATGTGGGTGTACCATATGAATTTATGTTACATAAAACGTTTCGTTCCTTTTTCGTGTAGGTATGAAATTCATTTAAAACGTTATGTACAACTTATCTTCAACAACTTAATAATTTAATTAAAAGTCTGTTATTCCTACTTGATCCGCCTTATGAAATGTCGTAAAAAGGTGAATCCAACAATGTGAGGGCTTATGTCATAGGCTTGACCCAAGGATGACTTGTGATTCATATAGACCTACCCTTTAGGCTTTTTCTATATTGACGCGGTTTTAAGTCATTGGAGTTGGTGAGAATTGAGAAAAAAGGGTGCAATCCGCCAATTGCCCCTTTTTTCCTTTTCAACTTTTTGTCTCTTTCATATTTCGACATTAACATCTTTCTTACTACAAAATCGTTGGAAATAACAAACAAACAAAAATTCTACGTGTGAACTTTTAAAAAATAACTAATTAATTCGTCTAAATATATGTTCAAATTGACTAAATCGTTAATATTCATTACATATTTTCTTCCATAGTTATTTGCTCTATTGTTTTAACATAACATGGTGTTTTAGGTTGGATATGTCTCATAAGAAAACTATTCATTTTTTTGAGTATAACTACATATATTAAAATAAGGGTAATTTTTAATTCCATTGAATAGTTTGATCAAGAAAGAAGTGACTCTTTGATGATGTAAAACTACATAAACAAAAATAAAGGTAATTTTTGGGGAACAAATGTTAGTCCTTCTTGATTATGTTATGGAGACATCTCAGTAACCAAAAGGCCACAATTCAAAACTTGATGTTAAATACTCGAATCAGATGACATCTTATTCAATGTGGTCCTTATAAATTTTTTTTTAAAAAAAATCTTCAAATTAATTGAGTTAGGAATAATGCGTTGTTTATTTCTATGACCAGTTACCTTTACAAATTTAATAAATCATAAAATGATTAACCATTTGATTACCAGGGCTGTTATAAATTGGTGTTGTTACTTCATATTTGAACGTAAATATACATCTAGTAATAGATTAAACATCTCATAATTTTTATATTACGAATAAAAATACGAACTTTCAATTAATTGATGATAAGATTTTCTTACAAGGAGCCTACTAAGATTTATTAACAAGGTAATATTTAGAGGCTCAAAACTCGAAAGTTCATTTATCTCAAATAAGCAGTATAATATTCTGATAGAGGAACTTTCACATATAACCATTCAAAATAGTCTAATTACTCTATATAGCTATAATTTGATAATTACAATTCGTAGCTACATGTTATAGGGAGGAGAGAGGCGTGTGAGACTGGGAGAGAGAGGGGAAAGAGGCGAGCGAGAGAGGGAAAGAGTTGGAAAGAAGTGAATTGTATATGTATATAATTATATATCATACATGTGTATTTGTATGTATGACAAGAGAGATTGGGAGTGGGAGGAGAGAGGCGATCGATATTGGGAGAGGGAGGAGAGAGGCGAGTGAGATTGAGATAAGGTAGAGAGTGAGAGAGAGGTGAATTTTAAATGTATATCAGTTAGATAATTGTATATTATACATATGCATTTGTATATATGGCAAGATTGGGAGAGGTAGGAGAAAGGCAAGCGAGATTGGGAGAGGGAGGAGAGAGGCGAGCGAGAGAGGGAGAGAGTGGGAGAAAAGTCAATTGTATATGTATATCACTTAGATAATTGTATATTATACATATGTGTTTGTATATTTTGGTGAATCATACATATACAAACTTGACTACTTATACAAACTCGAAGTCAGTCCACATGATTAACGTATAAAGTTAGTCGTGAGTGATAATTATAGAAAATTATATCTAGGATGAGTAATTAAGTAATACACGTTTGCTTAACCGCGTAATTTTCCATTCGATATTCGATATGTAATCTAATTGGGCCGGAAACGCCCAATTATCTATATATTGGGCCGTTCGTCGCTTGGGTGCATTTCTAGTTTTGGGCCCAGGATTATTTCTCCAAATCATGCCCAACCCTTCTTATGCATGGGCATGTGCCATTTCATATATAGGATATTACTCCATTAAAGAAGAAGAAATAAATTAATTTAGTTTTAATGAATAGGTGATATGTATTGGATTTGGTAATTATACAAAAAATAGAAGAAAAACAAAATAAATACATATTGTCTAAGAGCTTGTTATATCCACTTCACAAGCCTATCAATATTCCAGAGTGTCCTTCTTTCTTTTTTAATTCAAACAAAAGCAAAGAGACATCACTCTTGTTGATATCCACTTCACAAATGTATCATTATCACTATTTAAAAGTTTTTTTAAGTATAAAAATTAAATTTAATATACATCATCGAGATATATATGAAAAAGAGTAATAAAAGAAAGTAGAAGGGAATACTATAATACACGTGTCATCAAAAAATAGAAGAAAAAAAATCAATACATAATTATCCAAATTTTTGTCAATTTCCACTTCACAAGCCTATTAATATTCAAAAGTTTTCTTCTTCTTCAGTTTCAAGCTAAATAAAAACATGAATATAATATTACACTAGAAATGAAGGATGGCTTTAGAAAAAAACTCATGAAATAATGAATTTATATAATAATAGAAGTATATCATTAAGTATCTTAACTTTTAATAAAGAAGATATATTATGGTGGGAGATGGTTATGTATATGAAAGTTGAAAATTATGAAAGTCGTGAATATATGCATATTATATCTACTAAAGAAGATATATTAATATAATAATATTATAATGAAAGATGATAATATTATAATGAAAGATGAAAAGTTGAGTAATTGAATATAAAACCTTTATGAGTTATTAAAATAAAATAAATAATTAAATGAAGAAAAATGGTCAAAAAAGGAAGAAAAGAGATAAATATGAATAGAGGTCATAGAGAGGTGTCACATCACCATGTCTATATTTTTGCTTTATATAATTATATTGATATAGATATTTAGTATTCGTTTGGAGTGATTTATTTTAGGTGTTTTTAAGCCAAAATTACATTTAAGCTACTTTGAAGTATTTGAGTAAAGTTAAAAAATGCTTATAAATCAAAAGAACAAAAATAAGTCAAAAGTCATAAGCTAGAAATTCTAACTTATAACTTTTGACTTATAAGTTATAAGCGAAAAATCAATTCAAATAGGCTCTTATATTCTAAAATCTTATATCAAATAGAAGTAACTAAAACAAAGTCAAAATCAACGGAAAAAAATAAATATTGCAGGCATTTAGCATCTGTAAAATTTATTTTATAGGGTATGGTACCTGCTTTTTAAAATAATTTTGTATTATTTAACTACAGTTAATTATAGTATTAAAGAGCTAAATATGGGAGATTTCTTGCTAAAATAATGCTCACTGAAAATGTTTTAACTTACCAATCTAGTTATACCGTTATTTTAATTTGAGAGTGGGTGGGCGTGAATGCAAGAAAAACGTGCGTGTTTTTTTTTTTCTTTTAATTTTTTTCGTCAGTGAAATTTATGTTTAGTTGATATTAAAATAAATAAATTATTTTATAATTTTTTTAATGATAAATTTAGTTAAGTGTTTTTGGAAGAAAAAGTTCTAAGTTGAATGATTTTATGATACAAAATCAAATTCGATGACTTCATAACATAAATTTTCATAGTTACATAATTTTTTAAGATATTAACTCGAAATATAATATAGCACACAGATGATTTTGTTATGTTTAGATGTTAGTTTACAAGAGGAGAAGTAGATGTCAAGTAATGGAATGATGGTTATTGAAAAATGTTGATCTAGGTCGAACTCATAAACAAATTCCTGAACTTGTCGGTTTTTTCTTAGATACCTTAATTACGTCATTTTCCTATTGAATTATTGAACCACCCATAATTTGTCCTTTTAAACATTGTTGAGTGATTTTGATCGATTTTTCTATTATAAATGCCTTCAATTGTGTTCGTATTGTAATGATTTTGATTGAAGGAATGAAAACAAATTATGTGGTAGTCTCCTTTGTTTTATTAATGTGTTCAAATGACTTAAAGTAAAATACAATTATTCTCAATCATTTTCACACTAATACTCATGAATTCTAGAACAATATATGTATCTTCTATCAATACCCCTCACAACATCTGATTCCACATCAACCAACGGTGTTTAAATGGAACAAATTATGGGGTGGTTCAAAGATTCAATAGGAAAATAGCACAGTTGAGGTACCTAAGGGGAAAAACCTGACAAGTTTAGGTATCTGTTTATTATTTTCCCGTTGATCTACTTCAAGTCTTTGGCTCCCCAATTCACTTTGTTGAAATATCATAACTGTCGAAGCAACAACAAAATCTACGCTGATGGAACACAATATGGAAAGGACTAATCAAAGATCAATGGCGAAGATAAGATTTTCGATAAGGGATTTAAAATTTATAAAATTAGACTCACGAAGTAGTCGAAGGGGTTCGATATCTACTATATATACATAAAAAAAATTTTAACCATATATAAATAATATGATTTTCCGTCGAAAGAGGTTCGGATGAACAAACTTAGTACAAGATGGCTCCACCCCTGTCAGAGATACAAGTTTATCAAATGTGAGAAAGGATACATTACTCAATAGAATTGTAGTTTTTGTTGGGTATTAATTGTCTTGAATTTCTTACCCTAAACAAATTATTTTTTTTTAGAAAAAAGTTCTAAGATTTGACTAGATCTTTTCTTATAGGAAAGATATAGGACTCTATAATGTTGCATCTAACTTAACCATCATGTAGTCCTACAGTTTTGAGGGTTTTGGTTTTGGAGATAATTTGTGAATCTCCTTGTATTTCGAGGGAATTGGTTTAAGTTATTTCTCTCAATATTTTGTATTGTCATATTAATAAGGGATTGCTCACTACTAGAAAACATGTCTGTAGCAACAATTATTTAGCAACAATTAAATATGTGTTGCAATAGATACTCATTCGCAACGATTATAACCTTTGCAATAGAAAACTAGATCTAATGAAACACTTTGAGAATGAAATCGTTGCATTAGTACTGCAATTGTTGCCATAGTATCTTTATATTGTAACGGTTCATACAAATTGTCGCCTTAGGTACTCTATGGCAACAGTTCCGCCAATTATTTTCCCTCTATTATTTTCCTCCACTTATTTCACTACACCCGCCAAAAGAGTTCTTTTTAAAATTAATTGTAAAATTAAAATAAAAGAGCCTCATTTTTAATCCAAACCGTTGATCTCTAGTCTTCAATCTCAGCCTTACATCTATTTAAAAATCAACAATATAGATCAAAATAATTGGTTTACCTATTTTAAACTACCAAGAGCAAAACCCTAAAAAGAATTCCACTCCCCACCCTTCACCATAGCAGCGGCTCCCGCTATCTCTTCTCCTCCCCTCCTCATCGCTGCTTTCCTTTTCTCCCCCAGCGAGAAATAATAGCCAGAAGCTCCAGCTAGCAGGCTTTATCGACGGAAACAACAAGCTCCAGCCAGCGAGCTCAAGGCAGCGTCACCTCTTTCTCTCTTTCGACAAAGACGAGAAAACAACAACATCGGGAGTCAGCGATATCCCTAGCGCCTCCCTCCATTCTTTTCACTTTTCCAGCAGCTCCAGCGATGACCAATAGCAGGACGGAGATGGCCATCGTCTGGTCTTCTCTTTTCCATTCTCCGATCAGCGAGTTACGAGGAAGCAACTCCGACGCAGCCACCTTCTCCTCCGAAGAGGCAATTTCTATCAGACATGACTATCAATATTTCTATCCTAATTTTTGGCACAATTGAATTTGGTAGTCAAAGTTTTGCATTTTAAACTATTTTGAAAGTAGAACGAAAATTCCCCCTTTAGCAAGTATGTTCTTTTTCAAGTATATTTTCTTTCATGGTCTTTTTTGTTTGTTTGTGATGGTTTAGATTTGAAGAAAATCGCATCACTGATTGAAGGTGGAGCATATACAAGTGAAGTGCAGAAGATATAAAGGCCTATGAGATTGACCATGAAACTCAGGAGCAAACTAAAGGCTTCAGTACTTTCTACTTTTTGGGCTAATTTTGTGAACTTGAATGAATGCCAATTCTTGAACATTCTAGGATTATTTTTATGTTTAGGCTTAATTTTTGTGAACATCAATGTATGTTAACTCTTGAATTGTAAATCAAGATCATGTGTACTTATCTTTAATAGATGGATGTGACTAGTTGAAGTACATATTGGTTTAATATTTCTATCATTATATTATAGTTTACCATTTAGAAAGTCTATTGCAATAGTTTAATAACATTGTTGCAATAGTTTAGAAGAACTGTTGTAATAGAGTAGATCGAGTTGTATAATAAAGTTGTTGTTATAGGTCTTTTATAACGGTTCGCAACTGTTGCAGCAATCATAGAAAAATATCGTTCTAAACTAAAGAATTATTATTTCTATAGATAGTGTGTTGCAACAGTTTACAACCGTTGCTATAAAACCGTTACTATAGACATATCGCAACAGACTTATATGCAACACACCGATTTCCGTTGCCATAATGCAATTGCAACACTTTTTGAGTCTATGGCAATGATTATTCTTGTGTTGACCATTTTTTTGTGGATATATGTTGGTTGACCTAACCACATTAACTCTTTGTCTTTTCGTAAAATTTGTCGTTTATCTTCTTACTCGTGATCTTTCGAAATTCGTTTTGCTAGCTTTCACATGACACCTAATTATTCTCGATCCTAACAATTTTATGGACAATACAAATTACTTATGAGACATTTGGAAGCTTGTGAATTTCTTTAAAGAAGTCGATGTTGTACATATTCCTAGATCTAGGAATATGTTAGTACACAATTTAACAAAAAATTTTATTTCATTATTACTATAAAGTTACTTGATCTTTTAGTACAAGAAAGAACCTTTCAATAGGTTGAGTAGTCAAGAAGTTGCCCAAATAGGGTTTGAAATTGGGATAGTTATCCTAATATAACCCCACATTCACTATCCTTTTTCCACGTTTAGTGAAACATCACACACTATGGACCACCCCATTTAATCTTACTACAATTCTCCACACGAAACTCGTGCTCCAACATCCTTCCAATTAACCAATACCACCTCCTATGGCCCATGAGCGTTTAAAGAAAACCATCAAACCGATAATCGAAAAACGTTAAAAGAAGATCAAAAAATCATATTAAATCAACAATCAAACCAAGGTGTTTCCAAAGAGAATTTAAAAATTATATCAAATCGGCAATCGTATAAAACACAATAAGAAATAGTCATTTAGGTATGTGTTTTGACATTAATTCACTCTAGTTTATAGAAGCATTCTTTCCAAAAGTTTTAACATGTGTCTCTCCAATAAAAATGAGAAGTAGAAAACTATTAATTAGGCAATGTCATGTTATAATTGAAAAGGATACTCTAATCATGGTCATTTAGGACAAAATTTGGGTGTCATTTTCAGAGAGTTGGTACTTAATATAAGGTGCAATGCACCAACAAAGTTTGTAAAGTAGGCAGAGTTCTATTGATTCCCACAAACATAAAACTCAAGTCTGCCGCCAAGTTTGTTTGTCGGTGAAATAAATAGAATCTCTTTATTATTATTTAGATTTTAAATTTGAAAATAGAAGAAATCTTGATAGAAAGTATTAAAGGATTATCCCTTAATTAAATATTCTAAAACTATATGAAAAGTATTATAAATTACAACTTTTTCATATTACTATGATGAAAAAATGCATCTTAAAACGTTAGTCAAAGTTTTTATAGTTTGACTCTTAGAAACCATGACAAACAATATCGGACGAAGAAAATAGTGTGTTTCAAGGACACACAAATTAAGATAACTGAATGATTACAAGATGTGTAATGATACTGAACAAGCTTATATACCGAGGCTAGTACTTTTGTTAGCTTAATTTGTATTCAATCTTCACGTATCACCATCTAATACATTCAATAATCAAGTTCGGGTTTTGACCTACGCAACTTCCTCTTTAATTGCCTAACATAATGTGAATTCACATTAATCACAATCCTAGAATGAATATTGAACAACACATAAAAATAGGACAAAAATACCAATGCAGAGTCTGTTTTAGTTTGCCCTGAAAATTTATCTCTCTAATCCTAATGGTTTCTAGAAAGTTCTCTTTATGGGTTCATTAGTACACAAATAATTCAAAAGTCACTCAAAAAGTCTAAAAAAACAGACTTGTGAGTCCCCACTAAAGAAACATGCACATACACCATAGACCATAGTAGCAATGAGTGATGACTTATGAGGTATCCTTTTCTATCTTTTTAAACTTATTTACTAGTATTTTCTTTCTCTTATTGAATCTCAAAGAACTTAATGAAACAAGAGTTAAAAGATAAAAAGGCCGAGTCATCATTTCAATTTGGTGTCAAATTTCATTTAGATATTTCAAATACACTTTAATCATTTTAAACACTTATAATATAGATTTGTTATATTATTTTTGATTTTGTTAATATAATCAACAGAATATTTAGCAAATACTAATTCATCCTTATTAAGAGATAAATTGAATTTGGCAGAAGCATAGATAAAAATCAGATATACATTATAATAAAATTCATTCTCTTTATTTTTTACTTGAAACACATAATTTTTAAATTATAGACTTGTCGCAAATTTTCAATTATCTTACGCATAACACAAAAATTTAAAACAAAAATCCATCAGGCACGTTTATAACTAGTAACGAATAGCAACTTCACCTACCACAAGAGGGTAGCTTCTTCCTCACTAAATTAATAATTCTAAAGCTTATCAACAATTATGACAAGATTATTGAGAATGACAAAAATTTCAACATTTACGGCTACAAAAAGATACAATAAAGAAAATATACCATAAAACATATGACACCTGTATATAGTATAGGAGACACTTCATCAAATCTAATAAGAACAAGTAACTACACCAAAAATCAAACAAATAATTAAGTAAAAGAGGGTAATAATCATGCTTGGTCAATAAAATAGATATTAAATCAACTTAAAAGAAGAAAATGATGAATAATTTCTTATGATTTATTCGAATTGATAAAAGAATTATCTGATATTTATATCGATGAAAACTATTGAATAACACAATTATTTCAAAAAATGATTAAAGAGGACCACTTTAAGAAATCAAAAGCATACGTGGTGTGCTTAAAATCAAAAGAATTGGGAATATTGCGTCAAAGCTAAAGTCCTAAAATTGGCTATTTCTTCCTCCATATGATTATTAAATAATAATACAAGAATCAAAAAGCTATAATTTTTTTGTAGTTATTAGGCGACCATATATATCCATTAATCTTACTGTCGTTATGTACAGTTTAGGACATCTAAACTATTTTACTTTCAAAATATATATGTATATGGCATTAAAAACAGGATCAAAATTTCCATTTTTGTGAGTAGAGATCACATTTGAAATTCAGAATTGTCATGGTTCCCCTAATCCAGCTGATATATTGACGTAATAAGTAAAAAATCATTTTACTTTATTTTGCGTTGATAATAATCACATAAAGTCGCTTAAAATTATTGTCATTTCACCACAACATTAATTTTAAAGAATGACTAAAAATCTTATATTAATGATTAATGAGATGAGTAGACTTTTTATAAGACTTGGACAATCCTCCTTTTTTTGAACTAGCTTTTGGGCCGTGAATTATGCCTAAAACTTAATCTAACAATTACTTTGTTAGTTGTAATTCATATCTTAATTAGAGACTTAGATCAAGAAATCCTTTCTATATACTCAGTGTAATTTAGTTGAATGATTTTTGTGTTACAAATCAAAGTATAATGACTTTATGAGATTAAGTCGATAATTGAGTCATCATATGAGGCATATTAACTTATTTTACTGCAAATTCATAAAGTCAATATCCTGAATCGGCCTTTTTTTAGAAGATAAGTCCTCAAAGTCGATACATATACACAGTATTAGCAACAATAAAGCACTGCACATATGGAAGGTATGAATAAATTAAAAAGATATCACAAATATCCAAAAGAAATAAGTTGGAAAAAGATACACGACTTGTTAGATAATTGGCTTGAATGAACCAGCAAACCACAAGTCCCCATCAAATGAAAGCAACCACAATTATATACTTTTGTTATTATATAACAGTTAAAGACACATATGCACCAATTTTTAAAAATAATTTCTTGTCAATACAAATAATATACAATTGAAACTTCTCTCTCTCAACTTGAATCAAATGGAACCACAACTTGATAATTCTGAGATTTCCAACTTCAAAAAGAAGAACAAGTGTGAAAATGCTAAAAGGTTTACTGATGAACAAGTGAAGTTACTTGAGTCCATGTTTAAGCTAGGAACAAAGATAGAGCCAAGAGAGAAGCTGAAATTAGCAAGAGAACTCGGGTTGCAACCACGCCAAGTAGCTATTTGGTTTCAGAACAAAAGGGCTAGATGGAAATCGAAGCAATTAGAACACGAATATCGCATACTTCAATCGAAATTTGACAATTTAAATACGCAATTTGAATCATTGAAGACAGAAAAGGAGAGATTACTCATTCAGGTATCGTACTTAATTTCTTTAGCGAAGATTCTGACTCTACTGCTGTCTTTTTTACCGCGCAACTAATGGAAAGGAATCAAATTTGTTTTTTTGTTTCAAAACAGTTGGAGACATTAAATGATCAGCTAGAGAACAACAACGCTAGAGGCAGCGGAAGTCAAGATTCAAGAGACAGTGAAATGAAGGATTGTTCAGGTTCGAGATTTGATCACAAGAGTGTAAATGAAGAGGATGATGACACAAGAGAAGGAAGAGATAAATACTTCACTCCCAAAGAAGAAGCAGAGTTTTGGAACCTGGAGGAATTAGGAGATAGTAATTCCTTAGAACATTGGTGTGTTGGCTTAGGTAGTATTTCCAATTCCAAGTTGTGGGACTTTTGAGACTCACAAAATTGTACATAAATTTTCATAAAGTAGTATAGTAGAATAGAAGGAAGGAACATTTATATATCTCTGTTTTTCTTGTTTCCCATTGTGAAAAAGAATCAGAATACTTCATGAAAACAGAGGCATTGTTTGTGAATCCTTGTTATTGTTCACAAGAAAGCTTCTTCCAGAAAAAAAATACATGCAACGAAAGAGGAAAAGAGAGGTAGCACATTACATAAAGCATCTTGCGTTAGCATAAGAATCGATAAAGGATCGCACTCTTAAAGGGGTGTAGTATAGGTTGTAAATACCAATGCAAAGTATTGGTGGAGAAAGACTTCGTGTAGAAGCCAAGAAACGTTAATATAAATAATTTTACCTAGCTACATACACAATGTAATATTTTTTGTTGTGTGACCATAGTCAAATTGCCCATTATATAGGATCTTGAAGCTAATTTTGTGTGAATGAAAGTAGAGTTACTTATCAAGTTTAAGACAACTCTAATTAAGCAGATTAGTAGTAACACCACTGGTCAACGGAATGGGACGTACCGGTACGGTTTCGGTTCGTCCCATTTCGGTTGCCTACGGGACGGGACGGGATAGTCTGAACCGGTACACGGAACGGGACGGAACCGTGATTTCGTACCGGTTTACTTAATATATATTAATTTTTTTATATTTTATATTTTATATAATTTATATTTATATTTTCTATAAATTATATTTTATATTTTATATTTTATATAATTTCTATATATTTTTTAAATTATATTTTATATTTATATTTTTTAATTTTTGTAATTGTTTTATCCTTATTTCAATTTAATTTTTTTAAAATTACAAATTTTATTTATTTAATATTCACAAGACACAAGTTATAAATATAACTTATAAAATAAATATTAATGAGTGTAAGTAATAACTTATAAAGTATAAACTTCAAAAGATTTAAATTTTGAAAACTTTATTAGACTTTGCTTGCAAACTTAACAAAAAAAAATATCTTTAAAATAAACTTAAGTAAAAAATTATAGTATAAATTTAAAAACTATTAATTTATACTTAAAAAAATAAAAAAAATAATTATATTTTCGTAATCCCAAAAAATATCGTCCCGTTTATTCCATCCCGTTCCATCCCGGTCCGTTCCAATTTGTTCCGGTTCCATCCCGGTATATAGTGGAACGGGACGGAACCGATTATTTATCCCGGTAATTCCGATCCAATTCATCCCGATACCGGTCAACAGGTTCCGGTCCGGTACCGGTTCGTTCCGGTCCGTTGACCAGTCTTACATGTAAGTACCTCTACCAATTTGCTGACGTTTTTTCACAATTGAGTAAATTCACTTGAGAAAGATTCAATAATAAGAGACAATGGGGGAAAAGAAAGATAAATTCTAGTTTTGTTCCTAATGATGTTGTCTAACTAAATTAAAACTTCAATTAATTAAAATATGATATTTTAATCTCTATACAAACGAAAATATAACGTTCAGACTATTTAATTAGAATTATATGATCCCAAATATGAAATAGCATTATAACAATATTTTTAACATAAATACGAGTAATTAAATAATATAGCGCTTAATAGTTTATTGAATTTCTAAAGATTCACAAAAATTAGGATCAAAATATGTCAAACTAATTAAAGATTAACATGATTAATCAGATATCATATCTGACTAAATTCTCACCTTATCATCAATATTAAGAGACTAAAAACACTTTTTTTTAAAAAAAAATTATAAAAGGTATAAATAAAAATTAAAAGATCATTGGTATCATTCAAAGACGGTTTGGCCGAGTGGTCTAAGGCGCCAGATTTAGGCTCTGGTCCGAAAGGGCGTGGGTTCAAATCCCACAGCCGTCAGTGTTCAATTTTTTGCTTTACATATTTTTAATACTTTTTTTATTTTTATTTTATTAAATTTTTTAATAATTTTGATCTCTAAATTTATCCAAAGGTTGTCTTCCTCACCTGGAAGCAATGGCTCTCTGCCTCTCAGCTTCAAAATCCATTGCATTCAACATAAGATGCAGCAATTCTACAAGTGATCCTCTTCCATCTTCCTCTGTTTTCAAATCCCTCAGAATTCCCCGTTTCTGGCCATGGCAAAAGGTATTTTCCGTTTCATCTCCTTTTGCTTAGCTGCACAAATTTCGAGCTTATAAAGGTTAATTGAGCTGAATTTACAGGTAAAGATGGGACCTTTGACAGTATCTCCAATGGGGTTTGGAACTTGGGCATGGGGCAATCAGCTTCTCTGGGGATATCAAGATTCCATGGACTCTGAACTTCAGCAGACTTTCAATCTTGCTGTGGAGAATGGGATTAATTTATTTGATACAGCTGATTCTTATGGGACTGGAAAGTTAAATGGACAAAGTGAGAAACTTCTTGGAAAATTCATTCGCGAGTTTCCAGGTCACATTGTTTTGTTCTTGTTTCTCATTGAAACTAGTATATTCATGTGTGGAGACTGTCATTAGGGATATAAACCAATTCTTGCTTTTGAACATTTCATGGGCAAATTCATTAGGAAGTTTTGAATAGACAAATTTTATATATCATCTTTTTATAACCATGGTGTTTAGGCCACCCTCCCACAAGATCACAAATGTATGGTAAGGTCTGCGTACATACTACTCTCCACAGAGCTCACTTACTTGTGGGATTACTTACACTAGTATTTTTATGGTGGTGGTGGTGGCGGTGTCCAGGCCTCCTCAAGTACTTTTAAATCGTTCTCTTTAAGAACTAAGAGTAGAATTACATTGGTGATTCGGGGTGATCCAGTCACAGGACACTACATTTCATCTTAATTGCTTCACATTAATGGAAAAAAAAAAGAGCAGCAATTGAGCTTATAGTTTAGCTTCCCAACTGTTCGTCTTTTGAAGAATTGTTTGCTATTCTAACTAATTATGTAAGTTTGCAACATTGTTCAAACTTTGAGTTACATAATACTTTTCATTCTTGGTTGGACTTCTATGTGAGCGTTTGGTGCTCAGTAAGTTTGTACCGAAATTCACTTTTGTTTTCTAAGTTATTAACTTATCATGTTTTCAGGAGACAAGCAAGTAAAGAATGACATCGTTATTGCAACAAAATTTGCAGCATACCCATGGCGCCTAACACCTGGACAATTTGTGAATGCTTGCAAGTATTGCTCAACCTCATGTCTTCTGAAAAAACTGATAATCAAAAGTCCAGTTTTAAGGGGGGAAATACATGTGTTTATGATTTTCATTTGATTAAGGTTACATGATTGTTAGAAGTGCACTAAGTTACTCTTATCTACTGTGTTATCCAGTACGGCAACATTAGGCTCATAATTTGCTTGTTCTTTGTGAAGCAACAAGATGATTTTACTATATAGAACTTTGTGACAGGTCTTCTCTGGAAAGGATGGAAATTGAGCAAATTGGAATTGGACAATTGCATTGGTCAACTGCAAATTATGCACCTCTGCAGGAACGAGCTCTTTGGGATGGTTTAGTTGCCATGTACGAGAAGGTTACTAATAACTCAGTATTATTTGGGATTGCGTGCATTGTTTCACTATTATGTGTGAGGGGAGATCAACATTTTGATTTTTGGTGTTATTCTGTCATTCTTACAAGCGATACTGTACTTTCTACTAAATAGGTTCACCATTATCTCGTATGGATAAAATACTCGATAGATTTGCGCATAATCAAATCACAAATTTTCTCTTGTGCAGGGTTTAGTTCGTGCAGTAGGAGTTAGCAACTATGGACCAAAGCAGCTGCTGAAAATATACAAATATCTTGATGACCGAGGAGTTCCTTTGCGCTCAGCCCAGGTGCTGAGTCTTCTTCTAATTTACCATGAAGTATACAGTTACCTTTCTTTTCAGAAGCAAATACAATTTTGTTATATGCACAATGCTCAAGTTAGATTAACATCGGTGTGTTGTTTAAAAGAGGTAAAAGCCAACAATATACAACTTCTTTAAAAAAAAACGAATATAGTCAGCTCTAATAGAACCGACTTGCCTAGTACCTGTGCTAGTAGGATGTTGCAGGTATCCAGTAGATTCGCCGAGATCGTGCTAGTTAAGCTTGATATCTCTGTTAACACCACCGCTTCAAGCATTGTCATCAAATACCAATATGATCAGTTTGTACTTAAATTGCTTGCTTTGGTTCCACAATCTTAAGCCAGTGAGCTCCCCAACATCAGGTACAATTTTCATTGCTGAGTATGGGAAGTGATCAGATGGAGATAAAAAATATATGTGATTCACTAGGCATACGGGTCATAGCATACAGTCCTCTGGGTCTTGGTATGCTCACTGGTAAATATACGCCCTCTAATCTTCCACCTGGGCCAAGGTACAAACTCACAATTTCTTTCAGAGTTGAATTTTTCGCAATTATTTGATACTTCTCTCAACGTAAAACATTACTTGTAGGGGATTACTCTTTAGACAAATTTTGCCTGGATTGGAGCCTCTACTTACCTCACTGAGAGAAATAGCTCAAAGACGTCGGAAAACAATACCACAGGTAAACATATAGTTTTACTTCACTAATAATTACTCCCTTTGAACTTAGCACCTTCAAATCACTGGGTAAGAGGTACAGCTATTGACATAAAGTCGCCACACAGGTAGCTATCAACTGGTGTATATGCAAGGGTACAATTCCTATCCCTGGAATCAAGTCTGTAAAACAAACTGAAGAGAACCTAGGAGCCCTTGGGTGGCAACTCAGTTCTGATGAATTGCTCCAATTAGAATACGCAGCTCTTGATTCTCCACAGAAGATGATCCAAAACGTATTTCAGACAAAGTGACAACTTCTCCAAATAATCAATATGTTTAGGAAGAGATACTTATAGATAGAAGGCAATATTCGAGCTAAAGGACATCAATGAACACATTTGGATCATTAGCTCTTCCAAAATGCATATTCTCAAATATCTGCAAGGTAGCTTTGTGCAAAGGTGTAATTTATATCCTATTCACGGTGGTAACATTTTATATATTTGTCTCAAGGCAAAGAGTAGGATCACAACATTTAAGATATGCCTACTGCTGTAAGAACAGAAAACCCGCCAAACAAAGAACCAACAGCACTTAATTGAAGATAAAGAAAACAAACACAGCCCAAAATTATAACAAACTCGAAAGAGCAATAAATTCTTTTTGTAAATGGAACTGCAGTCTAAACAAATGTTGTACCACAGTTAAACAGACAACAATAGATCCAGCAAAATGTGAGCTAAGCAAAAGAACTACAAAATCATGCAATTGGCATAACATCTCCACATGAAATGCAACCGACTGTCTACTTGATCTTCTTCTTTGGCCTCAACTGCAAAGCAAGTAACAAAAGAAACAGTTTAGTGTACGGAGTCAAGTTGAACAACATACATGATACAAAATCTTGCAGAAAATCCTCAAGAAGTTACCTGGTTGCTGTGACCGCATTTCTTCTTCCTGCAGTTCACAGCACGTGGGTGCAAACGGGCATAGCACCTGCAGAAAAAAACATGATTAAACTGGAGTTCTGGACGCATGTGACCCTCAAATGATATAATAATAACTGAAGAGAAAATGGACGTGTTCAACAGTTTCTTGAGCAAACAACACACTTCCAGTATTCCAAATTACCATTTCAAAATGAATACATACATCAGTACACCATATACCAAGCACCTTCTCATGCTAACCCGCCCCATGTGGTAAAATGATATTACAACATAAATGTGTGAAATGACTATAGTGGAGGACTAGAAACAGGGTTGATAGCAGTTGATAATATTTGGTAGATTCACACATTAGATACCTTCCGAAAACCTCAATTTTCCTTTAGCCAAAGCACACAACTCAAAGTGTGCAAGCTAGAATCAGAGAGAAAACAGCTACTAATATTGTTAGTTTAGTGTTCAAGGTGCTGCTGCACCAGAGATGTTTTGTTTTTTTTTGGACTAAACCCAACTCACAGCTTCCCATCCACCATTTTTAGCTTTCTATCCATTTCATCAGAGAGTTGGAAGTTTATTATTAACCATCTGTGGAAAAAATCAGGACATTGACATCCAAATGCAACCTAAGCAAAGGTCAAGACATTGACACCCAAACGCAATCTAAGCTCACATTCATAAAAGGATTGTAATTTAAAAACAAAAATATCCTTGTAAAGACCATCTTAAAGAGTTCAAATTCAACTGAAATAAATAAATCTTCCCACAACAACAATTTGATATGTGGAGTTCATCAAATGATAGAGATAAGTAAACCAAAGCGCTAAATATAGAGCTTACTTGCGGCAAATCATCTTCTCTTGGTTGTATTTCCTGGCCAAGGCCATAAGAGACGGTTCAATGATCCCCCCACGGAGCCTCAGGACAAGATGCAGAGTCGATTCTGTTTTATACAAAATAAAATCCATTAAAAAGGCAAGCTAATAAACAATAAAAACAACCGCTAATATTGCGAACTGTTAATCCAACACAGACCTTTTTGGATATTATAATCCGCCAGTGTACGCCCATCTTCAAGCTGTTTACCAGCAAAGATCAGTCGCTGCTGGTCCGGTGGAATACCTAGACAGAGAACCCATTAATTCATTAGTTGAGATCCATTCATTAGTTCCATTTGAACACCATTTCAGTTCCACAGATCAAATACAAGAAGAAATTAAACCAAAAAAAATCAAATTTCCGACAGATGAATACCTTCCTTGTCCTGAATCTTCGCTTTGACATTGTCGATCGTATCGCTGGATTCAACCTCAAGGGTTATGGTCTTCCCTGTTAGGGTTTTCACGAAGATCTGCATCTTATCTCTCTGATGGAGTTTAGGGTTTTTTTCTTCAGGAAGCTTATATTGGGGGATTTTAGGGTTTAGGATTTCCCCTTGTGAAAACGACGTCGCACAAATGTGCTAATGTATGGGTACTGTTATGTCATTTGATTACGACATTATGCTTTAGATGTAGAAATGGTAATTATTTTATTTACGCTACATCAAGCAATATAATTAAAAATAAAAATGCATACATTTAAATATAATTTAGTAATATGTCTGTGAGTATTTTACCTTCATTATTTAAATTACAAAACGAGTACAAGATATAGGAATTATTTGATAATTGGTTAGAATTGTACGAGTATTAGTTATGTAAGAATTTGTTTTGAATGAATCTGTCGAGTCAAAAGCAAAGAATCAGGATTTCAGACTTTGGATGAACCAATATAAACATAGCTCAAATATGAGGTCTAACGTAAACTTAAAATAAAAACAACTTTCAGACTTTGGGTGCATCAATATAAACATAGCTCAAATATGTGAGGTTTAAGCTAAACTTAAAATAAAAACATAAAAACAGATTTAAGTAAGATTCAAACTCGAGTCTAAAGGGTATAATATCTCTAACTTCTACTAAATGCACAAGAGTACTTTCATATTTTTTTATGGGTGCAGTGTTAACTATATTCTAATTTCTATCAATTTTTCAAAATAGATATACATATATATATACATATGATTTTTTCGAAAATTAGAAGGTGCACCCCCTCCATATAGTGTGCGTCCGCCCCTGCCAATGGGTTCTAAATTCTAAAAATGAACAACAATTTTGAACCTTAAGTAACAACCGTCAAATTTTGAATATTTTTACTATAATCTTCAATATTGTTTAAAGTAAGGTTAAAATTATTAAATTCACCATTAATATTTTGCACTTAAAACAAATATTTTTACTAGTTTTACTATCACGTTGAACCATTATTGTCTGTCTGCCACCAAAAATTAAAATTTTCAAGAGCAAATAACAATTATTTTAATATAATAATTTACCCATATGTGAGATTACCCTAGAATTAAAGATTAAAATTCAAGTTTTGAATAAATAATCATACCATGTAAAAACAAACAAAATAAGAAAAAAATGAAAAGGGAGAAACAAGAATACATATCGGAAGCAAGATTTTGAAAGGTAACAATTGGATCAACAATAAAAGTTAGAATCCTAACTTTTGAGGGGAAATTTTGGGTTAAACTTTTTGAATGTCTGATGTTGTATTAGAGTACAAATCAAATACTTTTTTCCTATTTTTTACATTGTCAGGTTTTTGTAAACTTATATAAATCTGACCAGTGGAGACTGAACGATTTTATTCGGGTGCGCAGATTCCATCGGATCAATTGTTTCATTGTGCTTGTGGGTTCGCAGATTGTATTTCATATTTTTATAAAAATATAGGGTATATTTTTATGAGAAAATATACAACACCAATATTTCATATCGCATGATCAAACAAAACTTCAATTTCATCTCATAATTCCATATCATGATATCATATCACATGACCAATGCCCTAAAGAGGTGGACGAATATAAATGAGATGAATGTCATTCTAGTAGAAAAAAACATTCATCCATAAGTTTGAAGTTACTGCAAGGTATAGATATTTATGTCATACTTCTATCCAAATTTCAATTGAAGCTTCAAAACTCAAAGAAATATAAGAATTAATTGTAAAATGTGCGAATGAGATGATTGCGAAGCTAAAGGATATAAAAAAAAGAAAGGAATCACTTGATATGTCAGCTCCAATCAATACAACTAAAAAAGAGTCCAGAGAAAGATGTAGTAGTTTAATCATGGTTTAAGAGATTATTCTTGTTGAATAATTATTCACCCTTAGATTAATTATGAAATAGATGTCAGCAAATGAAAGGGGCACTGGACCAACTAAATGTTAAATCCACTTGATAGGAACCGAACTAGGTAGACATTAGTAATATGAAAATTAAAATTATAAGAAATCAAAGTACAATTTTTATTACTCTTCAAATTAATCAATTTGATTATTTTTTTCTAACTATTTCAAGTTTGAACCAAATATGAAGATCAAAATAAAATACGGAGCATGATCGTTTTGTCTATATTTTGTACAAACAAAACAATAACGACATTGAATGCCACGCCCAGCTGCTCACCAACCCAAAACCTCCACCAGACTTTAACTTGTTTCTTTGTGTGTCGCCGATGGAGCAGTCACTTCATTCTTATTTAATAATACCATGGCACTGAGCCTGGCCTCCTCTTCTCCCATTCTCTCAAGCATCTCACCTACCCGATTCTCTCCTATCCGCCGATCTATTCTGTTGACCTCTTCCTCTGTTGCTGGAAAGCCACTTGTTTGCTCTCACCCAAGCTCAGTGTTGAGTACAAATTCCTGGAGATCTCAGTGTCGTACAAAAGCATCAATGGCTGAGAGTGTTACCGGGAAAAGTAAACCGGAAGTGAAACTGTACGGTTCCGAGGAGGAACTTGCTATGGCTCTAGCGAAGTACACTGCCGATTTATCGGAGAAATTTTGCAAAGAGAGAGATGCTTTTACCGTGGTTGTTTCTGGTGGTTCACTTATCAAGTCTCTCAGGTATTGATTGATTAATTCTATTCGTTTCTACTAGTATTATTTTGGGGTATATATTTTTGGATTACTAATGTTTGTTGCAGGAAATTGGTGGAGCCACCATATATTAATTCAATAGACTGGTCCAAATGGCACATGTTCTGGGTGGATGAGAGAGTGGTTCCAAAGGATCATCCTGACAGCAATTATTTGCTTGCTTATGATGGTTTTCTATCCAAGGTATATTTGCTGCCCTTGTATTGATTTTATTTATTGTTGCTGCTGCCTCAGTGTATAGTGTAGTTACTTCATTAGCATCATTTTTCACCTCTCCTCTGTTTATTTGTTGTTTTTCTCAACTGTTGTGATCTTTTGCTTGTTAACCCGATCAAAATGTAGGACGCAATTGGTTTATTGCACTAGTGATTTCAATCAGGTACCCCATAGTATTAGTAGAGGTGCGTTATGAGCTACAGTGATGGTCTCAATCTCTTTAAGAAATAAGTTTTAGGGGGATATGTGAATAGAGATTAAAGTGTGCAGTATTGATGGAGAATACATCTAGAGTTACTTAGATTCTCACATCAACTCCAGATGAAACATTTGGGAAAATCAGATGAGAAAGTAATTATGTTAGGGCATTAGGCCAGTGGTAACAAGGAATGCTAGTCATGCATACTATAAACATATAACTTTCCGCAGTTCCATAGATTAAGAAGTTAAGTAAGATAAGCCTGCTAATGTATCAGTGAGAACTAAAACAATATTATGTGCTCTGTTAATATGTAATTCACATCAGATTTCTATCTTGAACACATTTTGTGCACTCTATGTCAATAGATCAAATAATAAATGCTGCTCTTACGTGCTAGCACGAAATTCATTTTAAGTTTCATGAGATCTATGAGTAAGAAACTTCCAGGGAAGCACCTCTCAGGATTCAGCTTGATGATCTATGGACCTTACTATTCCAAAATCTTAAGGAAGTAAAGATCATTGTGGTAAGCTGCAACCAAAGACAGATGCCTCTTCTTGGATAGAGCAAAGGCGGTCGATGTTATTTGATTAAATGTATGGTGACTCAGGTGCTTGGCTGGTATTTGACATCGTAAAAGATGGCAATGCAGAAAGAAAGACGGCTTCCCCTTTCTCCTTCTATGGGGTGTACAATATTTGCTTTCTCACGTTTACATTTGAGAATTTCACAATTTCTATTGTGATTTGAGAGAAACATATGCTTTGCTATGGGCTAAAATGACAGGAGAAGCCTTCACTAGTAATTCGATTTCATAGGTAGGAGAAAGGAAAAAAAATTGTCATACGAGATAAATGAGTGTTTGCCAAAAGCTTTTTGACAAATTATGGGAAAGCGGAACCTACCACTGAGGTGCAGGGGAGAAGCACTTGTTATACGTAAAAACCATGAGCCCTGCAACTGATACCCCTATCTTTTGGCACACTCGATCAAAAATGTACAAAGCTATTCTGCTTAATTAACCAATTTATCTAGCGTTGTTTTATTTTTTGTGTAAGCAGAATATTTTAGTACAAGCAGATAATATCTTGGATGTTTTGGATTATTTGTATTAAATTGAGGTGATAGGCGGCTATATGATTAGTCTGTAATACCTTTTGAAGGGGAACTACATATTTTTGATGTAGTATACCCCTGTGAATATATAGATTAGTGTCACTATCCTCAAAAAAAAATAATTAACCAATTTATTAGTTTCAGTTTTTTGACTTGGAAGGGGAAGTGAAGATGAACCCATTTTTCGCTCCTACTAAAAGCTAATCCCCTCTCTTTTTATTTGATAGAAAATAACACTAGTTAGCCAGATCAAGTTTTATGCTTAAGACATCCTTGTAAGTAAAGTGTGGTAAATCCACACTTTTAGATCTTTTGGGTGTGGGTTGGTGGGTTGTCATTTAAATAGTCTCTTCAAGATGGACGGAAGAAACAATCTCTACCTATATATATATAGATAGATAGATATTATTTTTTTATTTATTTTATATTTATTTTGGAGGGGAGGGGGGTTGGTCATACGTGACAAAAACAAGTAATTGCTATACGTGATCATATCTACCATGGAACCAACTGTGAGGAGAAGCTACATGTTAAATAAGTTTTAGATTACATATTCTTAAGATGTGTGATGATGTCACGTAATTCATGTAAAAACAACAAATGAAAAAGAAAATCTTTGCACTGTAGAAAATGTTGGAATAAACAGAATCACTTTTTGCTTTTGGTTCACAGAAGTCTGATATAAAATTAATTCTTATAGAACCTATCAACCCCTGAAGCCCTCCTTAAACAACTGAGGTCCCTTTTTCTTTTGTGGGGGGGTTTTGTATTATGAAAAATGATGGAATATTAGCAAAATACTTCAAAGATTTGCAATTGTAGAGATTACCTAATGAGAAATGATTTTGGAGATTTTTGTAGCTAGAAGAGTTTAGTGGGGTTCAGATTTGGAGGATCAACTGAAAAGTAATTATAGCTTTAGCACAATTGTCAATTGTGCATTTTGGGAAACCTAAAGAGCAAAAATTGCGCAACTCAATAACATGTGGAGCTGCTGATGAGATCAGTTGGACACTTTATGTTGACTTCGCTGAATTCCTTCTAAGATAAGGATGAATAAGTGGTTTGAATTGCACCCTCAATGATGACCTACTTACCTTCAGTTAAGGCTCTCCGTTATCCTGAACAAGTTGGGTTGACGTGACATCTTATTTGACAGTCTGACTAGCTCTTAAGCACATACTATTTAAACAAAGATGGTTGTGAACTAAATTATCAGAAAAGATGATTAGTGATGCATGACTGCCAAGGGCATCATTTTGGATTTCAAATTGCTCATAGTACTTGCTTCACATGTCAACTGCCCACATTGTTTGATCTTATAATGAATGATGATAGCTGTTACTTCATCATTATTCTCAGTTGACATCTTTAATTCTTTCTACCAAACTTCTAACCTCACCTTTACTTCTCTTTGGCAGATACCTATTCCGGCTGGTCATGTATATGCCATAAATGATGCATTATCAGCAGAGGCTGCTGCAGATGATTACGAGACTTGTCTAAGGCACTTAGTTAACCGCAAGATTCTAGACATCTCTAAAGAGAGTGGATTTCCAAAATTTGATGTAATGCTTTTGGGTATGGGTCCAGACGGACATATAGCTTCGTTGTTTCCCGGGCATCCTCTTGTCCATGAGAAAGAAAAGTGGGTCACCTTCATCAAGGACTCTCCAAAACCTCCACCGAACAGAATTACATTTACATTCCCTGTAATAAACTCATCTGCAAATATTGCACTTGCTATAGTAGGTGCTGGGAAGGCAGATGTAGTGCAGAAATCACTAGGCGATGATAAAAGTTCTGATCTGCTGCCTGTGCAGATGGTTTCACCCGAAGGAGAATTGGTTTGGTATTTAGATATGGATGCAGCTTCGAAGCTGTAAGGATGAAGACGTGTGAGTTGCGTATTAGTGTCTCACTCCTGTCTGTATTTTATTATTCTAATACATTCTGAAGAAGGGTTGTTTTTCCCAGTGTTGTCTGTAAAATGTTGAGGATTCATATGCCATGATCCACTTTTTGGCAGTTTTTTCCTCACTTGTTTCTGTAAGGATCCTTCACTATCAGGAACTCGGTAATAAAACTGCAGCTTATGCTCTTATCATATTTTTATCTACAAGTTAGGCAGATTGTTTGCATCAGTAACAGGGTGTGATATGCCAAAGTTCAAAGCAAAGATTAGTAGCTGCTGTCCTTTGTCAGCAATAAAAGAAGTGATAGCTATACATAGATTGTTACTTCTGTATATTACTATTGCTCAATTTACATACATCCAAAACTTGACAGTGTCAAACATTCAGTTTGTGTCAAAATGAGTCAGCTGTTCAGGTGGAAAATAAAATACATACGTAACTGTAATAGTAGGTGAACTTCTTCAAGCTAGCACAACGAGAATTCGGAGAATGAAAGAAGAACAAAAAGAATGAGTCTGTCAAACAGCAACTTGTTTGATTTTTTTCAACTGATTTATAGATAATGCAAAACTTAGTTATACATTTTAGTTGATATTAAAGTATGGATGGATAACTAATCCATGAAAATGCAAAAGGCTATTTGCCTATAATGTTAAACGTTAAAAATTTCACTTGATTTAATATGAATTTAGATTATGTAAACAAAATATATTTTAGATGATATCTGTCTCCAATAGTAGTTCAATGATTTCAACTGATAATTGCACATATTATTTTTAAACTAGCACTGTTTCGAATAATTAGATGGAACTTAGAGCCTGTTTGGTTCAGCTTAAAAGCTGGTCAAACTGACTTAAAAGCTGGTTTTTGACTTATTTAGCCGTTGGCAATACTCAAAATAACTTATTTTAAGTTAAAAAAAACTTATTTTAAGCCAAAAGTTAAAAGCTGAGGTAGGGGTGCTTTTTTTTTTTAGCTTATAAGTTGTTTTAAGTTGACCACATTTTTATCTTTTTGCCCTTAATATTTTTATACAATCTCCAAATTACCCACATAACCCTAACATCTCTTTCTTCCATTTTTCCCTTTTCACGTTCGGCATATCAACTTCAGCACTTTTATCCAAACGCATAACTGCTTATTTTAAAAATAAGTTTCAGCACTTTCAAAAGTACTTTTTTAAAGCTGCTTTTATTAAGCCAATCCAAACGGGCCCTTAGTTTACTCACGTTATCTTTCCATTTGCCCAACGGGCTATTCTTTGAGGCCCAAACTTGAAAGTTCAAACTTCCTCAAAGCAACTTGTAGAAGCATATTTAGGGTGTGTTAGGTCCGATGGAAAATATTTTTTAGAAAAGTTGGTTTCTCTCATCTTTTTGTGTTTGGTAAGTAAGTAAAAAATAGCATTTTAAAAACACTTGTATATAATCTAGACTAATAATATGAGAGATACGGATAAGGGTAAAATTTGTTGTGTTGTGGACGAAAAGGGAGATATGGTCCTAACTTAATATAACACAAACGATCATTCCATCTATCATATCAGTTAAGTTGAATCGAATAGATCAAATTCATTTTTATCTATAAGGCACAGATCGAGTACTTTTGACCTTGTGAATAGAGAGGGGTTTGAACCTCAGATATCTTAATATCTATAAAAGTAATATGATTTTCAAGACCGACTCTTTCAACAACTGCTCAGACTTTTATTTTCTTAGCGCATCATCTACTCTGTTCATCCACGCACTCAAAGGTAAGAGCTTATCTATGTGATTCATTATGTTCTTTTTGTGCCCAACAGATTCTATTGCCTAATGGTTAGCGAAACTTTTCTAGTGGTACGAATTGCTATGCTTTGCCTCTTTCTATATGATGATGCACATATCTTGATTTTTATGCTCTCTACGGGAAATAGCAAAAGGGTGATAACAAATGATCCTTCAAATTTAAAAAGTAATTGAGTCTGATTCAAGCGACTAAACAATTAACATGAAACATATGCGTAAAACTTAATTTTCTAAATTTTTTGATTGTCCATTCTATTTATGGTGCGTCCCATTTGCACAAGTAGACCAAAGTGCAAGACATATAATACGCAAAGACAGAGTGGTTCTTATAGATAGGATATGTCTCTCTATACGTATTCTTATTTTATTATTTAGTAGCGGTTGTTGGGATCTCTAAATTAAAGAGATGAAATAATTATTAAAAAAATTTACGTACCTTGTCGTTAAAGCAATTGCTCCTTGTCCCCAAAAATATATACTATACTATATATGTATATATAATTCTTAAATATGATTCAATAAGATCTTTTCTTATCCTTTTTATGTCTTTCTTGATGCCTGGACAAAGCACCTCAATTTGTAAAGTTACTTATCCACACTTATTTCTTTATGCGTTTTATATTACTTGGTTTCATATCTAATTCAGTACACTACGCATAAAATTATTATTACAAAAAGGGATAACGCACAAGTACCCCTCAACCTATGCTCGAAATCTCATAGACACACTTATAATATAATAAGGTCTTATTACCCCTGAACTTATTTTTTGAATAATATTCTGCCCCTTTTCGGCCTACGTGGCACTATCTTGTGGGCCCAATGATGGTTGATTTTTTTTTTCAAACTAGTGTCACGTAGGCTGAAAAGGGGTAAGAAACTACTTATAAAATAAGTTCAGGGGTTAATAGGACCTTAATATAGTATAAGTGTGTCTCTGAAATTTTAGGCATAAGTCGAGGGGATACCTGGGCGTTATCCCTTATAAAAAATAGCAATATACAAAAATATTTCCTATTTTGGTTAATCGTTTTTACTTACTACAAGACTTGTTCATTGATCTTGTCCACAAAAAGAGAGATCCAAGTAATTTGCAAATAATTAATGAAACTTCAAGTTGCACTGTTAGTGTTTATTTTATTACATAAGATTAAGAAAGTGAGAGTTGTAAATAAACTATAGACTATAAAGAACTGAACGGCTTTGGTTCTTTGTAGTTTGTTGAGATCGTCGATGTAAATAAATTAATAAATTACGGCCTTTATGCTACAATTCCAATTCCCTAAATATACCTTCTTCTTTTTTTTTCCACAATTGATCAAGATTCAAGTGGAAGTGCCACTTCTATGCATGTGACATGAGAGTTTTATTTAATCTGTATATTCAATTGGATGATAGTTAAGTCAATCTTTAATTAGGGAAAATGCACAAGTACCCCCTCAACCTATGCCCGAAATCCCAGAGACACACTTATACTATACTAAGGTCCTATTACCCCCCTGAACTTATTTAATAAGTAATTTTCTACACCTTTTTAGTCTACGTGGCACTAGTTTGAAAAAAAAAGTCAACCATCGTTGGGCCCACAAGATAGTGTCATGTAGGTTAAAAAGGGGCAAAAAATTATTAATAAAATAAGCTCAGGGGAGTAATAAGACCTTAGTATAGTATAAGTGTGTCTCTGAGAATTCGGGCATAGGTTGAGAGGGTATTTGGGCATTATCCCTCTTTAATTATATAGTTTTAGGGGATCAACCAAAATAGAGGTATAGTAGAAGGTATAGATACATTGAAATTTAATTTACAATTAATTAGTCAAATTCTATTGTTTATCTCATTGAACTCGAGTAAAAAAAATATTTAGATTTATAATTAGAAAAAAGGAAAAATATATTTTCGAATTATCGTAAATTGTATGCAAATATCATTTGTCATACTTTTGGGACATTGGTATACTTACCGTCCAAAAATTAAAGCATATATACCTTTTATACTAATGAACCTACACGTGTCACAATCTTATTCATGGACTTGACATTTAATAATTATCGGAGCGATGGATAAGATTACACCACTTGTTCTTATTTTATCTTCCGTTAGAGTGAAAGGGCATGTATGCTCTAATTTTTGGACGATAGAAACATCAACGACCCAAAAGTATAACAATATGATATCTGCATTATAATTTATGATAATTTAAAAATATATTTATCCCTTTTTCTTTTATAATTATATAAATATTTTAATTATGTAAGACAACAGAAAGCAAAGGAGTGTGATAAGTGTTTGAAAATAAAAGGAAACAAAATGTCCTCCTAGTTAATTTAGGAGTGGATGTTGTTGGCTTAATAATTGTGTTTTGTTGTAGTTTTAATGTATAATAAAATACGTTTAATAATAGGGTAATAAACATATATGGACCAAACAACACATTCGAAAGGCCTTTATTTATTACATTATTGCAATATTTGTAAGCCACTGATCCACCATATATAGATTTTTAATTAATTATCATCATCAAAATGATTCTTGTAGCTGGATGCTTCAACAAATGCAAAACATTTATCAATTTTTTAATACTAAAGTTTATCTTTATTTATAAAAAAAAAAAAAAAACTAAAAACGTACAATTGTAAAATTGGTGGCATGTTTCACTTCTTGAGCTTATATATATTGCAATTATTTGTATTCTTTCTGACAAATGTAAAAAACGAAAATATAAAATAAAAGAGATCATTTAATTAAGCTACGTACGTCATCAAGAGCATATTTTTGGTATATTGATAACTGATTAGTTGATAATAAGAATTATATTAAAGAGAGTTAGTTGTTAAAGACACGCGTCAGTCCACAGTCTACTCATCCATCATCATTTTTATGATGACCTATTAGGGTCGTACAAAACTAAACTAAAATTAATAATTACCATTGAAAAAATATTAGTTTACTGGTAGTTGGAATTGGTTAACCAATTACTTCCTCCGTTATATAAAGAATGATCTAATTGAACTTAATATAAAGTATAAAAATAAAGAAGACTTTAAATTTTATAGTCCTAAATAAAAGTTATGTCAAACGTATAAAATTATCCTTAACGTTGTGGTCTTAAATATGTCATCTGAAAAGTTGAAAGTAAAATGTTACCGAAAAAGAAAAAAATCATTCTTTTTTAAAAATACTAAAAAGGAAAGCAGGTCATTCTTTTTTAAACGAAGAAAATAGTATATTAATAAGTTACATTTATATTATAAATTTTTTTATTAATGCTTAATTTCATACTTTCATTTTTCATTGTCTCGTACTTTTGATAATTCTACAACGTATCAGTATTTGCTGTGAACAAATGTAATTTGTCAACTCATTTCATTTTATTTTGTTAGTTATCACCTTACTTTAAAGTCATTTTCAAAGTTTTTTTTTATTGTGTGAAATCTTAATAGTTAAATTAATAATTGATAAAGAACAATAACTGATAAATTGATATGTTAATACTTTAACAATTATTTAGCATATCTACAATTCAATAATTCATAAATTCTGATAAACTTTGAAATTAAATTAATCGACTGATATGTAGCTCTAATAACGATAAATAAGTCTCCTAAAGTTCTATACCTTGACTGATATGTAGCTCTAATAACGATAAATAAGTCTCCTAAAGTTCTATACTTCGTTTAAACGTAATTTTGGATTCAATCATTCAAACAATTAATTTTTTCCAATTTTAGCACATTTGTTTCCTTTTTTGTAGTAAAACTTTATTTGTTGGTCGACAAGTGTATAATTTAATGACAAAGTTGAATCAAAAACATATTAAAGCGACGCAAATTTTCTTTTTCTTTGGAGGAATGGGCGTTGCTCTCAATAAAGTTAGAAATGGTACCCAAAAAAAAAAAGCAAAGGGGAACACCATCATACCTTATCGATCAAAAGCAAAAGGAACAACAAAAAATTAAGAAAATAAAATAAAAAAGACATTGTTTAGAGTCATCTCGATTTGGACAAATAAAAAGATGCAAATTTGAGTCAAAATAATCTGCTGTATATTCCTACCAACACAAAAAGTGGTCCATTTAAACAATACAAAATTAAAGAGCACAAAAATTTGGATAAGAATACTAATAGGAGTAACAAAGAAGTATATTTACATTTCATGTTTATATTACTTTGTAGTAAATTATGTACAATTTGCAAAACTCTCAAAAACGAAGTACTCAAACAAATGATTTGAGAGAAGAAGATGCTTTGACTTGTAATTCATTGTTTTACGAGGAATAAATTTAACTTTCATATGTTTAATTATATCAAGCATAAATTATATCATGCAATTAAAATTTCACGATAATAACTTTATTTTAAAAACACGATTGAAAAGTAAAAACTATGAATTATTATGTTGATCTATAAGTGAAATAACAAAGTTGACATAATTCAATAACTTTAATTTGAAGTATATATTTATATCAAATGTTCATGTGATATGCATAAATAATCTACCCAAAAACAATATGCAAAAAATGTTGTGATCTAGAAGTTATAAAAATAAAATCCTTTGGTTGTCGAATATTTGTATGTTTTTCAAATTTTAAATATAGTTTCAAAATTTATTTAAAATTTTCATGATCAAATAATAATTTTTAAATAAAATAAAAAATATTTTGAGGTAAAATGAAAATAGAAAATTGTAGCTAAACTTTAATTCTTCAAAGTCAGTTTTTTTTTTACTAAGCGTTTTTTACTTTTGAAGAAGTTAGGCCAAATAAATTATAAGATCGGTGGATGGAACAGTAATTTTTTGTTTCGTGTCCCTTATCTATAAAAAATAGTTAAGACTTTAAAGCATAGAAATACCATTAATATAACTAGTACTACAAAGTTGAAATACTACCTTTTTCGACCTATATTGTTTACGTGGATTCAATCGATGTTTGATATTTATATTAAAATTTTAACTAATTTAAATTGTGTATTGTAGAGTCCGATTTCGGAAGCTTCTAACATGATTCTTTTTCTAATTTCGGAGCTTAAGTCCAAATTTTTGACTAAAGATGGAGAAATCTCAATCATCCCATCACAACGTAAATAACACGTTTATGTGTTTTTGCTTGCGTGTGTAGAAAGATTGCAATTGGTTGTGAGTGACAAAACCTTTTCAACCCAAGGCCGAATGTGGCGCAATAAAGCTCGCTTGTCTGGTAAAAATTGAAAAGCAAATCATGGTGAACATTCATTCATATTATAATGAACTATTTAGTACCAAATCTCATTCTCATATAATAACACGTTCTTTTTATTACTAGAATTATTTATTTCCCTTCGGTATTGAGATTTGATTAATCGAAATTAAAGTAATTTTATACATTAAAATTACAATTTACCGGTAATATAAAATAATTTTTCACTTTGAAAAAAAATAATAAATTTAATAATAATATGTCAGGCCAAACATGAAGTGAAAATGGAGGAAGGGAGTATACTAATTAAGATCATTAAGTATATGTTGAGTAAGGGTGTAAATTGTAATGATCAGGAACTGACAATTACTAAAATCACTATCAAAAGATGTGATGCAATGAATGAAATTATTTTTCTTTTAATCAGAAATTCAAATTCAAGTCCTAAACAAAAAATTAATAGGAATACCACTCTCCACGAATAAGACCTTACACAATATGAAATCGAGATTAACTGACCTCTATTTTAGATACCAACACCAAATAATAAAAAAAAAAAAAAAAACTACCACATGAAATCACCCCTTACATAGAAGTTTGGTCTGATTGACTAGATGATCCATGCACCTACAAGGTTAGGAGGAAATGCATTTTATTTGAGTTGTATCATTTACGTTAGAAATCAAAATTTAATTATTCAATATTATTAAAAAAATTATAGATTTAAATTAGTTAATTATATGTTCGTACGTAAATTTTATTGAAAAATTTAAAAATTTAGAAAAATCAAAGTTTATTAGTTTGGTTTGATTTATAAATTTGAAAATTTGACACGATGATTTGGTTTAGTATTTGAAAAATTCGAACCAACTCGAGATTGAGAAACCTAAAAAAATCTGAGTTTTATTAATTTGGTTTGATTTGGTTTATAAATATGAAAATTTTGACTCCACCACTGTTAATTTCGATAGGCAAAATCATATTTTTAAAGAAATAAAAAATGAGAAAAAACATTGTTTATTCGAACAAATATTCTTTTTAAAAAGAATATAAATTTTATCATATAGGTATTTTAATTTATTCTACAAATTTAATATAACGTTTTAAGTTTTCACAAAGTTGGTCTAGTAGTTGAGGTCTTGAAGATGTGGAGTGAGAATTTTAACAATCATGATTTAAATCACGTTTAAGTTTGTTTGTGCTTCTGTCTATTTATTTTTTTATTATATGAGATTCATAAAATTACTTTGAGGAATTTCCCTAGATAATGTTTAAAAAATTACTTAAGAATATCACTTATGTTTGTTTTAGAAATATGATATCATTTAATTTCATCTATTTTTTTTAAACTATACTTGACATAAAAAATACCTATTAGGATACCATGTCACATTATTTATTTTTTTTTATTAAAAAAATATGCTTTACGCATATTTAAACATTAGGTTGCAATATGTCTTTTTTTAATATTGTTTTCTATTTATGTTTTTTGAAAATGTTTTGTTTTTTAGATATATAAAGATAAATTTAAAAATGAATGAAAAAAAAGTATCATTTCTACGACTAACTACTAATGGACTATTTAACTATTTTTTTAAAATAAGTTTTTTAGTTTTACAATGATAATTATTATTTTTTACTGTAAGTTTTTTAATTAATTTTCAAAATAATAACTAAAGCTTTTTTATGGTGCACTTTTTCTTCTCCTATTTAGATATATATTTCTACATTCCATTTTGTTGGAGCATTTCCTAAAATTACTGAAAAGTGTGAATAACATTAGAGTTCTTTTATAAAATAATTCAATTTTCAGATTTCAATTCTTAACCTTAAAAATTAAAATTTGAAGCATTTAAAAATCTTTCAATTTTTCCTATGATAACCATTACTGTTTTTTTTTTAAATAATTCGATTTCATTTTTTCCTTTAAAATTAAAATTATAGGCATTTAAAATCATCCATTTTTTGCCGTTACAGTTTTTTAAATAAAAGAACTTTTATTTTTCTATTTAAAATAGCTATATTAAAATTCCTGTTTTTTAATTGTATTTTTAGGGCATAACATGTGAAACTTTTTACTTCTATTATATATAGATAGATTTTTTTTAAAAAAATAGGCAAACCCACATATTATACCCAGTGAAAAAATTATATTAAGAACTGTAATATGAGCTCCTCCGATACTTTAAGAAAATATGAGTTCCTTCGGTTCTTTAAAAGAATTAGAAAAATATTAATAATAAATTAAAAAATGTGACATGACACCCTAGTAGGAGAGAAATAATGTATTTTTTGTGTCAAGTATATTTTGAGGAAAATAGACAAAGTTAGCTGATATTGTAGTCCTAAAACAAACATAAGTGATATAACTAGGTAATTTCCCAAACATGAGTGACTATCTAGGAAAATTACTCAATTACTTTATGTTGTTTTATTTATATTTTCTATATTTATTTTATTTGTTAACTTCAAATTTTACATGTCTCTTAAATTAATAATTATTTTATCACAAATTTTATATTAATTGATATACAATTTTAGGTTTTGAAATAATCATTCAAACAATAAGTAGTTAAAAGTTTTACTGTCTGAGAAAGAGGAATATCAATAGCAGATCCTGAGAAATAATAATCGCGTATTCTTTATGTGTTGATATGAAAAAGATAAAAAAGTATTTGTGTCGTCGTGCAGTTGCTTATTTATTTTCCCTTTTAAATTATGTGATTAGCTATAAAAATTATTATTTGCACTTTTTAGAAAATATTCTACTCCAATTAAAATCAACGTTTGACCATAAAAATTTAAAATTTAATTCGACATTACGTTTCAATCTTCAAAATAATTTATAGTCTATTTTCTAGCTCACTTCTGAAATAACAATGCAAATATAAATACTTTCTACCTATCATAAAAAATATGACTAATCATTATAAAAATTAATGTACATTACCTGAAATAATACAGATCAAACATTATTTTGGGACAAGAAATAATTAAAGTGTTTAGATCTCCATAATCACATATGCAAGGCCACATGCTTTTTTAAGATACCACATTACCACATATGCTACAAACACATGTCTTGATTAATTAATGACATAAATCTTCAACTTAAATGAAGAAATATAATCTGTAAAAATTAATGTAATAAATCCCAATTTATTAGTATTGAAGTCAATTATTTTATGTTTCTATCTTATCAGAGGAATGAGCCTCCATCACCACAACAAATTATCACGATTTTCATTACAATCTAATAAATAAAAAATGTTGTATGTTGAACTAAAAATTCACAAGATTCAAATTTAGATCCATAAATTTATAAAATAAAAGTATTCTTATAATATAGCATATATTTAAGTAATCGTTTATAATATCTTAAAGAAGTTATTTATTTATAACGATCAATTTGGCACCTTTTTCATTGTAACTTTATTCTATATCTTTTTAAAAAAAGATAAAAATCTAATATTCTTAATTATTAATACGTAATATTATATAATAAATATAAATTAATTAAATTTAATATTTATTATATTATAATATAATACATTATAAAATAACACATCAAGTCGGGCCAAAGGGAACCCCACGCCCCCACGGTAACAAAAGCAAAAGCGTGCATTATTTTCTCTCTATAGTGACTAGTTCCATTGCTAAAATAAAAAAGAGAAATAGACACACAACAAAACCCACTAGGACGCTCTCGCAGTGAAGAAAGAAAGAAAGAGAGAGAAAAAAAAACACACACTGATTATTAGAGACAAAAACTCATGAGAAGAAGAGCCAAACCAAAGTAAAAGAAAAAAAAAAGAAGAGAAAAGCAGTTGAGAAGGGAAGGTTGGGTTGGTTATGGTGGAAAATCTAATCGGCAAGGTGAAGCATAGGGGCAGAATCGTCATTATAGATTCCTTTCTCTCTCCATCTCCTTCTCCATGCTCAATCTCTTCTTCACCTCCGTCGTCGCTTCTAATGTGGTTGAATCCATCGGCACCAGAATCAGTAAGCTCGGTGGAGTATTCGTCGGCGTTAACGGAGGAAACGGTGGTGCTTTCTGGATGGACCGTCAACCTTCGAATGCCGGTATAGCTTTTGCTGTCACGGCCTTGGCCGGTCTCGCCTTGGCCGCCGCCGTTTTCTACACTACTAGGTAAAACTAAAAAAAAAAGAACCTCCGGCTGAAATTTACGAAAAGTAATTATTGAAAAAAGGAAACTGGAATCATTGAAACCCTAGAAATCATCTGTAGAGTAGATCTTTCTTTCTTTCTTTCTTTTTTTTCTATCCACAGTTAAAACAGTCAGTGTAGAAGTAGATGAGAGCTCTCAGACGAAGTCAGACTTCGTCATCTTCAAATTCCTCTTCACCGTCTTCATCATCACCATCATCATCGACATCGTCGTGGATTCATTTGAGATCAGTTCTATTCGTTGTTGCCTCCTCACCAGCTTCTTCTTCTTCCTCTAATCGGTGAGTCTCTCCTGTCTTTCACTCTTCTAAAAAGTTTTCGATCTGCTTCTCACTTTCTATAAGATTCGTCTGCCTTTTTTATAAGCATACTTATTCTTTTCAGATCCGATCTAAGGTCCTCTTTTTCTGTCTAGGATATGCTCCACTGATAAAGTTCATTCCTTCAACCCATTGCTCAATCTCAGTCTCTAATATGTTTTGTTAAATTATTCGTTTTGCTGCTATTATTGAGTATAAATTCGATTTTTATGACAGTTGTGTTGGATTTTTTTTAAAAAAATAACTGTGTTGGAGTTTGTTTGGATTTCTTGTTGTCAATAATCTGGTGGATTTGTTCCTTGAGCTAAGCTTTGAACAAGTCAGGGTAATGTATTTGATTTATATTAGATAAGGGTGGAGACTTTCATTAGGTGATAACATTTTTTTATTGAATGTCTGTGGACTATATTTCTATATTTGTATGCTTACTTGATCAGAACTTCTGAAAGCTACGAAACTTTCAACCTCTTGCTGATTTCTCCTCTCTACTTTGTCACAGTGACACAAATAGGTTGACCTTGTGTTTTAAGTTTCACCAAGTTTTCCAACCTTGTGTTTTTGATGATGAATTAAGTGTACAAAAGAAATGGCAAATTGATTTGATATGTAACTCTTCTCCAACTTTCCCAGCACAGGGATGTTATATATTTTTATCTGGAGGCTTTTGGGGCTTGGATTGGGGTGAGGTTTCACTAGTTGAAAGGGAATTTCCGGTGTAGGTAGTATCTAGGTGTTGATGTCAGTTTTTAAGTTTCTATGCCAGGGTCTCACTCTTAAGTTACTGTCTCTGTATTTTGGTTTTTGGATGGGTTGTCTTGTTAACAGTGGGATGGGATATTTAGCAGTGTTACTAAGTGGTCTTTTCCGTATATTGTGCTTACATTTAATGTTTCCAATGATGAAATTTTTCTTAAATAAGTTGTGTTGGTAAATGTTTAGCATAATGTGATGATTTAGCATGAAGTCGCCGCAGTCCTATAAGAGATTGAGATTTAAGTAGCAACATAGTACGACTCTTCATGGTGCAGTCTCACCCGTAGATTCCGCAGGTTTCTTAGTGAGGTGTTCTTGGAGGTATTTAGGAGTCCTTTGTTTTGGGATATTCTGATTGAACAGTGAATTATGAATAGGTCTGCCTATACTGCTGATAGATCACATCTTTTAGAGACAGACTGATGGATAGATTATGTTCTTAACTTCTTATATTCTGCAGTTAAGTGATGTACTAATTTCTTGTTGAACTCTATGTATCTTGCAACTACTTCCTTCTTTCTAGTTGTTTGAAGTTCATTACCTTCAACACATTAATTTGTGGTTGTGAACTTGTGGTCTTGCCAGTTGTTTATTTTCTTTTTTCATTCTCAGTTACAGTTACCTGTTACCCTACTTCTTCTATTTTCTTCTTGTCTTGATTGTTAACCTTTGCAAAGCTCTCGTTTTCTTGAGTGAGTTGGTTTTGAAGTGATGAAATTGCTAATCATGCTAAATATCGGTCTTGTCTGATGAATCTAATTTGAGTTGCTGATTTTGTTACCTTGGCACTTAACACAAAAAAAGAATATACTGTTACCCTTCTTGTTTGTCAAGATGCTTACTCATGTTTATGATTTATTTCAGAGGTCATCTCAAATCACCATGGTCTCGTAGAAAAAGAAAACGTGCTCTTGCGCCCCAACAGTGGAGAAGCTTTTTCACACCAGAAGGAAAACTTCGTGATGGTGGAATTAAATTTCTAAAGAAAGTCCGAAGTGGAGTGAGTTTCTGGCCCACCTTAATTTTTTAGATTTGTTTCCGTCTTATTTCAATGTACACCAAGATCATCAGTCCAAATAAACCTCAAAAGTTGGTTTGGGAAGATAGGAATGAAAGGTAGGGGTCAAAAGAGGAACATGAAAGATAAAATGATCTCATTTCCCTTGCTTGGTCAAGGGAATACATAAGATTGAGTCGAGAAAACCCATTCCTCTTTTTTGGACATAAGAACATGAAGAGAAATCACAAATTTGCCAACTCTCATTAATTTTCAATTGATACATTTCTCAAAGGGAAAAGAAAAAAACAGTTTATTTACCTTGTGTGGTTAAGAGATAGATGGTGAAAAATCACTGTGTCTTGCTTGGTATCCAAAAAAGAGTGGAAGGAAGTTGTGAATTACGCAACTAGTTTCTAAATTTTCAGATCTCTCTCTTCCAAGAGGAATAAATCTCTTTTTTTGTGCCCTAGTGAAAACCATTCAACTCTTCGCTTTTTACAACTAAAGAAGGAAATGGAAAGTTTTAACATCATAGTTTTTCTTACTTGCTTTCCAAACAAGAGCAGTTATGTTGACTAATCTATTGGTCCTTTCATGTAGGGTGTTGATCCTAGTATCAGGGCCGAGGTTTGGCCATTTCTCCTGGGAGTGTAAGTATTTCCTTCTCATGTAATAATGTGTCTTGTTATAAATTTTGTTTTGAAACTTTAATCTTGTTAAGATTTATAACCTGAGTTTTGCTTGTTTTCTTTTTTTCTTGTATTCTTTTTTATTGTCCTCTTGTACTTTGATTAGCCAATTCTAGCTGCTTAATTTCCACAGGAGATGGCAGGGGAATTATATTATATTATGAATAATAATTTATCATCTGGACATTTACTTTAGTGACTGATAAAAATCATCTCCATACTATTTCCCTTTAATTTTATATAATAATCACCTCCCATGGTTCTTCATTCAGATTTGAGACCAGTAATCTCATGCTTTTTCACTCTTTAAACAGATCCTATTGCTGGACCCCGCTAGTTATACATGTTAGGGTCACTAGCTCTGACTTAAATATGTGGGGATTTTTTTCTGTAGAAGATTGTGTGGAAGTTAATCCCTGTTCGTGGAGTGCTAAGAGTACTTCATTTGGTGACAATCTAGGTCCTGGATTCTTTTACCCTTACCATGTAGATGTACACACCTTTTGAAGTGACAGATGGGCATTGTATTTAGTTTTTTTTTTTAAAGTTCCCATTGGGAGTGTACTAGTGTTTACACCAACAACATACCCAGTGTAATCACAAGTGGGGTCTGGGGAGGGTATAGAGTATACATAGACCTTACCCTTACTTGGTAGATAGAGAGACTGTTTCCGATTGACCCTCGGCTCAATGAAAAATATTTCAAAGCAGGTAAAAAAAAGAAATAAGTCAAATTTACATGGAAGTCATGGTGAGTGCAGTAGTGTTTAGACTAGTGTTAAGAGGTATAGTTTTTACAGGAAAAGTATTACCTTAAAATTTTGTATAATTTGGAAAATAATATATCAGAACATCATCACGTGTTTGTTTGCTGCAGTTATATTTCAAATTATGTTTAGTATTTAGTTAACCATGTAAACATGAACTTAATAGTTTGCTTCGAAAGATTGAGGTGGTGTTTTAAAAGGCACATAAATTTTAGGCCCAAATGTAAGCTCTTGCCAAAAAAGTGCTTATTAGTGAAAATTAATGTATAAACTGCAAAAAAAAAATAAAATTGGAACATCTTGGTGAAGAATTTCATATTTTGGCTGGACTCTCACCTGTCTATGTCCCTAGAAGGGTTACTTTTTTCCTTGCACTTTTCAACACTTGCTCTATCTTCTAATATTAAGAAGATATTTGAAAGTCAGCTTTATCTCTACTGCTAAAAATTCGACCCACTTTTACTATAACCAGGGCTCCAAAATGGGAATGGAATCCTCTTTGGTAGGGATTGCTAAAATCCCATACAATGAGCTTTTTACGGCGTGAATGTGTTACGGACACCAGATAGTAAACCAACAAAGATAAAGTCCAAATTGTTGAAAAAATCTCTCTACTGTTTAGACTTTCTTTATTAAAATATACATAATAAATTGCAACATTTACCTTAATAGTTGTTTCTAGAGTCTAAATAAGACGAGATACGTTAATTGGCAATAAATTTGTATGGTTTGTCATTTATGCTTTAATTAATGCATCCCTCACCCAAATGCAGCCTTAAGAGCAGTTTCCAGGCTTCTGCATCAGTGTAATTACTTTGTTGCAAGTTTGTTTTATTTTTTATTTTTATGTAGCATGGTATTTCATTAAAGAGCGTCAAGAAGATGCATAGCAAAAGTTGCAAAAAAAAAAAGTATGTCTGCACCTGTACAAAAACATACGGAACAACCAAGGAGCAGGCAAAGTCCAGAAAAAGTTCAGTACTAGTTACAGGCGACTGATTGAACCAACTAAATAAGTTCTATAAACATTTTGCTTTAAGAGTGTGATTAGGAATTGAAATCCAATCAAAACATCTACGGTTCTTTTCATTCCAGATGCACCAAAAAATAGAACCAGGCACCATTGCCCAAGACTTATTGATGGATATCCCAATTCTCCATGAAAACGTCACCACCTCTCATAAGCTTCCTTGATATTGTTTGGTATGACCCAGTCAATTCCAAAAACTGACAAAACACACTCCAAATGTCAGCTGCTACTGTACAATGATTTATACGAGGTTGTCCAGATAAAAACCAATTACTTTTGTAGATAGTTTGGTTTATCATATGTGTCAAGTCTGTGACAATAAAGACATTGTGACATTTGTCAAAAAATGTTCTGCAATTGCTGTTTTCTGTTATTTCTGTACAGTGAATGCTTTGGTTACAGTTAAATTGACCTACTTTATTTCTCTCTGCAGCTACGAGTTGAACAGCTCTAAAGAAGAAAGAGATTGTATACGAAATCAGAAGAGGTATTATAACCAGATAATTGGCCCTCCCCAGCCCCAAAAAAGTATTAAGATGAAAGAAAGTCTCTTTATTTTTATCTTGTAAAAATGTAGAGGGTTCACATGTATTCAGTTGACAGGGTCATATTTATCCTTGTGTTAATATTGTTCCATTTACCTTTTGGCTGCATGATTCATACTTCTTACCACTGTAGTTGATCTGTGATTGCAGGAGGGAATATGAGAGCTATCGTAGAGAATGTCGCAGACTGCTGAAACGCAATGGGACCTTTAAAATGAGGGAAACTGGTGGAATGGGAAGCGATGGTGAAGGAAATATCACTGAAGGGATGGATTCCCCTGATTATGACGATGTTGTTACTGCCCGGGAATCTCTCTCCAGTGAGGACCGGAGCACATATGTCGAGGATTCTGATAATCCCGGTGGTACAATGTCAGATGAATTTTCCAGTTCCAAACGAGTGACGGAGCCAAATGATGTCTCTGATTCCGAGTCATCAGACTCAGATTCCTCTGCAGATCCTGATATCAGTCAAACTGTCCCCTCGGCAGAAAGCATGGATGAGAATACTGCTGAAGTGAACTCTAAGGAGGACTCTTCTCCTTCAAAGGCAGAAGTTCAGTCACGGCCCTGCAATGCAGAAGATTTTGCTACATGGCAACGAATAATTCGGCTTGATGCAGTTCGTGCTAACGCCGAATGGATAGCATACTCCCCATCTCAAGCTGTTGTATCAGAAAGCAGGGCACACCGTTTTGCAGAGGCTGTTGGGTTGAAGGACTATGAACACCTAGAGCCCCCTAGGATCCTACATGCTGCTCGGCTAGTCTCCATTCTTGAAGCCTATGCGCTATATGACCCTGAAATTGGTTATTGCCAGGGGATGAGCGATTTGCTGTCACCCATAATTTCTGTAATGACAGAGGACCATGAAGCTTTTTGGTGCTTTGTTGGTTTCATGACGAAGGCTAGGCATAACTTCAGGCTTGATGAGGTTGGAATCAGGAGGCAGCTGAACATTATTTCTAAGATCATCAAACAAAAGGATTCACATCTCTATCGACACTTGGAGAAGCTCCAAGCAGAGGATTGCTTTTTTGTGTACAGAATGGTGGTAGTTCTTTTCAGGCGGGAATTATCTTTTGAGCAAACGCTCTGCCTATGGGAAGTAATGTGGGCAGACCAGGCTGCTATTAGGGCTGGGATTGGCAAGTCTGCCTGGAGTAGGATTAGGCTGCGTGCCCCACCAACAGATGATCTCTTGCTTTATGCAATTGCAGCATCTGTATTGCAACGGAGGAAACAGATCATAGAGAAGTATAGTAGCATGGATGAAATTTTAAGGGAGTGCCAGAGCATGGCTGGTCAACTGGATGTATGGAAGCTTCTAGATGATGCCCATGACTTGGTGGTGACTCTCCATGACAAGATGTAGACATCTTTGTTATGGAGATCTTACACTAATTTATTCTCTTTGCTGCTCGAACTTTATTTTGTGGGATGGTGCTACCAAACACTGCATGCATCTCCGGTACACAGGAAGAACTGAAGACAGCTTATGTCAAGTAATGCCGCTGCTTTTCTTTTGCTAAAGAACATGCAAATGTCAGATAAGAATCTGCAAGTTGGGGAATAACTTTATGTGACTATCTCCTTCCTACATACAGACTTGCAAATTGCTTGAATTCAGTGTAGCAATTCGCTTGAAGCCTGATTGGTGTACCATGCTTGATATTGAATTTGTTTAACTTAGTTCTCTTGTTAATGTTCTCCTAAGGTGGCTTTTTATTTGGAGTATTTATCTCCTGTTGCCCCAACCTCCCCAAGGCAAATGGGGTTTCTTTTAGAATGTTCTCTTTGAATGTGGATGCTAGAATAGCATACCTTTCCACGCTCTGTGCTTGGTTTGTAACTTTATCATCAAAGCAATAGCTATATCATAAGCATTACTACCTTAAATGACATGTCAAGCTCGAATGCAGCTGCATAATATTTATGCTCTTCTGAGCTATTGAAGCGCTGTTTCTGCAGCTCTTAAATCTGCGAGATATTGCAAATTTCACAAAATTGTTATCTTGCGATTTCCAGAAAGATAGCGCTCTGTCATAAACTAGTTCATGCCTGTCCTGTGGCACGTTAGTAGTGACTAATGATCAGAGAACAAGTTGGGGCACAGGTGGTCACTGTAACATTGATTGATCCAAAAAAAAAGGAGTAGAGGCATGTTTGGTAGTAGTAACTTCTCTAATCACAGCACTTGTCTTGTCCTTAAAGTGAACAGGGTGTGTTCAGTATGAAAAAAAATGCTTTTATGGAAAAGTTTTACTTGGAATATATGTTTTTTAGGAAAACATTTGAGTTTCTTATTTATCTTTTTGTGTCTGGTACATAGGCAAAAATTATCATTCTCAAAGCATCTGTGAATAAGTTAAAAGACAAATACTATGAGATGTGGTGAAGGGGGCTGCGGAGTAGAAGTGAAAATGAGATGTGTTGGAAGGGTAAATAGAAAACAATTGGGCCTAAAACCTCCGTTACTCGGATAGACGACACTGGACTACCAGTTACCACTAAGCATTATCTATCCTAGTAATACTGATACCACAGACCAGAAGTCTACTAAGAAGGACGCATAAATAGGTTTTTATTTTTTTTGATCTGATAAAATAAGATCCAATCCAGATGGAAATAAATTATAGCTACAAAAAGAAAAGGTGAGACCATAAAATTTCAGAAATTTTCCTTTTTCTTTTATATAAATTATGCCTAAAACAGTAATATTCTGTTATTTCACCGCGTCATTGAAATAATCGATATCAGTATGGTAATGCTTGAGGTAGCCGAACTCTATTCTTTCTCATTAATGTGTATATATGAATAATGGGGACAAGCCAACAAGCTAGTACTGATAAAATGTCCTGAGAAACGAAAGCAGCTGAATTCTGTTTCCAGGTGCAGGCAAGCGCAAGACTAGTCGTCTCAAGGGGCGGGCACGAGCAATAAAAAAGTTCTAATAGACTAATATAATAGCTGCCCTGAAATTTAGCAAGGCTGGTTGCAACAAAATTAACCAGAAGAAACAAAAGAAATGTAAACATGAAGGATAAATATTCTCAAATATCTAATAAACACGAACCAAGTCAAGTCTAGTGCTGCCAAGGGGCATCGAACATAGCAATTGTGAAGCACAGTACAAAATTGACGACCACATCCAGTTGTTGCAGCTCGATAATGAACTAAAACAAGATAAACCAAGTCTTCTTTCAACAACTACATAAATCAAGAAAAGAGGACCTGACAGACTGGAATTCAGAAGAATTACTGCTCCTTGGTGTAGTGTCGTACTGTAAAGGCCAAGCCCAGGATCAAGATGGGTACAAGGAACTGTAGGATTTTGATAATGAATTCTGGAGTCTTGTCTGGATTGTATGCTGTTTGTTCTGATGGAATATAAGCACGTTTTAGGGGAACAGTTGACATGTCGATTTCCCCAATGTAATACTTATCCATCATCTCTCTAGCAGAATCACTGTGGCCAACATCTTCAAAGTCATTTGTTGCATCTTTCCCTTTTGGTAAAAGGACAAAGATCAGAATTCATGTCACAAAAAAATCATCAACACTTAATACCCTAAGAACAAACAGTAAGTGAAGAAAACCAAGTATTACCAGTTGCTGAAAGCAAAACTTCATCACCACCTGGATGATCATCCATGAACGGAGTTACATCATACACCTGAAAGCATTTTAATATGCAGACATAAATTCATATTTCATTATACGGATGGAAAAACAAAAAACTCTTTAAGACCTTAAAGAAAATAATCCAACATGAGACATAAGTTGGTCTACACTGACTTGAACACTGTTAATCATAATAATGAAAGATATTACTGCATAGCAAAGATAAAAGAGACAATGTGCACATAAGCCTCCAACGCAAATGGTCTTTTGTGGAATTATCAAGGCAGTTCCCCCAATTGAGCAACTAAAACCATCACATGAGTAACACGTCCTTTTTGCAACGCCATATCACCTTTCAGATTTATTTAAGGTTTTTCTCCACAAGCATATTTCGACAAAATTCACATGTCAGGACACAGGACTTGAAAAGACATGAAAACAAACGAGATGAATAACCAAAACATGTTTCCCATCTCTAGACATCTCCTTCAAGCCATCCCCTTAGATATATTTGACTTTGCTATCCTTAATATACAAATCATTGAACACTTCATGAAGAACAATCAACTTGAGAAGATAAGATGCAAAAATCTGTTGATCAAAATGGATGACTCACTCACACCAGAAGGTTCAAAATAACCATCTCTAACAGAAACCAGGTCCCTGAGCTGTAGAGGTATATTTTATATACTTTTAGATTGAAGATCTACTTTAGGTTAAGTCTCAGAAATTTTTAAGAAGCAATCTGATCTGCAGTTTGTTTTCAACTTTTTCAACAAATACTCTTCTTCATGGGCTCATGTTAGTAGGAGTTCGGAAAATGTTCGATTGATTGAAAGAGTATATTTGAAAGTTGGAACAGAAATCACTTGAAAGTTGGAAGTTGCGTGAGCAAAAACCATTACTCTACTTGATTTACTCCCACTCTTTTCAAATATATCATCAGCATTTGAAATGCTAAAGTCCAATTTTAGCAGATAATGATGACAAAACCATTATTTGCAAATACTGAACTTCAGATATGCAAGTTCAGTGTCACATGCTTGTTTTCATATCTGCGCCACAAAATTTCATGGATAAAGAGCTGACTCTCAAAACTTAAAATTTACTCCCTATTTTCAAGGTAGCAAAAGTCATTGGAAAACCAATTGACTGTTCGGCTTGGATCTGAGGGAAAGGGGAGGGGGGTTATTTCAGCTGTTTGTTTTCTCAACTAAATAAATTTAATTTAATTTCTTACTTTCCACTCCCATATCCACAGTGCTAACCTCTCTGCATCAAATTTCTAAAATACCAACTACCCCTGTCTCCAGGATGAAAGACTGAAATCTCCAAGTGTATTTCAATAATAGATACCAAAGTATCATTCATATTTACCAACATGACCTTCATCAACACACAGATAAGGACAGTTACTATGCATAGACAACCTAACTCCTTCATTTTATTAGGGAGAAAAATGGAGTCCATGACTCCTTTTTGTAATGTACAAGGGAGGTCGAATTCCAGACCTTTTTTCTCAAGTATATCCATTACAAAAACATATACGTCACTTTGGTACACATGCGCATAGCCGCCGCGGGTGGCTAAAAGTCTACCCAAACTCTTTTTAGTTCCATGAGGAAGTCTTTTCTTATAAGTCAAACTCCTAATTCTGTTCCAAGATGGGGTGGTTCTAGGATTTGAACTTTCTATTATTGAGCAAAATCAATTATTTGTATTTTCCAGTTGAGTCTAAGGAAAGTTACTGATCCCACATATTCCATTGGTCACTTCAACTAAACACCACCAGGTACAAAGAAAGTCCAAAACGGAGTACGTTAACTACTCAAAATTGCAAACAAAAATTCAACTGGAATTGTAAAATTAACTAACTAGACCAAATCGAAATTCGATAATTCCAATGTGATAGCAACTTCAACCACTCAGATATATCTATCGAGAAAACTTATAAAACAAACCGATCCAAAATACCAGGAAAATAACAATTCCATAACCGGTACAGCACACAGATCATGAAAAAACTAAAATCAAATCAATAGAAAGAACAAATAAAAAAAACAGGACGAGATTTAACCTTTCCGCTGATGATGAGCCAGCAATCTTTGGTCTTGTTGTGCTTAGCGACCTCCTCAAATGCATGAATTTTCCGATCCGACGCCATTTTTTCCTGCTACTGCAACACCGGCAAAATCAGTTTAAAACACAAAACAAATCGAACTACATAGATAGACACTGCATCAAATCAGATGAAATTGAGCATCTCTATGAACTTTTACAAACACTCACGAGAGAGAGTTCTTTGGATTCTGTTTCTCTCTCCGATTGTGCACCCAACACCCTTTTTGCGTGTGGAGGCGGAAGTACAGGGTCAATATTAATATAGCAATTCAGATACCGAAATGCCCTTCAATTTTAATTGAAATTACGCCCCCCATTTTGACGTACTATACTGCAATCTCACCTAAAAATTCCACTTACTTCAAAATTTAATTACCGAGCTATATTCTTATTTGTGATATTACATATACATATATTAGTATATATATTTTAATTAGTATTTTTATAAATTAATAGCAAAAATTCATGTATCTAAATATAAGATACATGTGAAAATTTTTTAATTAATGATAAAATATGTAATATTTTAAAAGTAATGATAATTATTATAATAATATATGATTATGATAGTAAAGTATATCTAGTTATTTAAATTTTTTTATATATATACGAGATAAAAATTTTATTTTCTTTTATTCAATTAGTAAGAGTTTGTGATTATATAAGATAAAATTGAAGGACATTTTATGAAATTTGTTATTTCATCCTCTCTGTAACTTCACCATTTTTGTATAAATATTAAAATACAATAATAATATAGTTAAATATAAAATAATATAATTTTATATTTTTATATTTAATAGTGCTTCAATATAGCTGGGAGGCTGTGATCCATCTATTTTATTTAAAAAAACACGCCACAGTGAAAGTCACGTGTGTATTACCATTTTCTTATTTTTGTCCATTATTATGATGTGTGCCAGCCAGCCAGCGAGAACTTTTTTTGGGGTTTAATTAGGGGTATGTATTATTCTGATTAAATTGAATAATTGAATTAAATTAAATTAAATTTTTAGTTGAATTAATTTTTTTAATTTTTGAATTACTAAATTGCTTTACTATTTTTTGGATTTTCTAATCTGATATCAGATTTTGAAAAATAAAAAAAAATGAATTTTATATATATATATATATATATATATATTTGTCCCTTTTTGATTATTGTCTTTCATGGTGATTATGTTTATATTTTATGTTTGAATTACATTTATAATAGGTATACTTGTAAGTATTGTGTTTTAAGTTTTACTTATAATTTATATTGTATATTAAGAGATTAAATATTATTACTTTTGTTATATTATTAATCATTGAAATAACTGAAAAAACTCAAACCAAATAGAGGAAAACCAAGTTAAATCAAATTTATTTTGGATCAGATTGGATTACACTTTTACAAAATTAATCGAATAGTGTAAGACAAAACCAAAAAACTAATACACACCCCTAGAGTTAACTATTAATTGTGCTCTACCTTCTATATAACGTCAAATACTTTCTATTTTATACGAAAATTAAGAAATTATTAACTAATTAATTTAATTATTTTATCCATTGTTCATATTGTCTTTAAAATAATTGGTTGAACTTCCAAAAGGTTATATTAATTGTTGGGATAAATTTAAAAAAAATTATTTCTTAATATAATAAATGATAAGATAATATGAGAAACATTTAGTACATGTCTCTGGGAAGGGAAGGAGTAATGTAATTTCTCTTTTTTTGACTAATTACAAGTTGATTCCATTTGCTTCACTTTTTTTTTCTACAGTTTGAATTACAAGTTCAAATTTCAAAAGATTAGAGTTTTCAAGTTTTTTACCGTTTGAATAGTCTTCCTAAAATGCTCTAACTTTATGAGAAATTATAATGAAATTAAGAGTTACTAATATTTCTTCAAAGATTTATAGTTCCTTTTCATGGGAATTTCTGAAGTAACTTTTCTTGGCTTTCATATGAAATTTTGATTGAGCTTTAATTTACTTTATTTATGTGAACAGTCTAGTTTATTGGTCAAGAAAACGAGAAGACTTTTAAAAGTGGTAATCTAGTTGTTAAAATAACCATCAAATGTCTATATTTAAATATAATATACATAATCGGTGTATTAGTATTGTATATTCATCATCATTTTCAAATTAAACGTGTTTTAGTTGATCCAGGAAGCTTGGCCTACATATAAATCATAATGCGATAGAAAATGGTTGAGCAAATGGAGATTAGGGCCCCGTGGAGAATGGAAAGTCACTCCTATAAACGAATGAACAGGGTTTTTGGTCATGATTGAATAAAAGATTTTGATAATTTAAGAAATTTGATAAAAAGAAATAAATGGGATGCTGAAATCTGTCCAAAAATCTTAATTTTTTAGGAGATTTGGTATTTCTTTTTCGTTTTGGTCTAGAAAATACCGATCAGAGAAAGCACTCCTATATTGCCTAGTGTTGATTCAACAATTTGTGTTCAGGGGCGGAGCCACCTTGTTAACCCCCTTCGATAGAAAATTATACTATTTATACATGGTTAAAATAATAGTTTTATATATATAGTAGGCGTGGAACCCCTTCGGCTAATCCGTGTGTCTAATTCAACAAATTTTGAACCCCCTTAATGAAAATTTTGGCTTCGCCATTTGTGTTTAGTGGAAAGTCTTGTCATCTCAAAGAATAATCGAATTTGCCCTTGCATGCGGGTCTTAAAGTCATGAATCTTTTATGGCAAAGGGGTGGTGCGGCACAGGGCCCCTCAGATCAAGCTTAACCCGTAAAATTTTTAATTCGTCTTATCCTGCTTCACATAACATTTTTTTCATTTTCAACCCCGCCACCTCAACCTGCACCCACATAATTTTTTAATATTTTCTTTTTCTAATTAAGTTTGATACTAAATTAAAATTTATAAAAATCAATTCATTTTTTCATCAAGTTACATTAATTTAATAAAAAAATAAATTATTTTTTATTGAAAATCATTTTTATTTACTATCTCGAATACTTTAATAGCTTTAAAGAAATTATCTTAGTAAATAATATTTTATCAATGCTATAACATATAAAAATTAAATTAAATTAAATTTAAGCCACATCAAAATACATATATCACCGTAGATGAGAGTTTCATGGTGCTAAATATAGAGAAGACAAGAAAGACTGGACTAAGGCAAATATTCTTCTTTTCATATCATCTTGTCCTTTAAAACATTTGTGCAAATGATATTTCTTAAGACGAAGAAACATCAACTTATCATCTCATATGATGAAATATTGATTGTATTTAATATTTTCTCACACAAATTTTAGTTTAATCAAAAGAAATTTATGAATTATAATCTAAAAAAATCTTTAGTTACACCCAATTTAAAAAACAAAGATAAATCATAACATCTTAAATTTTATGATGAAGAGAGAAACAAACAAATCGTGCTATGATTTTCACTTGGGCCTTCCATTCTGTAATTGTTTTGGGTTTGGAATTGCACAAATGATA
>NC_028639.1:53905093-53939779 GCF_001406875.1 Solanum pennellii
TATATATATATATATGGAACTACGTGGATAAAGCAGACGCTAGAGGCTGATTGTCATTATCATCTATGTGATAACCATATATATTTTGTCTATTTATTTTTTACAAATTTCATATACATAAAGAATGCGTAAAAATTACAATAAATTATGATAATCACCAATTTAATATATATTTATAAAAGAAGTAACATGTATTATTTTTTAATTTAGAAGCAACTAAAAAGTACGATAAATCTCAATTATTAACAACATAATTTTTGCAATTCTATTTATGCTACATATTTTAGGGCAACAAAATTCCCTAAATCCGTTTTACAAAGATTGATCTAGTTTGACTTGATAATATGTTTAAAAAAAGAAGAAAAAGTCATTATTTTTTAAACAGACCAAGGATAGGATTATTATTGACTGAAAGTAATATATACTATTTATAAATTACAATAACTAATCACTTAAAATATTTAAAAATCATATTAAAATTTAAATAATTCTCTAACTTTTATCTATACAACATAAGATAAGACTAAAAAATAGTTATAGATAAAAGATTATTATTGACTGATCAAAGAAATATATACTATTTATAAATTACAATAAGTAATTACTTAAAATATCTAAAAATCATATTAAAATTTGGATAAACTCTCTAAATTTTATCTATATAACAGAAGATTAGGCTAAAAAATACTTATAGATATTGATCCCGTACTACCATAAACACTTATGTCTAGTAATTATAATAGTATTTGAAGAAATTCCAATAAAACTATGAATTATCATATTTATAGTAAAAATTCGGAAAGTACAATAATTCGTAACATCAGAATCAGTTGGACGGCGGTTTACAAGACATCAACCTAACGTGTGGCTACCTGAAGTCGAATTAGTGTCTCATGACATATTTTTTTGTTCTTTCTTTCGTATTTACAAATAATTTTATCTTGTTGTGCACTTACATCACTTCATTCCTTTTTTTATCACCGTAAATCTTAAAAATAATAATAACAATAAAATATAAAAAAAAAAGATAAATTGAGTCCCCTATTTTGTGTCTCTCTCACCATTGATCCTCAGTCAACACTCCATGCCTTCTCCCATCACCAATACTTCTTCTTTTTCTTCCTCCATCCGCTTCATGGGTCTCCTTAAACAACCTGACTCCAACCCTAACAACAACATCCTAGATGAATTCGACGAGAGCGATGTTTTCTGGTCTGAATCCCCTGATTCCGCTGTCGTTAATTCCTTCTCTCCCCCTACCCCTACCCGCCACCTCCCTCAACGTCCCCCTACCCTCTACAAACCTTCAAATTCCGGTCTCTCTGCTGCTCTTACCGACGACCACCACCCTCTTGTCCGTCGTAAATCTACCCTCAACCCTACCGTATCTGCCACATCCGCTGCGAAGATGATTCCACCGGTGTTCCGTTCGGAGAATTCAAATCGTAATTCTCACCCTAAATTTCATCAATCTGCTCCGGTAAACGTGCCCGTGTGGCAGAAGAAGGATGGACCGGTGGGTGGATTAGACCAATTTGATGAGGTGGAAGATGAAGTGGAAGGGGAGGAAATGGTTCCTCCTCACGTGTTGGTGGCGCAGTCGCACGTGACGTTCTCTGTTTTTGAAGGCGTTGGGAGGACGCTAAAAGGAAGGGATTTGCGGCGTGTTCGTAATGCTGTATTTCAGAGAACAGGTTTTATTGATTGACCCCAAAATTAAAAAGAAAAAGAGGAAGAAGAGGTTAATCAATTTGTTATTTTTGGTGATTGAATTCTGAAGAATAATATTAATTTCGAAGGAGTCAGTTGCACTACGTTCATTTCAAGCTTTGTATATTAGAATTTGGCACATTCTCATTTGGAAAATGGTTATTTAATTGTAATTAGGAATTATGGTGAAGTAATCGTCATCCCAAATACAGATGTTTCTTTTTTCTGTTAAATATAATAGCTTGAGTTTTGAACTATGATAATGCTCAAATTGGTTATTATTTTGATTCATTCAAAGTGAACTTCTTGTTATGTTAGCTCAATAATGCAGCAGCAGGGGAATTACTAATTCGTTCCAATCCTTGGAGACTGGTGTTCGCGTGCCCAGGCAGATAGCAATGAATTCATTATTATTTTCTTGTTACATATATGCATGATGTGAATACCTAACCTTAACTTGTTATAACCCTTGTTATTTGAGAATCTGCCATGATGGGGACTAGTAGTGAGGTCGATTTTGGCGCGAAATGCTTAAGAAAAGCATACAGTAAATGCTAAAAGTTGATATTATGATGGCAATTATGCTCAGACGAGACAAAAGGTAAAACTTCCGGAAATTTCCATGGTATATACTTGTGGGTGGGATTTACTACATGTAAATCGATATATGTAGTGACATTTGCAGCTGAAAATATCACCTTATGAATCTAGAGTTCATAGTTCTATTGCAGCTTCTATTATCTTGAGAAACTTGATTTCGCATTTTGGATTATTTAAGCGTGCTTTAACTAATCATTCCAAGGAATGTACAAACCCTATAAGCCCAAAAGTAAAATTTACAGTCTAGTTGTGGGGCTCTAAGCAATATGGCAAAAATTGAGATATTAACAGAATTGTTACTTGATTTGTATCTAAGTTTGTTGTTCTTATGATGTATGTTGTTTCTGGTAAGGCAAGTCTATCCGATTTTCTTTGATGTTCGCTATCAAAGTATATTCTACTGTAAGAGTTAAGCTATCTTTTGTATATTCCTCATTGCTTTGTAAATTTTCTTCAATCGCTCTGCGGATCCAGGTGACTGCCTCTGGTAGAGGCTGAAAGCTGACTCGCTCAAGTGTAAACTCTATTGCACTCTGTTGAATTACATTTATGCGAATATTTAGTTATTGCCGAGTGATTAATAACCTCAAGACATTGGCATCAGCTCCCTGAATGGTTAAATCATCGTCTGTTAGATGTTTACATGGAGCATATTCTGCCTGCATCTTTCAGGCTGTGTGGGAAGAAAGAAATGAGAGATATTTTAACATTCATCTTTTGTTTCAAATGTATATGTTTGCACTTTGCAGTTCCCTGGTGTAATTTCTCGTTTATATTAATGTAAACTCTCATACCGATTCAATATAATCCTTCATACCCGTTTGAAGAGAGGGAGGCTGATCTTGTTTTGCTGTACATATTTTTGCACTGAAAAGAATACATTTTTTTCTATCATTATTGCTCTCTATCTGCAATAGTGGTTGAAGAGATTACCACATCTTCTGTTTATACATTGATGCCCAGGAACCGGAGATTTATATTCAATTCTCATTTGATGGAATTATTAACACATGAATAGTTCACGGAAACAAGTTATGCATAAACGTTGATTTGTTGTCTGTTCTTCTGAGATTAACATGCAGAGAGGACAGTCATTACAAGGTTAGTTAGTCATTTGCTCTGTGATGGAGTTCATTGATTTAGACGAATAGTAGATGTTCTTGACCTGCAAAGTTCGACATTGATAGAGTATTTATGTGACGATTAGCTGTTGGCTTCTTGTTTTTCTTCTTATTAGGTTTCTGTTTACGCAGTGATTTAGAGTTGTATATTGTCTTGTGCTTGAACATGATTCCAGAAGGTAGATTTTTCAGTTGAAAGTGACTTTTTTCTGGAATGTATGATAAAAACACCTTTAAAGCCAGTTCCAGCAGCACAAACACTTTTTTATTTTGTGGATCTGAGTGATTTCAGTAGGACCCAAACACGGATTCTGTAGTAGTACGAATCTTTTAAAATGCGTAGTTCATTGGATACAATAATACAAAGTGGTTAGTATAGTGATAAAATAAAAATCTTTCAAATCTGTGATCAGTCAATCCATCGTCATGGGTCTAAAGAATATTTTTCATCATTTCGATTTGATGCATATTCAAAATTCCAAAAAATTGAGGGTTCACAAAAATTATTCTTGGTTCTCAAATTCCCCAACTTAGCAAGTCAGTTCCAATTTCAAATCAAAACAAAAAGAAGATTCTGTTTCCACGCAAAAACAAGCGTTCTTCTATACTCACGCTTTCACTGTTAATGGAAAGATTTTTCAGTACTCTACGCAATTTTATTTCTTCGAGCGAATCATGTTCTATTGTGAAATTTGAAAAAAATTAAAATAATTTTTATTTTTAAAGTGAAAATTGATTTTTTTAAATTGGAAAAATTGTATTCAGTGAAATACAAATTTCTGTTTTTCAAATTGTTGAAAATTCTGAAATTCTAACTTCAAAGTTAATTTGGAAGCTAAGGCCAAATGTATTTTTTAGAAATTGAACGCCGGTTGAAAAGGTGAAAATAAGTTGTCATAATACATACCATTTTGATCATGCCGAAGAAATAATTTATTGGACGGTAGATTACGGGTGTGAAAAACCGACTAATAAATCGAACCGATGAGATAAAAGAAAGACAACTTTTATGTTATGTATTTTCCTAATGTTGCCTTTTGTAAGCTAAGGCTAGCTATTCTTCTATATTGTACCTATGATTTGGTAAATCCTTAAAATACGTTTCTAAGCTATATCCAGTTTCTATACTTCTAAGATATTTTTTCTTTTTTTTTTTTTGGGGGGGGGGGGGGCAAACACCTGCTCCTTAGTTTCAAGAATCAGGAAATTTCACTATGTCTGTGCGACTGTAAAAGCCATACAAATTGGAGGCCTAACTTTGAGTAAAGCAAGTAGTGCTGATGGAAGAATCCATAATCCATCACCACAAATAAATCCTGAAGCCACTGCAGGAACCATCAAATCTGCCTTCTTGCTGTTGAGTTTATGCCATACGTATACGATCAAACTCCCCGCAGCCATATCAATTGCAAAGGAAGCCCCAACAAGAAAAGGCACAGCTATAGCCATTGGGAGAGGAACCAATTTACCGACTCTCTCAGGGGCCATGTCTCTCACCAAGTTGGCAAGTACGGCAAACGCGAAGAAACCATAACAGAGCTGCAAGCAATGGCGAGGCAGAGCTGAGAATCCTTCAACACCTAAGATTGCCATGTTTCTATAGATGAGTGCATAAGGAGCTTTGTACTCACCATTGGGACCCCCTACATCAAAAGATCTGTAGAATAGGAAAAATGTAAGAGGTGCTACGACACAGCCAATGGCAGTCCCAATAGCTTGGCTGAGTAACATGGAACGCGGGGATGTCAGGGTCAGATGACTCGTCTTGAAATCGTGCATCAGGTCAGAGGATATAGAAACCATGGATTTAATCAGTCCACATCCAATAAGTCCAGCAACAACACCGTTCTCTTTCCCGGATAATGCAGCAAGCACAAACAGAGCTACTTTACCGTAATTGTATGCCATATTCAGATCTGTTAGACCAGCACCATAAGCATTGCAGAAGCTCAAAGCTGGTGCAAAAACATAGGCAACGAGCACATAATACCACTTCAACGCAGGGAACATAATTGGAATGACAATGATGGAGATAAGGGAAAAGATCAAGTAGCCAATACAAGCTAGCCAGAAGGGAATGCTCTCTCTGATGAATATTTCGTTTCTCTGCAGCTCTTCAAGTGGAAGATTCTTGGTTTCTGAGGGTGCTGCCAAAAAATGGAGTGTTAATAATAGAATTTCAACAAAAGGAGACAATGTTTTGCCCCTCTTCTCATTAGCTAACATAAAATTCGTTCAACATTCAACTTCTTTGTTGGAGCACTCATCTTTGACACTTGACGTTACCATTAAATTTCATTAGTAATGGAGGAGAGCACTTACATGATTCAGGCCTTTTTGTTTTCATCGTGGCATATATGTTTCTAAAAGTGAAATAAAGTGTCCTGACAAAATTGTAAAGGCCATCTCCCAGGAGAAGAGCAATGGAGATAAAAACCTGCATACAAATTTTATGGTCTAATGAGAAAAAAGGTAGAATGCTTATTTGATTATCGGACAAATTAAGCGCCCACAAACCTTGTAACCCATTAGACTCTTCATACTGCTCTGTGGTAAACTTGAAGAGAACCAATATCCGTCGCGATCAGTAATTAGAGGCCACATGATACCCCAAGAGAGCACAGCTCCAAGAAGCAAAGAGAAGTTCACAAGGTGAGAACAAATCATTCCAGCTCCCACATAAGTCATGTCAAAATCGAAGAAAAACCTGGAAATATTTCAATGGTATAAATTACTGTTCGTTGTATAGGAGAAATCATTCATGAGTCACTAAAAATATATCATCAAGTACATACGATTGCTTCCAAGCTTTCAACCCGAACGTGGGGAAGTTGGCAAATCCACAGTGATCTCCACCAGAATAGAACCACTGGAAGAAACTCCAGAAGAAGCTGAATGTGAAAACTTTCATGAACCCTTTAACCTGTTTCCTGAAAATTTGAACACAATTTTCATTTCTCAAGAAAGGCTAGTTTTACAAGGCAAGTTAGTCCTAACTCCTAATTATGATCTTGCATACTTGGCCAATTTATCTCCCTTGGGTGTATGAAATCCATTGATTAGAACAGCAGTCGCAGTTCCACTTGGATAAGGTAATTTGTAGTCAATTATCATGATCTGCACCACAACAGATAAATAAAAATTCAAGAATCAGCTGAAGGTGTGTACCTAGATTATGTACTAGTAAGATTTGATTACGAGAATACGTGATGAATCATCACTAATATCCGAAACAATATTTGAAGATTATTTCAATTTGGCTCATTATTTCAATTTCAAAAGAGTACTATTTATTTCAAATATCAACCAATTCATGTCCAAGTGCTTACAAAGTCTTTTAACAAGTGAACAAAACGAAGACAGCTTAAAGATTGGAAATTACCTTTCTAAGAGGAACCAGAGCTAATAGCCCAACAAAACTAACAACAAAGAGAAAACCAATCATCCAATCAAGTTTAGGTTCCTTATAGCTCCCTGGTGTATTGCCACTTGTATCAACCCCAGCTTGCTGATATGTTTTCTTATTCAGTCCCAAAAGATATGATCCAAAGCCACCTAAATTAGCACAGACAAACAGAAACCAGAAATAAACAAATGAATCCCAATTTTGAATTTCTCAAACACGCCGATCAAAAAGGCACACAGAAAGATATATCAAGCTAGAACAACAATCACGCCTCAGTCCCAAACAAGTTCCGAATCTTCACTTCTTCATTTAACCTCATCATACTAAATAAATGATATATCTCTACAACAACAACTAGTCCTCGGTCCCAAACAAGTTGGGGTCGACTCTATGAATTCTCACTTTTTTATTTAAACTAAATGAAGTATATATCTGCTATGACATGCTATGACAACACTACGCTTCAGTTCCAAACAAGTAATTGGGGACTGCCCCATTTCTTTATTTTGAGCTCATTTGATATCATCAACATACTAAAAACATACAAAATGACAAAAAGAGACTTACCTCCTACAGCAATACTGTAACATGCAACAGCACAAGTCTGAATAATAGTATTCTCCTGTTTAGTAAACGGAGTACATGTAAAATTCGCCTTTTTTAGAACCTTAGTCCATGACTGTAGAATCACATAAGCAAGCAGAGCAGCTGAAACATTGAGATTTGGTACAAGTCCAGTAGTGAGATTAAGCTTCGTTACAATCACACTGTAAATAACTCCAATCAAAACACTCGCAACAATTCCTCGCACTGTAATCTGTTTAGTCCATGGAGGAATTCTCTTCACTTCATCATCACCATCTCTCATTTCTTCCGTTACTTCTCTTTCAATCTCCATTAACTCTACCCCAACTCTACTCATTTCTCCCTGTAAATTTTTCAATTCAATCACAACAAATCAAAAAACACACAAAACAAAACATGATGGGTTTTAATCGACGTAAAAGGGTACCTAAAAATGTAGGAAAAATCCCTTTTTGGGTGATTCTTGAAAAAAGTGCCGAAATGGATTTGTCAGTTGTTCTTGGTGGTGAGTTATTGCGATCTCATCCACCACGAGAAACGGTGAATTTGGACAAGATTTACAGAGTAATTCAAATTGAAGATAAATACTTTACCCATGGAATGTGGAGGTTGTTGGAATTTGAAGAATATGTAGAGGAGAAGGGAATTGATGTACTGCATGAGTAGTACAAAAACCCAAAAATATGTTTTTGCAGTACAAAATAATCAAAATCCCAACAATAGAGGTCTGAAATAAATGTTGTGATTCTTATGCAACAGGTGGTCGGCTTAGATGAGAATGCTACTCAATTCTCATTTTTCAACTCTTTTATTTGTCTCTATTTGAAAAAAAATTCACTACTTTATTAGCCGATAAAAATGCAAAAAGCTATTTATCGATCGATTGTTTGACACGTAAGATAATATCAATTTATTAAATATATTAAAATTAATAATCACAAAATAACTTATTCGGTCGTTATTATAGATTTAATCGATTACTCCAATTGATAAGTTGGGTATGGTTGTGGTTGCATATTATTTTTTATTATTATTATTTAAAATAAGGGAAATTAAATTGACTAACTACTAAATTGACGTTACGCTGCATCCGCCATGGTTGACCATTTGTTCATTATGCAGTACATTAAATAAAGTATGCATGTTAGAAACGATATTGGAGAATGATGTAATGAAAATTTTTTTTCCTTAAAAGTGGATTTTTTTACTATATTAGTATAGTTGTAGCACGATTTTTATGAACATTTTTACTTTTAAAAAGAGTCCACATGTAGTTTTCTGTCTTTATCAATGATCAATTTTATGATTAATAATTTACGAAGTATATATTGTCAATCAACGAATTATCATTTCATATTGTGAAAAAAAGTCTCTTACTTTATCCCCCACCCACCCCACTACCTCACAAAATCAAAAATCAAAAATAAAAAATTAAATGCTCCTCTAGTCAATATTACTAAAATTATTATCAAGGTTTTTTTCATAATTTAAAAGAAATAAAATTTTAAAGTTAAAGAAAATTATTGGGACTTTTTTTTTCATTTTATTTTATTTTTTAATAGGTTTTCTTAACTACTTTATACATTTTTCAAGAAAATAGTTTAGACATCACTTCCTCCGTCGATTTTTATTTGTTATATTTCATTTTTCGAAAGTCAGTTTAACTATTTTTCGAAGTTAAATTAGATTACATTAATTTGATATTTTTAAACAAAAAAAATTAGATATTCAAACACTATATAAAAAGTACTATAAATTGCAATTTTTTTTGCGTATTAGTATGATGAAAAAACATATCTTAGATAATTAGTCAAAATTCTTATAATTTGATTATAAAAATAGAAACCATGATAAATAATAGTGGACAAGAGAATATCAAAAAAGTAATAATGAAAAGTAAACTTTTATTTATATATGTTGTTAATTTTTTCTTTAAAATTTCTGTTAAACCTCAAAAATTTACTATGGATGAGAAATAGTAGTACTGTACTACCAGCCATGCAACAACCAACTAATATTAATAAAGATTATGAACAAATTAATAAATGATCGAAAAAATTAATGTCATGATCTTTTATAAAATACATCAATTTTCACTGATCAATCAAATGTGTTATCACATGGCGTGAGGAGGAAGATTTTATTTTCTACTTGACATAAATGGATGAATATAATCAAATAAGCATACAAAAAAGAACACAAATTATAAAGTCAATGCTATAAATACCTTGTTCATTTTTTACTAGGCATATACCTAATAAATTTATCGTTTTACTCTTGATAAAATTTCAAAACTATATTTACTCGTTAAAGAGATGTATATTCATCCATATAAACATAAGGTAACTTTGAACTTTCATCATTCATTAGAAATGTAAGAAGAAGAAAAATCTCATCTCTAATTAATTATTACAAAAGTTAATACAATATGTTAAACATAAAACAGCAAAATTTAAAGAAAAAAGATTAGTGGGAATAAGTGTACCTTAGTCTGGATTCAAAAAGCTTCTTCCAAGTATTTTATAAGAACTTGTCTTCTCAATTTGAGTGAAAAGGATATCTAAATGACAAATTTTCTTCTTTTATTTTTGCTATTTAAGTGAGAGTATACTACTTTCACATGAAAGAGAAAATACATTGCAATAATTAAGGCAAACGATTAGTATCGTTAATATAATATGTCATCATTATGTAAATAGTAGAGTGTACATAGCAAGTAGGAACAAACAGTTAGTACATTATAGTGAAGAAATGTGTCATAATGTGAACATGCATGGAGGATGACTTGTGTTAGTTTACCCTAATTACTCGTTCAATTTTTTCTTTTTACTAGTTCATTTTGATAAATTAAGAAAACAAAAATTTATTATTATTTTTTAATAAATATAATAATTCAAAAATAGACAAATAATTAAGAATCGAGAAAGTATTTTACTATAGTCAATGGGAAGGGAATCTATTGAAGCTTTTGTAGTAGGGAGATCCATGTACTAGAAACAGTAAAACTATTTAGATTTTTTTGAAAAAAATTACTGCAGGACTTTCCTTTTTAGTCTAATAATTAAATTACCTTAGGTTTAGAAGTATTTGAATTTTAAATTATGCATATCTTTTTCAATTATAAAGAGCAAATTAAGCAAAAATCTCAAAAGAGAAATAAAATATAAGATTCAAATCAAAAGGTTAATATTTGAAGTTTTGAACAGAAGAGGATAGTGTGAATTTTTTAATTGAAAAGTGCACCCAAATTGCATTACAAATTAGAAGAAAAATAAAGTGTTAAGTTGCTTGTACAATAGAAGGCAGTGGTTCATCTTAAATGAATTATAGAAAAATAGTGTTGCATCTGTTCTCTTTGTGCATCTTTTTTTGTTTTGTGTTTTACTTTACTTGATGTTTATGATTTCTTATTTGTATTCCATGGACGGGTTGAAAATAAAAAGAAGGGGCAACTTTCACACATAGTAAACAAAAATTCATATTTATATGCTATAGCAAAGTTTGCATAATTGCGCTCCATAGCAAACATAAAACTGTATAATTCGCTATACATATACAATTGTATAATTCGCTGGTCTATTTCGCTGCAATTGTATAATTCACTATCCTATCTCACTGCAATTGTATAATGCACAAGTGTATAATTCGCTACCTATTTCGCTGCAATTTTTTTATAAAATTTGCTTTGCATACAATTGAATCGAATTAAAATGTATGTATATTGCATAATTATAAGTGTATAACAAGAAGATATATGTTTTTCTTTCGCTTTATACAAAAACAGAAACACAATATATACACTTCTGTTGTATAAAGCTAGAGAAAATTGTATTTCACTGCAATTGTATAATTCGCAATTGTATAATTCTTTCGCCTTTTTCTCTGCAATATTTGTATAAAAATTGCATTTGTTTACAATTGAATTGAAGTAAAATGTTTGTAAATTGTATAATTAAGTGTATAACACGAAGATATATATTTTTGCTTGTGTATATACAATTTCTCTCGCTTTATACAAAACAGAAACAGCATTATACACTTCTGTGTGTAAAGCGAGAGAGGCGAGCAGAGGGAGAGTGGCGAGCGAGAATGGGAGAGTGGTGAGTGAGATTTTTGGGAGAGAGGCGCCTGACAAACTTTGGCTAACGTTTGCTATGGAGCACAATTAAATCAAACCCTAGCTACTCCATTTATTTTAGGTTATTAATTTGCTATTATATACAATTTTCCCTAAAAAGAATTATTATATGGATATTGAATGGGGCGGGGCGAGGCGAATTAAAAACTTTGCGGGTTAAGTTAGGCTAATTCCAACATATAAATTGAGAGTTTGAATTATGAAGTGGCAAGTTAATAAAGCAGTTATTCTGTGAGTCAAATTGATTCTTGTGAGAAATAAACCCTAAAAAATTGAAACACTTAGATGGATGCGAAACTTTGCTTGTTTGAAACGCCATTGTAGTGAGAAGAAAGATGAAGAGACGTTCATCGGAGACGAAGTTGTTGAAAGAATTGTTACTCTATGCGGCCAGCGCCGCTTTGAGCAGCCTTGTTTTGTTTGTGGGGCTCCGACAACTTGACCCGAATCGACAAGCTTCCAAAAAGGCTCTTGAGAACAAGAAGGAACTTGCGAAGCGCCTTGGTAGACCTATCATTCAAACCAATTCCTATGAGGTTACTCTCCAATCTCCTCTCTGTACTTCCCCTTTTTCAATTTTCCATGTTTTTATCATATAGTTAGAATCGCTTAGTTTTGATCATCCATTCTTAACCAGATGTATGGGGTTGAGTTCACTTGGTTAGGGTGTATATCCGTATTTAGTCGGGGCCAATACTTTTTTTCTTTGCTTTAGATTTCCATTACTGATCACTATGGTCTATTGTGCAGTACTGTTTAGAATGGAACAAGCATGCTGAAATTGTAAATGGATAAGAAGATAGTGTGTGTTTTTGGGTCTTGGGTGGGTGGGGGAAGGGAGTTGGCTTGTCATGGATGTATCGTTGTGAGATGGAAGGAGCAATGCTATGACCAGCTCTAGTTCTCTCAATAGATATTACCCATATTTGAGGGGCATCAGGTGATACATGACAAGAGATACTTCAGAAGTTGTTCTAGCATGCCGGAACAGAGAAGGGAATATGTCAGGCCATAAAGGGAGATGGAAGATTGTCTCTACCTTCATTTGGTGGGTGGATAATATGGAAGGAAAGGAATCTGAGATGCTTTGAAAACAAGAGCATCCCTTTCTGGATTTTGACGATGAACTCCTTAGTGACCTTTTATTTTGGTGTATCCATGTTCTCCCCAAAGAGGTGGAGGATATTGCCCATATTTTAGACAGTTTAGGAGGGGTGTAGGTGATAGATCTTTTCTTTTTTTGTTTGTTCTCTCTATACTACTGATGTAATTACTACTGAAATTACAGCAGTAGGATAAATAAAGTGTTAATAGAAATGTTTGAGTCTCTATGGCAAAATATGCTACTATTAATTAGTATTAAGTTGATTAGACCATCCTTTATTCAGCGAAAAATCTGTTGGTCGAGCAATAATCATGCCATTTTGCTTGTCAAACAGACAGACTGTGTTTAGTATGGAGGATAGTGTTTCCAATCATTTTAAAGTATTTGGCCGACTTTACCCAAAGTAAACGTTTTTTCTCAAAATGGGAAGACTTTCCTCACTGTTGGGAAAAAGTTCCTTTTCTTTAGAATTATCTCAAGTCTTTACTTTTTTTCACTTGCTTCCTTTCAAAAAATCACTTGTTTGAACCAACAACTAGACACTGTTTCAGATTTTACTAAAACACTATCCGTTTCTCATATCCTCAATCTTGTACGGTTCCCATATCTATATATTCAACCAAACACGGAAAGTTGATAGAAATTAATTTCCAAAACCTTCCATGGAAAACATTTCCGTACATACCAAATGCACCCGAACCCAAAGTTCCTAAAACTTGCACTGCTTATTTCATCCTGTGTCACTCAGTTTGATTTACATGATGATCATATATTTCATTTTAATTTAATATTTCTTGATGAGCTGGGATCAATTTGTGTTCTGGTTGATTGTGATCACTTCCTACTAGTCTACGAGAGCTTTTTTCCCTTCAAATATTTTGGTTCACAAGGATGTTATGACAACTAATTGTAACGACATTCTTTATTAATTTGGTATGCTATCTTTCTTTATTGGTATGCTTAACATGCAGTCAAAAGCAATCATTTTCATATTGAATTATTTAAGCCCCCTTGTGCTTTGTCAACAGGATGTAATAGCCTGTGATGTAATCAACCCTGATCATATAGATGTAGAATTTGATTCCATTGGTGGATTGGAATCTATTAAGCAAGCTCTATTTGAATTGGTAATTCTTCCCTTGAAAAGGCCTGAACTCTTTTATGGGAAGCTTCTGGGTCCTCAAAAAGGAGTTTTGCTCTATGGACCCCCTGGAACTGGAAAGACGATGCTTGCCAAAGCAATTGCTAAGGAATCAAGTGCTGTTTTTATTAATGTGAGAACATCGAATTTGATGAGCAAATGGTTTGGTGATGCCCAAAAACTCGGTGAGTTAGATCTTGCCCTTACTCTTTCAAGATTCTTCTCCTTGTTTTGATTATTCAAATTTGCTTGGCCCTTGTTTTACTTTTGAATCTTGTCTCAATGGCAATTCAGGCTCGACAAGCATTATTCCACTGGAATAAGATATCCAAGAAACCCTAGTGGTTTGCAACTTTATTAGTTGATTATTTTTGAGGGCATTAAAATTCATCAGAGGAGGAGTTGCTTAGTTTTGTCCAGTCCCTACCAATTGTGTAGTTATCATTCTTTATGGAATTATCCCATTCAAACAAAGTCTTTTAGGGCATAAACAAAAAGATGGATTTCAAGTCTCTCTTGCTAAGTTTTGATTGTATTCTTTCCATATTATTGTGCACAATCAGAAGGCCAAGTCATGAAATGCACTTTTGGATACATATCTCTTTCGATTGTAATTTTTTCTTTTGTCTATAGTATGGTATTTTGCTCTTCTGATTTATTCTTGTTGAGTGGGGTAAAGAGTAGAGCGCGCACTGTTTTTCCTGTGTGTTCTTTGCATAAATCTCAAATGGAGCTGTCATTTGTAGTTCTTGAAATCAAAATTTCAAAGTGAACATATTCTACTAGGATTTGCAACTGCATTGGTTTGAGATGATTTAGCAGTTTTAAAGTAGTTCTTTTAATATTGTAACCTGTGATCCACAAAGTAACCTGTTCAGTTGCTAAAAAGTTTCTTGCCGCAAATACCAAGAAACAACATGGAAAGTCCTAACTTGCTCAACATGAGGATATGAAACACAAGATAATGATTATTGCGATAAGAGACACTTTTCAAGTGCATGCTTCATTTCTGAGTTGTAGGACTAGGATAAAGAATCATAGATTATCAAAACAAAAATAGAATAAGTGAAGTGGGAGAAAGGGTTGGAACATCAAAAAAGCAATTATCAGATTTCTTGTTCTACACTTCTTATAGGAATGTTTGTATAGACATTGTATGTATTGACCCATTCATCTTTGGGTTCGAAGAATTCTACTACACAGGTTGCAAGAAGCTGATGACGGATTTCTATCTACCACTATGAAGTCAAACTGCAAGCATCAGATCTACAAATTCTTTTATTTTGTTGGGTTTAGTCAAATCTTGAGACTCCACAGTCCTCAGGCTTTGGTCTTTGTTATAAGAGCACAATGCCAATGTGTGGGTCAGGTGCAAGTTACACGTTCAAACCTTACTGCAGATAGAAGTCTAATATTTAAGTGAAGAAGATAGACTGATGGCCTCACTGTCCAATCTGTTTTGGACCCTGCACCAACGCCCTTTGGGGTTTTTTTGTTATGAAAAAATAATCTTGAATCTCCACCTTAGGTAAAAAGCGGGAGAGGTGAGACAGCATGATGTTATAGGGGAGATGAAAATTAAACTCGGAGAGGAGAGTGTTGATTGCATAGCACCGAGTAATGTTTGCTGGTGACCTCAACATTGAGACATTTTGGAGAAGAGGGAAGGATGAAGGGAAAATATTGCAAGGAGAGGTTAGTGGCATGTGAAAACACTTGATAGGTAACGAAGATTGTTGTAGATTGTCAGTTGGTGCAATTGTAGTTAATGATGCTCTATTTTGTATTGGATTGAAATGGACTTGAATAGAGCTGAAGGATACAAAGAGTGCATATAACTGACTACAACTAATTTGGATGGATGTTGATTGATTAGTGTTGTCAAAGGGTTGTTTAAAGCATACCTTAGGCAGCCCCTCTGCAGTGAAGCCAAGGAGCAAAAGTATAAGGTTATTTTGTTTGACATGAGGTTTGATTCCGGACTGAACATTGGTGGCAGGTGTTCATTGTCTTAATAACAAAAGTGAGTTTGATGTTTCTAGGAGAAGCTTCAATTATGCTACAGAAAATAAAAATTTCACCTAGAAATCTTACAAATACCCCCCACCCCCACCCAAAACAAGATGAGGTTGTTTAAAGCATTGAAGGAGAAAGATCTTATTGTAGTCTTGTTCTTAGAATTCTATTTGTGATTGCCCGTGTTGCTGATTTGCGTTAAGTGACTCAAAATGGCTCATATAGGGTTAGTTATTCAACTGAATGTTAAGACTTCTTCATTGATTTCTCCTTCTATATTTTATACAGTTGCTGCAGTGTTCAGTTTGGCGCATAAACTTCAGCCAGCAATTATATTCATTGACGAAGTGGATAGCTTTTTGGGTCAGCGCAAGTCTACTGACAATGAGGCGTCAACAAACATGAAGACTGAATTCATGGCTTTATGGGATGGTTTTACCACAGATCGTAGGTGCACCCCTTTATGAGATGATTCTTTATTTAGTAGCTTTCATCACCGTCACGTATATTGCAACATTTCCCCAAGAAATTATGCAATTTGAGATGGTTGTCTTTTATCTAGTTAATGATTTAACCAAGGAGGGTCTGGTGACTTCATTTACTGTGGTTATGTTTATGTAGAAAATGCACGAGTTATGGTCCTTGCTGCTACTAATCAACCATCTGAGCTTGATGAAGCAATTCTTCGACGTCTTCCTCAAGCCTTTGAGATTGGAATGCCCAACTGCAGAGAAAGAGCTGAGATTTTGAAGGTGATCCTGAGAGGCGAGAAGGTAGAAGATACCATCGACTATGACGGCATTGCTAGTCTCTGTGATGGATACACTGGTTCTGATCTTCTGGAGCTATGTAAAAAAGCTGCCTACTTCCCCATCCGGGACTTGCTTAATGATGAGAAGAGTGGAAAGCGAACTGCGGTTAGTATTGTATTCTTTTTATCAAATTTCTATTTAGAACTTTACTCTCCTTCAGAAAAATTTGTTATGTGATGGCTACTGACACAAAATGAAGTTTTAGGGACTTCGCCTTATCTGATGAATGAATATAAAAAAAAAAAAGATAGACAGGGAAAATTAAGATGGAAGTACAGCTTTTTAGGCTACAAATAACAGCTAGTCCACTTGAACTGCTTAGACCTCCTCCAAAGCTTTAACATGTCTGTACACTGCAGATAGTGTTGCCTTTTTTCCTAGAGAGGGAACCTTCTCAGATGTCTCCTCCGATACTGAACCATTAAATCTCCTTTGTACAGCCACCCTTTAAAATTTTGTGGATATCAAATAGATTTGGGGGTCGGATTAAACTATGTAACAGGCACCACCTGGAAAATAAATATAGAAACAGAAGGACTAGTCAAGGATCTTTTCGTTTCTTTTTATTCTCTCTAAATGAACTCTGCATCTGCATCTGCTATATTGTTATTGCTACACATTGTGTTGATAGAACTAAGCTGTAAAGCTATCAAATTAGAGTATCAAGGTTGCTTAAATAGAGAGGGGCGTTAGCAATTTATCTGGGTCAGGCTGGGTCTGAGTATCCTTGTTTCTCTTTAAGCAGGAGCCGAGGCCGCTGTTGGAATCGGATTTGGAAAAGGTTTTAACTACGTCAAAAAAGACAAAGGTTGCTGCAAGTGAATACAGCAGGTTAAGTTCAATGCGTGCAGATTCAGATTCTGCAATTAACGAGATTTCTAAGCTTGTGGTTTCCCATATTCTGAATGTCCAGTCAGATAACTAGGATTCTTAATCAGCTATTTGATTTCTTATAAATCATCAGTCTGTCTAAAGTTTGATTTTTTTTCATTTGGTGGCTATTGTGGATGTTGCAGAATTCCTTTAGACCACTGTAGTTCAGCTATTAACTTGTAAGAGCATTGCATGATTTTCACGGCATAGTGGTTAAAAATGACAGTTTTTTTTTTTTTTTATCCTGGGTGGTAGGGTAACGTGTTTCATTTTGTTTAATTGGCTTGGCGTTGTGAAGTTGCATGCATGTATGTGAAATTACAATATTTGTTTTCTTTATATAAAGGAGAAGAATAGTTGATCAGAACTTAGCTGTAATTTGGAATAGCATTCGACTTCAATTGGGACACTTGTGTAGGTTATTGACAACTTTGATACCGACCAGTTATCCTTCGACACAAGGCCCATAACTGCTGATTTGCCTAGGCCCCCTAGTGTAGTGTATCAAATCTCAGCAATTCATCCTTAGGGAGAACAATCATTGCTGAATTCTATAGGGATGATGGGCACTGACTAGTCTTTATCACTTTAGCAAAGCTGCACGTTTTTCTTTATACCAATTATTTTGTTCACCACACTTGCTATCTTGTACCAACATCAAGTAGCTGGCTCATCAAAATTGGACAGGTAAAAATAAGTTAGTACTTTAATTATTAATATTTTTTGTCTTGAAAATGTGAATTCCAACTTCTCCCACTTCATTAATACCAAAAGCTTAGCCTACATTCGAGTCTACATGTTCTTCAATGGGCGTGTTTGGTATGAGGAAAAGAATTTTCAGGAACAAAAAAATAAGTTGCTTAGCAATTAGGAAATTGACTCCCTTAATTGAAGTAGGAAAAACATGTTTACGCGATCATTTGGTGGTGCTAATTAGTGTTTGGGAAGAATGTCCTTTTGCCTCTTTAAGCTTTGGAATTACTCGGTTGCTTTTGGGCCCTGTGACAGTCATTGCTGTTCATGTACAAATAAATGCAAATGATTATAATTGCAGGGGGATACCCCAACAGTTGTAGGATTCTGGACAGAAAACTTTAATAATACTACACACCAAACAAATTGATCCGAATCTTATTTAGTACTTGCAATGATGTATGCACATATTGTTATTAGATAATTTCCGTCTTTATGTTACTGTTTGTGTCATCATTCAGATATTAATGAACAATCTGTTTAAATACTCCAAGATGTTATCAACTGAACAATTTTCGTTTTCTTGCTTTACCAGGAATATACTTTATGCTAAAACTCAAGGTGGTCAATTCGAAAAAATTAATATAATATATATAAAAATTCTTATATTTTAGAAATTGGATATTTTTGATAAAATCTGCAACTTCGATACTAGATAAAAAAAGATGTTAGTTAATAGCCTGCTATCATATATTACTCATTCGGTGTATTAGTATGTGACACGAATGAAATGTGAAGCTAAAAGTTAGTTATTTTGATTTTATAGTATAATATATCTGATTTTCACATAATATATTATTATGTTGATCCATTTGTTCTAAATACATGTGAAATTTTGAAAGTCAGCGAAAATATTTGAAGTTGCGATTTATAGTCATTTTTAGGGAAAAGGGTCAAAAATACCTTTCAACTACAGTTTATTAGTTGATTAAACCTCTACCGTTAAAAAAGTTCTTTATACCCTCGTTATTAATAATTCACTATTTATACTCCTCAATTGACGAAAATCCTCAAATAAAAAAAAAGACCAATTTCTAAAAAAATGACCCAAACCCCATTTTAGGCCCATGTCAGACTCGTCAACCTATCTTAAATTCAAAATAATTTAATCCGGCTGACGGTATTTTTTATCAGGTGGAGTTTCGAAAGTAATCAAAAATCTTTTATAGAGTTTTTAGATATTTTAAGTTGTCAATTATTTCAAGTTATAATAGTTCTAAAGTTAATTTCACATTATAAATGTTACTTCCTTTATTTCAATTTATGAGGTGTTGAGGAAATTTTAAAAGTCAATCAAATATATTACTATTTTTTAGATATTTCTTTTCACTCTTTAATAATAATTATTATGAGTTATAACATTTTTTACAGTCTCTAAATATATAAATTATTAAGAAATTTCATATAAAAATGATCAATTTACCGTTTAATAGAATTTTAATGGCTAGAAAGACATGTATGCTTCCAGCCATTATTTAATATACGTATTATTTAGTGAATTTCTTATATGTAAAGGTACTAAATTAAATAATTCCAAATTGAAAATAAAAAGTTAAGACGCCTAATTTGGCCAAAAACACAACACTAGTCATCCACGTTAATTTCCAGATAAATAGTTCACATTACGTGAAAACTCTTTATTATGTAGACGAATTTTCAAGTAGACTAATTTTTGTTGAACTTAGCCCTACTGAACCTAATTTCAAACTATTAAAAGTCGCAAGGCAAAGTTTGGTATTGTTGAAAATATATCATGGTTGAAACTGTCCAAACATTCTTTTATTTCAAACGTCAAATTTAGCCTAATACTATAATTCCCCATCTGATTATATATTTATACCAAACATAATAAGAACATACACCTTATGCATTTTAAGTTTTTAACACTTATTTGACATATGTTTTTTTAACTTGTCTTTAGCTGATATTTACATTCTAACACTTAAATATATATATATAAAATTGAACAAATAAATGTACATATATTACGTGGCATAATACATATAAAACGTATATGCGTATGTGTAATTTGTAAATATGAGTATGTGGATCTGTATGATTCCATTATTTTTATATGTGGATCTGTATGATTCCATTATTTTTATTGGGAAAAGAGAAAAAGAAGAATGTCAGTAAAAGACATAAATGGATACAAGCATATAATAAAGCGGATAAAACAATTTGAATATTGAACACGACTTTTAATTTGTATATGGATTGCTGGATTATATTGGTCAAAATTAAATATGACCATCTGGAATAATTAAGATTGAAAAATACACTCCTTTTAATAGGAGATCAAAAGGAAATAAATCTCTAGTCCTCCTTAATAATAATATAGAATACATTAATTAATACTCAGAATATGTTTACTAGTCATAAAGAATATCGTATTACCTTAATTAGTCTCACATATACAAATTGTTTAGTCAATAAGCAGTACATCGAAGAAAATGGAAGATTTTTTTCTCCGGTACTTTATACATTTATTTTAAATTCTATGAAAATCGTTTTCACAAGAGAACGTTATATAACAAAAAGAATATAAAAGATTTGAAATAATCTATTTCTATTTCTATTTAACTTGTAAGGAATAGTTTGGTCACTAGTTAAAGTTATATCGATATTAATAATGTAGGATTAAATTATGATAAATTTCATAACTTACTTTATAAAAGATGTTAATTATATATAATTTAGTTATATGTTGCATAAATATAAAACATAGATTCTCTCATATTATATGTTGCAAATAAGAAGTGTTTTAATATCTTACCCATCATAAAATGAAGGAAAAAAGAAGCGACTCTTTTAACATTTTGTTTGAATCATTGTTAACTATTATTTCATAATGTATTGAATTGTATTGTACTCTATTATACTGTAGATACAATGTTTGACTAGACTATATTGTTTGTTGTTGTTTAATAATATTTTAATTGTTTAGTTGAATTGTATTGTATTGTAATTTATAAATTCACTAAAATATACTTAATTATTCTAGTGCAGGAGTTTTGACTACATTTAAATAATTAAGGTAAAGGTTAAAATAGTATTTTGAAATATTATTTAAAGATATACTTTGAAAAAAAAATTAAGTAATAACAGGAACACACCAAATCGATTGTTCCTTAAAATAGGGTTCTCTTTGTTATGTAACAACGAAATTTAACAATACAATACAATACATTGTAAGTAACAATCAAAACAAACATAGTGAGTATGGTAACGATACAATACAATATAATGGAGAAGGGCATAGTTACCCTTTGGTTGGACACCCTTCGTTAGAAAATTACATCGTATTTATAAGTAAAATAATAATTTAAATGGTTAAATAACATATTTTGGACACCCTTGAATAACAATAAAAAAAATTCTAGCTTAGTGGTTTTAATCGTTCAACTCTTACTAAGTTCTTTGCAACTTGCGGTGCGCGGGATCGATTCCCGTTATTTGACTTTGATTTTTTTTCTTTTCATTAAACATTTAAACAAAATTTGAAAATAATTATTTAATTTAAAGTTAATAACCAATTTTTTTTTCTTTTCATTAAAATTTAAATAAAATTTAAAAGTAATTATTTAATTTAAAGTTAATAAGCAAATCCTATTTATTTATTTCATAAAGCTACTAAAAGTGAAAATACTTTATACAAATTCTCTTTTAATATATTTCATTTGATTCTATTCTTTATTTTTCATTTCTCGTTGTTGGTCATTAGAGATTTGTGAAATCTTGAAGTATAAAAGTGATTTCACTCTAAACTGAAATATATCTCTTTTTCTTTGTTGGTTCACTTTTTATCAGATAAACGTGAACATTAAAGCTAAATATTATGTAGTCTGATTTTAAATTTTTTGATATATTTTAATTAAAAAAAATAATCATTAATGCTATATTGTTTGATTTACAAAATTTAAGTACACCCATTTTTTAAATTATTTTTATGAGCTACAAGATTTTTAGACACCTATCATAAAATTTCTGGCTACGCCACTGATAATGGATAACAACGAATCAAACATAATTTAAGTTAATGGTTTAAAATCTCTTGTATTAAAACAAGGATAATTTTGAACATAAAAAAAAATCAAATCTTCTTGATAGAATAAAAAGAAAAAAAACATAATTTATTCTCAAACAGAAGAAGCACATGAATAACTTGCTATATACTATTACTCATGGAATAAGTTATAAAGGAATTGGTGTATTATTGCATAATTAGTAGTCTATAATTCTAATTTCTAACCAACTAAGATTATAATAGATCAATTTCCACTAACAAAAAAGGATAGAAAATAAATCACATTAATCCTGTTTAAACCTAGCAAATTATGCCGTCCCCGTCTGCAAGCCGTCTCTTAAATTCAAACAAACAAATTAATAAAGACTTATTCATTAATATAAAATACTAATAATTAATGTGCTGTTACCTGCCAATTCCCCGTCCCCTTAAATTTATTTATACTATAATCCTTTCTTTATGCTTTTTCTCATCACTTTATATATACTACTATATATATATAATATACTTTCATTATTACAACATCCACCTTCTCATAATATCATCATTTTCCCCTCAAATTCCCTTTTTCATCATCATACTTCATTTCACTGTTTGATTTTTACTTTTTTTTTTTTACCAATCATGTTTTGGTATTTGATTGCAATAATTGCTTCAGGTTTGTTTCTGAAGATTCTGTTGAAAACTTCTGTACTGCAAATTGTGAAAAAATGGTGGAGGTTTTTGGAGGATGGTTGTTATGTCTATCAGTTCTACAGGGTACCGCAATTCAATCACAACATGCAGGAAAATCAATTGTATCGAAAAGTTTGTACTTATCTGAATTCGCTCCCCTGTGTTGAAGATTCTGATTTCACCAACCTAATATCCGGCGATAAGTCCAATGAAATTAGCCTTGTTTTGGATTCAAATCAAATTGTTGTTGACAAATTCCTCGGCGCTAGAGTTTTCTGGATCAACGAGAAGGATGAATTTACTGGTTTGAAATCGCTTGTTATGAAGATCAGGAAAAAGGATAAGCGTCGAATTTTACAGCCTTACCTTCAGTATATACACTCTGTGTTCGATGAAATTGAGCAGAGGAAAAAGGAGGTGAGATTATTCGTCAATGTAGATAATGAACCTCAGAGAAACGGACGGTGGAGATCAGTGCCGTTCGCACACCCAGCAACTTTTGATACGGTAGTGATGGACACGGATCTCAAAAACAGGGTGAAATCCGATTTGGAATCGTTTCAAAAATCAAAACAGTACTATCACCGACTCGGCAGAGTTTGGAAACGGAGTTATCTCCTCTACGGACCTTCCGGCACCGGAAAATCAACGTTCATCGCCGGAATAGCAAATTTGCTGAACTACGACGTGTACGACGTCGATTTATCCAAAGTCACTGACGATTCGGATCTGAAAATGCTTCTGTTACAAACAACGAACAAGTCGCTAATTGTTATCGAAGATCTCGATCGTTACCTTGGGACCAAATCAACAGCTCCAAGTTTATCTGGAATTCTCAACTTTATGGATGGAATATTCTCGTGTTGTGGGGAAGAGCGAATCATGATATACACTATCAACAACAAAGATCAAATTGATCCGACGGTTCTCCGTCCAGGAAGAATCGACGTTCACATACACTTCCCTTTATGTAATTTCAACTCTTTCAAAACCCTAGCGAATAGCCATTTGGGTTTAAAAGATCACAAGCTTTTCCCACAGGTAGAGGAGATTTTTCAAACCGGGGCGGCTCTCAGCCCGGCTGAAATCGGCGAAATTATGATATCAAACCGGAGCTCGCCGACTCGGGCATTGAAAACAGTCATTTCAGCTCTGCAAATCAACACCGAGTCGAGGGCGGCGACTCGGCATGCACGGCGGTTGAGCGAGAGCGGGTCGGTTCGAGCCGCGGAGGAAACGGGTGAGTCGGGTATTTTTTGCAAAGAGAATCTCAGAGAGTTCAAGAAGCTATATGGACTTTTACGAGTAAGGAGTTGTAGAAAAGATTCATCCTACGAATTTGATACGTCAGATAAAGATAATTCAAGGCATGATAATTAACATTAACATATGTTTGTTTTGGGGCATAAATAATCACCCTTACCTGCATAATCATTAGTTTAGTTTAGCTTATAATTTGAAAGTTGATATTTTTTCATTGTGAGTGATTTATTTAGTTGATTTAACATAAAGATCGTAGCTAAAATTCATTATTTTATATTAGTTAATGTAGTATTGATCAAAGTTACTCACACTTAAAAAGAAGGATCATATATCTTGTTAAGTAATTTGAAACACAAAAGCTTATTTGATGCACTTGTCCAACGCGTACCTTAGTCTTTTTGCACAAGTATGCTAATATCTGTTCAAATCTTTGATAATGTATTTTTTCTTCATTTTAAATTAAAAATAATTGTATATCTAGCGAGTTCACCATAATGTCTAAAGTAAAGTTAAGGTACTATATTGAACCACATAAGGAAATGTGTTAATTTTTATTGTTTAATTTATACCTTTTTAGTACATTTTTTCACATGTGTTTGATACTAAGATTTACAAAGAAAGCAATATCCATAAGGTGTAACACCATTTTGATTACATACTTCTGCCTCTAATAATGTCCTAGTTTGATTACATACTTCCGCCTCTAATAATGTCCTAGTTATCTTCTTATTCTGAGTTCTCATCTAAAAATTCATAATTTAAAAATAATGTCTTTGTTATAAAAATAAAGTATTAGAAATTTAGTACTACAAAGAAATAGAGAGAAATTTAGTAATATTTTTCTTTCAATATTTCAATGCATTTGTTCCTATATATAAGATAATTATATATAGAAATTAAGTATATTTCTAATCCTTCAAAGTCATGAAAGAAATCTTTTAAAATCATAAATAATTCCCTCAAAATTATATTTAAATCTTTTAAAGTCATAAAATATGAATTTGATACATGATATCCGCATTTCATTATTTAGAAGATGTTGCCAATCTGTGTTAAGAAAATCAGAAATTACTGGTTGTAATAAATCATTCAGAAACACGAAGTAACTGAGATTTTTAGAACCAGTAAATAAGATGAACAGAAATTTATTTGTAAAAAATAATGTAATCTGTAAAACTTACCAGAATCTAGAATAGTCTTTTTAAAAATTCAGGAAGAAAATCAAGTCCACTGAATTCACAGTGTCCCCTTAAGGAAATTATTCCCCTCTAGTATCCGAGGTTTGATTTGGAATATAACCTCCCAGGGTAAAATGATCTTAATCAGTAGAGTATAGATACCAAAAACTCTACTGTCAGCGAATCAATCCACAGCAGGAAAGTACACGAAGAAATATATGTGTTTTTTAAGAAGAAAGAAGATTAGAAAATTCGTTAGAAAAAATTCTGAAGACTGAATGGTATTTATAGGCAAGAATAATATATTCTGAAAGGTTGCTACCCTTTCAGAATTGACACGACCATTAATGAAAGGTTGCAAACTTTCAAATGGTATTGACTGTTCCTGAAAGTTGCAACCTTTCAGAACAGTCATGGCGGGAAATTTTGAATATAACGGAATTTAAAACGGGTCACTCACGCGGATCCGAGTCGGGTCGGGTTAACTAAAAAAATTGAAAACATTTCGGTTAAATTCTGTTATCAACTAATTTATTGAAAATAATTTTTGGCCATTTAAATTAATTAATAAATAATTAAAATAAATTTTGTCCAAAAAATTATCTCTCGATCGATCATTTGCCAAAGCCAAAGCCAAAGCCGAAGCGAGCGAGCGACGACGACGACGGCGCGAGGGGGGTCCCTCTTTCCAACCCTTTTAACAATTAATAGGAGTGTTTATTTATTTAAACTCTCCTATTTTCATTTCCATTACCGATGAGGGACTATTGCCTTTTTCAATAAAGCATTAGAGGACTTTTCAAGTTCCCAACCTTTCAAGTTCTAAACTTTTCAAATTCCTCTCCTTCCCTCTATTTCCCATCAATTCTTGCTACATACCCAACAGAAGAGTCTTCGTATTGTTCAAAAAAGAAAGTGTATCATTCTCCACTATTGAAAGAAATTTGTTAGTGAAGATAGCAAACTTTATTGATTCCCCATTGAATAATTAGGTAAGGTAAAAAAGAATCAATATCCATTAATAAAGGTGATTGACTTTGTTGTTTTATTGCATGACATTGTAGAAACTTGATCTTTTCTTTGACTTTGCCAATTGAACAATAGACAATGAACATGAATGGAACCACCAAAAATTAAAAACAAAAAATATTTCCTCCATTTAAAAAATAATATTTCTATTTTATTTTTAGTTTATTTAAAAAAGAATGACTTCTTTTCTTTTTTTGGTAACACTTTAAGTTTAACTTTCCACGTGACATGTTTAAAATCAAAAGATTAAAGAACATTTTGATACATTTGACATAACTTAAATTTGAATCACAAAATTAATAATTTTTCTTTCTTTTCTTAAACTCCATTCCAAGTAAAACTAAGTCAATCTTTTTAAAACGAAGAAAGTAATAAAACAATAAATTCACCAAATTTAAAAAGGGAAACTTTTCATAAAATCCATATTTTAATTTATTTTTGCTCTTTTCCTCTTTGACTTGTGGGCAATAAGCTATCCACTTCGTATAAAAAAATGAGATATCATTGTGACATTTTCCCTACTTTCCATTCTCCACAACTCAACTTAAAGTGCGGCAATTAATAGATCGTCTATTTTACTCACATGTTCTGTTTTGCACCTTTGTTTTAAAAAAATACTAATTAAACAATAATTGAATTAATTATTCTTATTAATGTTATAAATCCATTGAATTGTGTGTATTGTCCTTTAGATATACTCAAGACTTAATTGTATTCATATATACATGTTTCTAAGGTGATAAGAACCATTTGGATAACTATGTACCTACTAATTGGACATTAATCATGGGGGCCTTTGGGGTGATATCTCAACTCTATAAATAGAGATATCATTCACCTTTTGTTATATAAGCTTGAACAAGAAGAAAGTCTTATCTTCCATCTTACTTCTCTTGTCTTCATCTCTTTATATTTATATTGCCATGAGATTGATTTTATAACACGTTATCAGCACGAGACTCTAGCCAATTGAGAGTGAGTTTTAGTTTTTCTTCAACTCATGTTTTAGTTGATCTCGTTATGAGAATCAAAGTATTATTTGCATAAAATCAGGTATGTATTTTCTAAAATATTTTTATGATTTAGAATAAAATAGTATTCAGTCACTAACAATTATTAGGAACCGAAGACATATACTACTATTGGTTGAATATGACAGGCTATACAAAATTTCTTAAATAGAAGAAGGTATAAAATTTTAATAGCATGAGTTTTGAATGTTATTTTGATTGTTTTGAAAGACTCAAAGGATGAGTCATGTTGTACTTCGGTCTACTATACCGTTGGTTAAGGGTAAGATGATGGATTCAAGTTTCATCGCACCAAAAGGGTAAGACATCAGGTTAAAGTCCGGATGCACCGTAATGAAAAATATTTAAGGATAAGACGATAGATTTAAGTTCTATCGCACCAAAAGGGTAAGACATCAATTTGACTTTTGATGCACCGTGATTTGGTTGAAGTCCCATAGAATTATGGCGTAACACGCCTTATATGGATAAGACATTGAGTTTGAGTTAATGCACCATAGTGATGATATAATGATGACTAAGGCTTTGATGAAAAGTCTTGAAATTCATCCTATTGAATTTGCTCCATTCCTTGAAAAGAATATGGTAGCAACATATAATAATTTTGAAATCGCATGTTCACTTGCTCCATTCTATCGTATGAATGTGGTAGCAGTAAATAGTTAGTCTGAAAGATGACAAATGATAAACGATATGAAAGGGACATGAAATGACGGAATTATAATAGTCATCGTTGTGGTAATTATAAAAGCAAGAACACTATTGGTTCTTCAAATAGTCCTTCGAAATGTGAAGGCAATTTTTATTAAAATGGTAGAAAGGTCATTAGACTTGTGAATGTTGTCGACCCAATAATTTGACAACTTTATAAATCCTCCATCAAGAGACAAGAAGATAAAGTGATGGTACACTTGATCTTTCAAAGTGATGTTGAGGTGTGTCATGAAAATATGATGAATTTTAAAGTCATAACAATGTGCTTATAATGCAAATTTATGAAGTACATATAAATAATTAGTCCATTCCTTGAAGAGAATGTGACTTGTGATGAGTATCGTGAATGCTCGACCATTCTATAAGAGAATGGGTCCAGATGTGATAAAATCATTATGGGTTGGATATATGCCACAACTCACCTCTATGGAAGGTTTGAGAAAAAAAATGATATATGTCACTTCTCATCTCTACGGGAGATTTGAGAGGAAATAAATTTTATTTGGCAGAAATGGCTAATTGTATTGTACGTTTTATACGTCACTATGGTATGAACTACCGAAAGGGCAAAAGAAAGAAATAGTTCTTGCCTATAAGGGTTGTGGTCATTATTGTGTGGCAATACAAATTTGTCATTGGTTGTGTACCTATGGTACAACAAAAGTAAAGCAAGAAAGACGTCTTGCTCGTAATGATTTTGACCATGACAATAATAATATAATTTCCTCCTTGAAGGAGATGCTCACCATAGGGATGGTGTCATGCAATATGTGATAGTACACAAAATTAATTGCAAGCTCTAACGAGTTGTGCTATTATCAGAGGAATAATATTGGGGTTGTAGTAAGTCTCAAAAGAAACTTTTTAAGTTTCGGATGAATTGAAAATAAATATTGAGACTATAAATCACTACAACCGAAGAGGGTTATAAATGTTTATGTAAAAGATTACCCCACTTTTCCTCTTGTTTGTTCCATACAAACATGTACATGCTGATGAAATCACATGTAAAAGTAAATTATAAGTGTACTAAAATAAAGATCAGTTGGCATGACTGGTTGACCATTCCGATTAAATGTGATGCAAACGTGATTGAGAATTCAGGTGATTTATATGATGAAGAAATAAAGATTCTTCAAGAATTCTCTTGTGTTGCTTGTTCTCTTGATAAAATGATCATTGTACCAGCTAAGGTTGGGACTGTAATCCCCTAAAATTTTTGGAACATATAAAAGGGTGAATATGGGCCCGTTCACCTGTCATGTGGATCATTTGCAACTATATGATTGATGCATCTATGCGATGGTCACATGTATTTTGTTGTCAACTTACAAATTGGTTTTTGTAAGGTTGTTTGCTCGAATTGTTAAAATTAAGAGCACAGTTCCAAACTATGAAATTATATTGATAATGCTGGTTGATTTAGCAGAAATTGTATGCCTCCAATTATAGCTAAATCATGGTTATGAGAACAAAACTCCCAAATAAGATTTGGTATGAGATAATTTTATTTAACATGTAGCAACACATGTATGCATCAAACCAACAAGGTTTCCCCATTAAAATTGGTTCAGGGTCAGGAACCATATAATTTTCATCTAAAATGTTGAATGTGCGGTTATGATTTTAATTGCTCCACCACGCACAAAGATGAACTTCCAAATAAGGTTGGAATGAATGTTAGATTTTCTAACATTAGGGGGAGAGATGATTGACAGCTGAAAATTATGTGTGAGGTTAATTATGAATTATCTAGATCCTCGTTAAATAAATATGTGAACTTAAAGTTCAAGGGATAATTCAGTTGCATAATGTTGCAAATCAGTTGCCAGATGAATGCACTGACCCTATGATATAATTCAGCTGCAAATGCTCCAATGTGAAGTCCTTGAAGGACAGAGTCTATGATACGCCGGAAGCGTAATAGACCAATCGATTCCAAATATAAAATTCCTTGAAGAAGGAAGGAGCAAATGATTAATATGGTCATGATAATGAGGCAAGTGCTATAAAAGAGCACATTGACATAACACTTCATAAAATCTTGAAAAAGGTTCAGGTACCTGAAATAATGAAAAATGAAGAGATCTCGATAAGTTATGTCTTGTTGGAATCGATATCAAATAACCGTCGACGGTATCTTTGATATGAGGTAGCGCTCAATGATATAAATTGTGACGAGGATCTTGAATTCAAATCTGTCATATAGTGTGGACAGATAAATGGTTGGCCAAGTAAAATGCACAATTCAAGTATATTTTGTTTCACTTAGAAAAGTGACATTTTGGACTGGTAGTCCATAAATCAAGGTATAATGTCAGTGGGGTACAAATAAATTATTATGCGATAGTATAACCGTAAGATATCAAATACGGTTTGTGCCTTGGGGCATAAAGGTTTATCGCAAAAATCCTGACATTATTGGAGATGTTTTCTCCTTTGGTGGATGCAATGAGGTTTGTTTTGATCTGGCAACATATGAAAACTTGAATGCATGTAATGAATAATTGTAATGTCTAGCTAGACAATGAAGGTTATATGAAAATCCTTGAAACAATCGAGGTGTCTGAAGCATATAAGAGTTTGAAAGAAACTTTTTCAATAAAGCTTCAAGAATCCTTATATGGATTGAAATAGTCAAGGAAGAAAAAGGGTACAAAAGAATGACCCTAATTGTCCTTGTATTTTTATGAAAAGGTCTTGGTAAGACAAAATTTTGTCTTGACCTACAGATTGATAATTTGACAAATGAAATATTTGTCTAACAGTGCACATACACTGAAAAGTTTTGATGCAATTTTATATGGATAAATCGCATTCATTGAGTACCCCAATGATTATGAGATCACTTGACATAAATGATGATTCAGTTTGATCTCAAAAGAAGGATGATGAGTTTCTTGGTGATGAAACTCTATCTTGGTGCAATCAGGGCACTAGTGCATCTTACTAACAATATTTGACCAGATATTTGTTTTGCAGTAAATTTACTGGCAAGATTCAGTTTCTCCCCGATAAAAGGACATTGAAATGGTGTTGAGCACATGATTGAATATCCTCGAAGGACCATAGTTATGGGTTTATTCTATTTCGAGGAATCCAAGACAAAATTGATTGGTTACGCAGATGCAGAATATTTATCTGATCCGCATAAAGCTCTATCTCAAGCACGCTATGTGTTTGCATGTGGAGGCACAATAATATCCTGGCGATCAATGAAGCAAATGTTGCTATGCAGAAATAAAAGTCCTCCATGAAGCAAGTCGAAAGTGCGTCTGGTTGAGATAAATGACACACCATATTCAGGAAATGTGTGGTTTTTCTTTGAAAAAGAATATGTCAACCACAATGTACGAAGATTGGAGACATCATCACAAGAAATTAAGTGATGTTTTAATCAGGGGGAGTATAATACGCGTTGCACTCTTTTTCCCTTGACCGAGGTTTTTTCCCACTGGGTTTTTCTGGCAAGGTTTTTAATGAGGCAACAAATAGTGCGTATCAAAAGATATGTGTACTCTTTTTCCTTCACTAGAATTTTTTCCCACAGGGTTTTTCCTAGTAAGGTTTTAACGAGGAACATTATCTATGGACATCCAAGGGGGAGTGTTATAAATCCATTGAATTGTGTGGATTGTCCTTTAGATATACTCAAGACTTATTGTATTCATGTATACATGTTTCCAAGGTGATAAGAACCATTTGGATAACTATGTACCTACTAATTGGGCATTAATCATGGGGGCCTTTGGGGTGATATCTCAACTCTATAAATAGAGATATCATTCACCTTTTGTTATATAAGCTTGAACAAGAAGAAAGTCTTATCTTCCATCTTACTTCTCTTGTCTTCATCTCTTTATATTTATATTGCCATGAGCTTGATTTTATAACAATTAATTACTTTTTCCAATTTAATATTATCTCTGTCTATTTCATTTGTCCAGATTTGACTTGACAAATTTTTTAAGAAGCAATAAATAAAATGTCAATTTTACTATATCATATTTTGAATATAATAAATTCATTACTATGAGAAATGCATTGAGAGAAGACTATAATTAATAATAAGGTAGGAACTGATGTGATAAATTTGATTTTCAAATGGTACAAGTAAAAATGGACATCTCTTTTTAGTAAGACAGACAAATAAAAATGAACCGAAAAGATACTTCTCTCATTTGCACCACATTAATTTTTTTCCATATTTTATGACTAAGGTAAAGCAAAGATGGAAAACAAAAAATGAAGAATATATCTTGATTTTTCAAGATGAGAACTGTTTGAGACCATTTATTTTTAATAAGCACAAGTAGTAAAATGGATCGAAAGATTTATGAAGCAACTAGTATTCTGGTGCCGTACACATCAAATTATTCACTTCTAAAGAAAAGAAATAGATTATTAATGATTTTTTAGTTATATAAAATCTTATTTATTTAAATTAAATTAAAAAATTAACCATAACTATTTTGGACCAAAATGTAGTAGTACACATAAATACACATGCTATAAATTGGAGATTGGATAGGTAAATTCACCAGTTTAAAGCTTGTTTTTTTTAAGAAAAAAATAAATGTCTCTTTTAATATATTTTCCTCTTTTGTCATTTTAACGAACAATCATAATCTCAAAGTAGGGCTGTTTAAAATCGAATCAAAACTGATAAGCCGAATCGATAAAAAAGTTATTGGTTTATAGTAATGGGTTATTGACTTAGTGGTTTTGATAACAGTTTTGATTTTTTTTGTTATCGGGTTATTGGTTCTTAACGGTTTAAAGTAAATTAAATAATTATATTTGTACAATTTTGTATATAAAGTCCTCGACTAGATGTTTAATTTCCTACTTTTATTTTTGGTTGTCTCAAACACTTGATTATTCTACAATGTAAAAGTGTTTGCTTTTGAGCAAGATGTAACTTGTGAACTAAGTGCATGATTTATTTGGTTTGTCACCTTGTTTCTAAGTGATTTTCAATGTTTTTTCTTTTGTGTCAAATCTTAACGGCTAAACCGATAACCGAACCGATAACGATAAAAAATCGATAAACCAATAACCGATAAGCCAATATCTTAATGGTTCTCTAACAGTTTAGCATTTCTACAAACCGATAACCAATAAGCCAACCCGATAAACTTTTAAACCGAACCAAACCAGCCGATACACAACCCTATCTCAAAGTAACTTAAGCATTTTATTTTCACTCACTCACCATAAAATCTATTCATAATGATTATTTATGAAAAGGTTTTTTGCTGGTATTTATCTTTTCCTTTTGATTGATAAAAGTGAAAGGTACGTAATTCACGAATTATCTCAAATAATTTAAAATTAAAGTTCGATTATTGCAGTAATTAAGTTATTTGTTTAAATTTAGGCATTAACAAATGAATGTGGTGGAGCGATAAGTACTCATTTATCCTTATAAGGTATCTCTGGTTTGAGTCACTTTTGTCAAGAAACATTTTATTCTCTAATGTGAAACTTTCTAATCCGAATCCAAATTTAATCGGGCTTCAATTGAATACATCGGGCAGAAAACCAATAATAAATAAATATGAGGTTTTGAGAATAATAAGAGTACATTTTGTGGAAAGAAGTTGAAATATTGTATAGGAGCTGAAGTGATAATTGTATATAACACACTTAATTCCCCAACTTTATTAACATAATTTCAAATATAACTGAATGGGTAGGGTTACGCTCTTCAGCACATTTTAGTTCAATTTATTACAATCCAAATAGTTTTTTGACATGGCATGAAACATTCATTTATCATCTTAATCCATTTTAATCTATTCAAATTTAACTCAACTCATCCATTTGATCTTCGACTCTTTTTCGATCATAGAGTTTTGCTCTTTAATTACTTGAAAACGATTGATTGACAAATATAGCGTAGAAGGTTGTGGAGCTTTAGACTTTTAGCCTCCGAACTTCAAATTTAAGAAGTTTTAACTTTTGACCTTAAAGATTTTCTATGAACACATAAGGATCACAAGTTCAAGGAGCATTTGAGTTGGGCCAACAATCAAATCCCACATCTTTACTTGTTATATGAGCCCAACTAATTGTGTCTCATCATCATCAAGGAGTCCAGAACCAACTTTTCAGGCCCAAAAAACCCTTATCATAGGAAAAAAATACCTAAGTAATTGGTTATCCTCCAAGACAATATCATTCTTATCAAGAAAAAGGACAAAATTTTTTGGTTTATTAGTTAAAATGGAGTTATTTTTATTCTTATCGTTAAAATAAAGTTATTTTTATCCTTGTGATTACTATAACTGTCACTTGTATCCTCAATTGAATGGAAAGTCACAAATCAACTAAAATTACCCAATTTCGATTAAAATGACCTGATTTTCTCTTTTAGTCCAAACCCGATCCACTAAACCAAATGAGTTCGTACCAAATTAAAACCTCAACCCCATCTCTCTAATCTTGAACTCATTGATTCAATATATATATATATATATATATATATATATATATATATATATATA
>NC_028639.1:53940339-53974342 GCF_001406875.1 Solanum pennellii
TATATATATATATATAAGATTTTCTTCTTTCCTATTTGCATGTCATCCTTACTAAAAAATATATATTCAATAATATTTGTCATTTCACAAAATCAAATGCATAAATGACATTATTCTTCCTATATTACATTTGAGAGTTAGCCTTAACATTATGCATTTGACGAGTATAGAAAAACAAAGTTATGAATTCATGTTCATTGATCAAATTAATTAATCAAAGTTTATTAATTAAAAAAGTAAAAAATGACAAATATGTCTTGAACTATCGTAAATGGTATGCAAATATCTTTCGTCATACCTTTGGGACATCTGTGCCCTGCCGTCCAAAAACTAGAGTATGCACCCTTTATACTGACGGACCAACATGTGTCATAATCTTATCAAATTGATTGAGAAATTCATACCGACCTTAACATTTATTAGATATTGCATCGACGGATAAGATTGTGTCACGTGTCCCTATCTAGTCTTTCATTAGAGTGAAGGGCATATATGCTCTAGTTTTTGAACAATAGGAGCACCTATATCTCAAAAATATGGTAGAGAATATCCGATTTCATTTACGATAGTTCGTATATATTTAGAAATCTAAGAGTATAATAATAAAATTACCTAATTTTTTAAGAAAACATGATATCTAAAATAATAACCGTCGAATAAAAATGAAGAAAATAGAGTATATTTATATTAAGATAAAAGACAATAATCATTAAGTAGGCTCCCGGAGTAAAGGGGGATGGTTTTGTGCCTAACTTTGAGATGATGAGAGTTGAGAGTTATCATTGGAAATCATAGTTGACAAGTGCTGTTCGTGCACGGCACTTATCATGTGCTAATTTATCCAGTTTTTGACTAAAGTACTCCTCCCTTTATTTTCGGTGCATGTATTATGCATAAAATTAGTTTATTTTGTGTTTTGATTATTAGACTGTTTTAAGATTATCTATACCTTACTATTGAAATAATAATTCAGGACTAGAAATCATGTTTAACAATGGATATGAATAGGATGGACGATGATTAAAGCAGACGTACCGGTGCTATCCTCCATCTTTCATTGATAAACCCACAAATAGAAAACGGAGACAAAATTATAATGCCTCTCTCTGCTCTTGATCGTCTAGCATCATCTCAACATTGATTATCCAATGTTATTTCACACTGTGGTGTTTTGGAGTTCATTGCAGAAGAAGGAATAATATTCATGCCGTATTAAATGATGCAAAATCTATGCTTACAAGAAGAAGCTGATGTAGTGACGATGAAAAATGCAAGTCTTCCTAAGGGTAAATATGTCAAGCTGCAACCTCACACCACGAAGGCTGTATTGGAGATGAGACTGAGAAAACTTTACTTGCTTAACTAAAGGAGATAGTATTATGGTGACAATGATAAAAAAAATATTGTATTCAACGAAACCTTGTAATGGAATAAGTATTATTGAGACAGAATGTGAAGTAGATTTTGCTCCTGAAACAACAGCTCCAAGCAAACATAATGGCGATAAGAAATCTGTTGCTGCTCCGAAAAATCGAGTAGTCATTCACAAGGGAAGCTTCTATTTGGTTCGACCACAAACCGGGCTCCTGAAACAACAGAAGGAAGCTGTGAAAGAGGAGGAACCCAAGTTTCAGGCTTTCACTGGGAAAAAGTGTTAATTACATATTACTAACATTTTCTTTTGTTAGTCAAATATCTTAATTATGTTTTACTTATTTTACTTTATATAATTTATACAATTTGAGTTTAATTGACGTTAGTACTCTCTTCGTACACTATTATTCGTCATGAATTCTAAATATAAGCATTTTGACTAATACTTTAAGATATGACAAATTTTTACTTTTAGAGTCAAAGTATATGCACTTTTACTAATACTTTAAGATATTTTTTTGTAATCATATTTATATGCAAAAAATTATAATTTATAATACTTTTCATATAGTTTTTGAATAGCTAATTTTTTTATTTAAAATATCGAATTAATCTAATTTAATTTAACTTTAATAATTAATCAAATCATCTTTAAAAAAAATGTAATATGATAAATAAAAATGGCGAAAGGGAATAGTTATTATAAGTACTTCGTGAGTTTCAATTTGTTTATAAGGTTTGACGGGATAAAAAAAAAAGAAGATAGAATTTAAATAATGTTTAAAAATCTTTGAGATTATATACAAATCGAAGATTTTTCTTTCACATTGATAAAGAATAGATTAATCTTAAAGCAATATTCAAGAATCTTTAAGATTATAAATAAAATATTTTCTTTCAAAAATTGTTATCTAAAACCAACTTTTTGGACCTAAAAACTTTACTCATAGGAAAAACTACCCAAGTAATTGATTATGCTCCAAAAAATATCATTCTAAATATCGAAAAAAACATGTGGGAAATGTTTCGTTATCTTTATCATACATGATTCAAGCAATTTTCTTACAGATTTTCTTGGCTCCAAGCAATTTTCACCAGTGATATGACGAATAATGAATAAAATAAGTATTGGAGAGAATTATAGAGTGCGATTTTTTTATTTATGATTTTATTTTAAAATAATGTATAAAAAAGTGAATAATTAATATGAGATATAGAGTAAATATTTTTAATTTATTAATTTAACATAAATATTAATATACAGATTATTTTATGTCTCGAGGATATCAAATTAGTATTTCCTCCCTTTTTATTTGTTGTCGTTCTTATTAAAAAATAAAAATATATGTTTCTTAATATTCTTTATGTTCTTATTTATATGGCGTTCTTATTAAAAATAGATAATCTTTAATACTAATCATTTCATCAATTAATATATAAATAACTTTATTTTTCTATTTTAACATTGAGAGTTGTTAAATTTGAAAATCTGAATTTAACCAACATAAGAAAATGAAATAATTAATTCATTTTCATAGACCAATTTACTTAATTAAAATAAATTAATTTGTGTTCATTTATTGAGTATTTGACTTTAAGATCAAGAGCACTAAATAATTGTACAATAGTAAACTTACCTAACATGAAATCTAAAATGATGACATTAAAATAGAAACAGAGAAAGTATTTGTCATTTCACAAAATCAATTCATAAATAATATTATTTTGTCTATTTTACCATAGAGAGTTATTACCCTTAAAATTATACATTTAACTTACATAGAAAAATAAAATAATTAATTTAATGTTCATTGATCTAATTAATTGATCAAACCAAATTAATCTATACTTCTATTAAAAAATTAACTTCAAGAGAACACCAAATAAAATTATAATAATAAACTTACTTAGTGTTTTTTTTTAAAATAAGAAATTTAAAATAATAACAACTATATAAAAACTGAAAAGATAATATTCAGATAAATACTATAGTCATTTAAATAGGCTCCCCGGAGTAAAGGGAGAGTTTTGTGCTTAACTACTTCATAGGAATAGAAATAGCCTAACTTTGAGATGATGAGAGTTGAGAGTATCATTGAAAATCGTAGTTGACAAGTGCTGTTCGTGCAAGGCACTCATCATGTGCTACCTATGCAGGTTTTGAATAAAGTATTCCTCACCGATATAGTTGTGGTGCATTGGTGGAAATATTTCATCCTTAATTAGAGATTTTAAATTTGAATCTTTGATATGAAAGAAAATTTTATTGGAAGCGTCATCGCGAATGGGCTTTGTAGAGCGCGATTCAAATTAAATTGAAGCTTTAATATGGACTCTGAAAATAGGATGGGAAATTAAAAAAAAAATATTCCTCCGTTTATTTTAATGGCTTATTCGGTATGAGGTATTAAGTATAATAATTTCATAATTAATATATAGAAGTATTTTATTTCGCATTTGATTGGAGTTATTAGATTGTTGTGACAACCCTGAGGGGTAGCTCGACTGGTAAAGGCCTGAGGACAAAGTCCTTCAGGTCGCCAGTTCGAGCCTCAGCAGGGTCACTGGAGGCATTACGAATCGGTTGCGTCTCTAGTTGGTGTACCCACCTTGAAACCGGTGGGTACAGATAATTGAATTCGCAAAGCGACACTCGAAATTATTATACTTTAGTGAGGAAACAAGTTATCTATCTTATATATATAGTGGAATAATTTATTTAAGGATTCAACCAATCAATCCTAGGAGTTGTTGAGATTTTTATCTTGATATTTATACTTTAGTGAGGAAACAAGTTATCTTATATATATAGTGGAATAATTAATTTAAGGATTCAACCAAATAATCCTAGGAGTTGTTGAGAATATTTTTTATTGAGTGTTGTTTGCTGAATCAAAATAATAGGCTTTGCATAGATCTTAAGAATAATTAATTTGTTTACAAGAGTACCCTTCATGAATATGAAAAATGATGTATAAAAAGGTTTTAAAGGATATTTTTGTCATTTATTTATTTTATCCCGATATTACTATACTACCCAAAGGGAGGGATAATATAACTTATTCTGATATAAGTTATCCCCTACATGCCAACCAAACAACAAATTAAGTGACACTACAATTTAGTCTCATGACTATTTTGTACAATCCTTCACAACAAACGACTCCTTAAAGTTAAAAAGATAAAATATACAGTTAAACTATTTCATTTTATTGATTTTATATATGCATTATTGAGAGTTTGAGTTTTTTATCTAAGTTGTTACTCAATAATTAACAAAACAATCGAGACATTGACTAAATGTTTGTCTAAAAATGTTTGTTGACGCATTTGTTCATAAAATTTTCATCCATCTAGCGTATATAATAACTTTATGTAGAGACACCCTAATTTTTTTAATATATATTGTTAATTATCTTCTTTCAAATCACTAACTCTCTCCACTCAAGTCGAAGATATCAATTGAAATAAATTATTTTATACGATGATAGCTTTGATTTTTAACCTTAATTTTAAACTAATTAATACTAATGTATTAAAATATTCTTCGGTGTAATTATTTTTCTACATGAAGTGTCACGTGACAAAATTTCAAACAAAAAAAAATAACGTAGACATATCATGAAAAATTAGTCCAACTGTATTTCAGTAACTAATATGTGATAGCTCAATTAGGAAACTCACACTCTCAATAGTTTAGATATAAAATCAGAAAAATTAAGAAAAAACTTACACTCTCATTAGATATTTTAGGGTGTACATTAATTTACTTATTCTCCAAATTACTTCACAAAATAGAAGACTATTGATGAATTGATATAAATATTTTGATAACGTACTATAACTTTAAGTGAATTTTCAGGTAACTATTTTAATTAAAGATAATTTAGATAAGTGAAATTTTCTATAATTCAGAAGGTAATAATCACTTCATTTTATTTTATTTTTATAAATTTACCCTTATTTAAACAAGTAATTTTTCACATAATCAAAAAGGTACTAGTTATTATTTTTCTTCAAATTAAATCTTATTTAGATAAGTAAATTTCTACATAATCCAAATATCATATCTATTATATTCATTACTATTTAATTAAAACACTTATTATTATTTTTGAGAGATGAAGACGAGCTATAATTCATTCTTTTGAAGATTGATTTTGATCACCTCGTAAAATCATCTTCAATCAATTTTCATTGTACTTTTGGTGTGACCACTCAAGAATCGTAAATTGTTTAAATTTTACTTATTTATTTTTGTAAACAAAATTGAATCCTCTACGTATTATCAATATACTGTAAAAATGTGACACGCATATAATTTTCAACGATAATATTCCTTCATGATTTTAAATTTTAGCTAGAATAGTTAGGTCCACTCTAGCTCATGTTTTGATATTAATTAATGACAGTTGCGTGTTGTCTGTTAATTTGCTTTGAGTAACTAAACAGAACTCACTATATTAGGTTTATGTTTCTTCATTTAATTAATTTGGGCCTTTCAACTAGCCAGAGCACTAATTAATATGGCCATTGGAAACTAATCACGCCATACTGTGACACTTTTAAGAGTACTCCACTTTTAATTACTCTTTTAGTCTATTTTTAACTGTCATTATATATTTTTTGAAAATTAATTTAATTAATTTTTAAAGTTAAATTAAATTATATTAATTTTATGAGTGTGTTTGGTATGAAGGAAAACATTAGATATTCAAAAATTATACAAAAAAACTATGAATAGTAATTTTTTTACATATCAATGTGATAAAAAAATATATTATAAAATTTTTATCGTTTAACTCTAAAAGAGAAAATCATGACAATTAAAAGTGAACGAAGGGGAGAGTAACACATAACATTTTCACAAAAATGTAAATTAGCTTAAATAATAATTCTTTTGCTAAGTTGAAAATTCAAGTTTAAGAAAAAGGCAATCACGATAATAATACAACACAATTGGTAAATTAGCTCAAATTAATAGTCAAACAATTTAACACAATTATTAATAAATTATATAAAATCCACCCATAAAGCAGACAATGCATGCACACCTCCTCCATGATTTTTCCATAGCAGCTATCACCCATAACTCATTATTATTATTATTATTATTATTATGTAGCTCATTTATCTTAATTTCTTCATTCCTGTTGTTTTTTCAAATCGAAATTTATTAAAAACAATTTTTTATCTTAAAATCTACCTACACACTACCTTTTCAAAAACTTCGTTGGATAAACTATTATTGTTTATTGTTAATTAGCATCTCATGTGAAGTTTATTAGTGGAGATACAATACATTTACTAGACCTAGCTGCTGCTGCTACTACTAATAATAATAATAATTAATAATAATAATAATAATAATGCTATTTTTTGTTCCAAAAACAAACAAATAGCACCATTGCTATATTTTCAACAACTCATTGACCTAACAATATAAATTATTTTATTCCATTTTTAATACTATATAATTACTTTACTTTTCGATAATTATTTCCTAAGCATTTTAACCTAGTTTCCCTATTAATTACTACTATTTATTTATTTATGGCTAGACCGTGACTTTACCTTATGAAAAATAGTGATTTCTTATATTTCTGTCGGTTTACCAGTTATGGACATTACCAAAATAAATTAAATAAAGGAAAATACGTACGTTATCGACAATGGAATTTAGCAGTGGGAAACGAAAAATTAAAAGTTCATGAGAAAGCCCATGTGATATTAAATAGTGCTACTGAAAGCGAAATGAAAATAAATATATTTTATTAAAGATTTTGGGTTTAAATTTATTTGTAGAAAATCACTTTTAATAGAAAATACTTTATCCTTCATCGTAGAACTGCTTAAAATAAATTTGAATTTAATCAAAATTTAAATGAAATACAAAAAAATTAAGCTCTCAGCTCTCTCTTTTTAACTCATTTCACATTTCAATAAAAACAAAATTATTAAATTATTTTTATTTAATAAATGAAATAGGTTAATTATTTTCTCTTAAGCTTTTAGATTTTAAAGTAAATTTTTATTTAAATTATATTGACTATTAAAATGAGATGGCAGGAGTAGACAATAATAACATGACAAAGCTTCCCTTTGTGTAATATTGAAATTGAAATGAACAAAAAAGACTTTCAAACCTTTGATCATTTGACCAAAAATATTTATAAATGCTTGTTACTCTTTATATTTTATGTTAAATGAGTTTTTTTAAAAAAAATATTTTTGTAGTTTAAAATAAGTAAATTATTCAAAATTTAATATAAATTTTTGAACTCTAGTATTTTATTTTTGTCTTATATTTATATTCTTTAGGTGTTAAGGTCAAGAGAGTTAATTGTGTATATTTATAATTTCACTTTATATTATTTCTATTTTTTTAAAAAAAGTTTGACTATAATTAAAGGAGCAAAAAGGTGGAAAATGATATTTAATTCATGTCATATTTTTTGTTAATAGATATATATTGCCTCATAAATTCACTTAATATTAACTAGAGAAAATAATCTATAATTTATATAAATATACTTTTACTTAGGTGTGTACATGTAAATATTTAAATTTATATAAAATTAAAGCAATAAACACGCATATTCTATATGTCATATTCACTATCCTTTTTGATCAATCTAAAAAAAATAAAACATTTTCATATCTCGTAGCAATTCAACTTTAAAGTGTATGTTTTACCCGTGACAAAATGATTGACTATAAATTTTATTTTTTTTTTTTGTTCCAAAATTTCGTGTCAAGTCAAGGTAATTCATATTAAATGAGACGAACTAAAGCTTATTTCGAAGGACAATTCTATAATATAAAAATTGAAAAAAATGTTTTTCAATTATTATTATTATTATTTTTTGGTTCAGATGGGAGCAATAAGGATACTATGAAGTTGGGTACATAACCACCGACAGATATCACACAATACTTAATGGCCACGTGTCTTTTAGTCTAAAATGAAAGGCTGAGATTACATCTGATAAATCGTCACAGTAAAAAGTGACATTTCTTTTAGAGGATTACAGCGCAGAAGAAACCGCGTATACGTTGCTTCAGTATATATATTAACGAACAAACACACCCATTTGTAGGAAGAAGAAGAAGAAGAAGAGTGGCAGTTGAGAAGAGAGAGGAGCAATGGAGTTGTTCTACTATGTGTTGTTTGGGGCCATGGCTGCTGTTGTGGCAGTTCTTGAGCTGGGTGGGAAGACCAATAAAGATCGAATCACAACTTCTCAGGCTTTCAATTCATTCAAAAACAATTACATTCTTGTTTACTCTCTTATGATGGGTACGTTCCGTTTTTCGTTGTTTTCGCTTTTCAGATCTGGGTTTTTTTTAAAAAAAAATTCTGTGCTAATTGATTCAACTCTTCATTTTTCGCATTTTGAATTCTTGTATTGATGTGCTCGATCTGGTTATTTGAGTGTGGGATTTTGGAATTTGGGTGTTGGATTTTGGATCTGAGACCATTATGAGTTTGCTGTTCATCCTTCTCAACTTCTTCGTTAATATGGAATCTAATTGGTTCTGCTCTCTTGTGGCTTGGGATCCTAATTTCATTTTTGTTATGTGAATGTTGAATCAGCTTCCGAAGTTTTGATATGCAGTTCAATTTGCTTAATGGTCTTCAGATCTGTGTGCATGAGCATTTTGTTCAATGCTTCCTTGTTAATCATACTATATACATATATATACATTTCCTCATTGCCAATGGATGCAAAGCTAGAATGATTATGGACTCATCTAAAAAGCAAAAGAGACGTAGTATTCACTTATCGATGAACCTGTGCTGGAACCAGTTGATATTTAGCAATTATATTTAATTGTATAAATGAGCAATGAGTGGTGATACGTCCAGTTTTTATGATGTGATTGCTCTGCTGCTCTCGTTGTGTGTGATAGAAAGAATATAAGTTCTACTCTGTTTTAGATTCATTTTTGAGAAGTAGAAGGGACAATTTAAGATATTCTTGGAGTTTTGGCAAATGATATTCTTGTTTGTTGGTGTAGTACGTAAATTTAAATGTATCGATTAAATTCATCATGTGTGAAAGGTGATGATTCCTTTCTAATCCTTGTGTGTTGTGTGGCAATAGCTGGTGATTGGCTACAGGGTCCATATGTATACTACCTTTACAGTACTTATGGCTTTGGCAAGGGGGATATCGGACAGCTATTTATTGCTGGATTTGGATCTTCCATGCTTTTTGGCACAATTGTTGGATCTCTTGCCGACAAACAGTATGATCTCAGAATTTGTGTGTCAATCATCTTTTAATACCCAAAAGCTTCTAGCTACATGATCATCCTTGCATTTTAACTTTCAGGGGTCGGAAGAGGGCATGTGTAACTTACTGTATCACTTACATACTGAGCTGCGTCACCAAGCATTCCCCTCAATACAAGATTCTTATGGTTGGACGTATTTTGGGTGGCATTGCTACATCTCTATTGTTCTCATCATTTGAGTCATGGCTTGTAGCAGAACACTTTAAGGTGTGCATATCCTTATTATCAAGCTGACTATCAACTGGAAAAGTAGTATGAACTGTTAAGTAGTACATCTTTATGGAATGTTGATTCTGCTATTGTTGTCCTTGAGATACACACTACAACCATTTGAAATAGCATATCAATTATCTGCTCTTTGTTTTTGGCATATTATTAATTTAGCATGTTTTTTCAGAAATTTTAATATAGTACGTGCTTTCTTCATGCAGAGGGGTTTTGAGTCCCAATGGCTCTCACTTACTTTCTCCAAGGCAATATTTGTTGGAAATGGTCTTGTTGCAATCATTGCTGGATTGTTTGGAAATTTTCTTGTTGATTCATTAAATCTCGGCCCTGTGTCTCCTTTTGATGCCGCTGCCTGTTTTCTTGCCATTGGCATGGCAATCATATTATCATCATGGTCGGAGAATTACGGAGACCCATCAGAGAGCAAAGACTTGCTCACTCAATTCAAGGGTGCAGCTGTTGCCATCGCCTCAGGTATAGTTGGATATGCAACACATTATGTCTTATTTGATGAGACAATTTTCAACCCATGTGCTGTATGTTGGTACAGTGATTCCCTGCCGATGAGATTCAACATCGATGTAGATTTCCTATATTCTCCCAATATATTCGTTAGAATTCAGAGCTTCATAGGATGAGGACTTCTAGACTCTGGGAGGGGGCATAGGGAAGTGATTTTGGACAATTATCAGTTTAATTACATTCTGGTATATTCAAAAGTTTACAGGCACACAATGTTTCTTCACCAGGTTATCTGTTAGGATTTAAAGCTCCAAATTAGATTGGGCTGCTAGGGAAGGCGTAGGTTGCAGCTTCTGGGGACTTGCCTCTTGCCCTGTTGTCCTGATACTGCATTCTTTTGTGATATATCTGTTTGATATCTCAACTGATGTTTGGTTGAAAAAAGTTTTCCTTATTCAAGCTTTGTCTTGCACCGTGTCAGCATTCGTTCTTTGTTTTGTTCGTCTCATTTACTTCTACGCTGTGCTTATTTCTGGATGGTTTTTGTGACAGATGAGAAGATTGCATTACTCGGTGCTATACAATCTCTATTTGAAGGTTCCATGTATACATTCGTGTTTCTCTGGACGCCTGCCCTCAGCCCAAATGATGAAGACATTCCCCATGGTTTTATTTTTGCAACTTTCATGTTGGCTTCAATGTTGGGAAGCTCATTTGCAGCTCGCCTTATGGCAAAGAACTCACCTAAAGTTGAGAGCTACATGCAGATTGTTTTTGTCGTATCTTCTGCAGCTCTCATGCTTCCCATTCTGACAACTGTAAGTAGGATACAACTTTACTTTTAGAATTTTATGCCTTGTGGTTTGGAAGTTGTTTAATATCTTTCATTGGATCAGTTCTTGGTACCTCCTTCAAATGTGAAAGGGGGAGGCATCACCTTTGCTGGAAGTATCCAGCTTCTTGGCTTCTGTGCCTTCGAGTCATGTGTTGGCATCTTCTGGCCGTCCATCATGAAGATGAGGTCTCAATACATTCCTGAGGAAGCAAGGAGCACCATAATGAACTTCTTCAGGATTCCCCTCAACCTGTTCGTCTGCATTGTACTTTACAATGTATGTAATTGTTCTTTTGCTCCAAGTAACTTTTGTGCACATGTTCCTTTTCTTACATTTAATTACCCAAGTAATTATTCTGCTGCAACATATGATTCATGTTTCACATAGAGTTCTGATTATGGATGTTTTTTTGTCAATTTATAGGTCAATGCTTTCCCCATCACTGTGATGTTTGGCATGTGTTCAATTTTCCTCTTTGTTGCATCCATTTTGCAAAGACGGCTTGCAGCCATTGCAGACAAGCCAAGTATGTACCGGATTCTCCAGATCACTGCTCCCACATAAAATATACTTGATTATTATTTCAGTCATGTCACCTTTTCGTTTGCTCTATTTGGTGAACTATACTGACTCAATATTTCTGATTGCAGAAGCAGAAGATTGGACAGCAATGAAGGAAAGGGACACTGAAGCTGATCCATTGAATGCACCTTGATTGTGTTAATCATGATGAGCAGTCAAATATCCTCTGGAAATTTGTCTGGAAACGTCTATTTATTACCATAATCAGCCATCCGGGTTTAATATTAGTTGAGCTTACAATATCTGAAGAGCAATGACGGTGTGATTAAAAAATGGAGCTGTTCCTGCCTAGCAGATAAGGAAGAGGCATATGAGCTCGTTGTGTTATTATCATTCCCTGGTAGTTGGTAGAAGACGATCAACGTCTTCCCCTATTTTCGTGCTGCTGGGATAGTTATATTAGTTACTCTGATTTCCCCCTGTTTTTCTTGGCCTTGGTTCAATTGTTGACGGAGGCCTATATTTATCTCGTAGTTTTTATCTCTTTGACAATTTATCTCCCCAATGTAATAGTGAAAAAGTACAAGTCAATTCTTTTCTAGCAAAGATGCAATTCTTGGGATGTGATTGAGATGTCATGCAAATGGCAGAAATGAGTTTGTTGCGTTTTTTAATTTTATGATTATTTTCGACCCCTTTAGTATTTCTTGGCCAAAAGAAAACATGTAGTTAGGTAACTAACACCTAGGTTGGTCCAGAATCACTGGAAATCGAGGTTCAAATCTCAGCGTAGACATTGCATATATGTGAATTCCACATGAATATATGTGAACAGGGCTTCCTGCCACTGGCACAAGATGATAATTGACAAGGAAAAAGAATTACTAGAATATATTTTATGGGTTCAGCCAAATTCGATAGTTTTAGTCCAAAGCCAATATTTGTCTTTATAGATCTATACAATTCGAACAATTATTAATTTAGAACTCAATAACCGCAAATAACTTACACTCTTCATCTCAGAGAAAATGATAGGTAGAAAGATATATAGTAGTTTTAAGAGATTGATGCACTCTAGTAAGTTCAAAGGTACATTTGCCATACTCATTGCTGCAGCACTCAAAACTATTGTAGAACAAAATCTAGGTTGAACTTCATATAACAACAGTCAACATTCACAAGTTCAAATTCATACAAAACAAAGAAAAACATTACACACAACTATTTGGATACTGAGTAAGTTGGGGCTTAAAATCACTTTCAAAGATTAAATGAACACATCAAATTGCATACAAACATGAAAATATATTGAAACATTTATTATTACATAAAACTAACAATTTCAACAAGATACAAAAAAAAAAAATGTTAGCTAATTTCTTCACATTTGCCTAAGCTTTGGTGAGCGAAGTGGAGCCATCCAAAACAATTGAGGTGTACGTAAACTGATCAGGATACTACCGTTATTCAAAAAAAGAAAAGTTCTTTACACCAGTCGGCTTCGTTTAGCCTGGACAGAAGCAGATTCCAAGTCCCCAATGAAGAAAAGTATCTTGTCCAAGATGCTTAAACTTGGTACCTCCTCTTTGACATCTTTATAGTCAGCTGATGAAACAGATAAATCTTCCATTTTCGATTTTCTTGAACCTAAATGTCTCTGAATTTCACCCTGGTGTATAAGATAGTAGTCATCTCCTTCTCTTATAATTTTCAATCCCCTGAAGAAACATCCCATGTAAAATGTTAATACTATGTTTCTAATACAACAACATATCCGGGGTAGTCCCACAAAGCAGGCTCCGGGGAGGGTAGAGTGAGGTAAAGGTAGAGAGGTTGTTCCCGAGTACTATGTTTCTAATACTACAACATACCTAGTGTAGTCCCACATCTTACCCCTACCTTATAGGTAGAGAGGTTTTTTCCGAGTATTATGTTTGTGATGCAAAAACAAAAAACATGTACAATTAGTTGAACTATGGAAATTTTAAGCTTACAATCCATTCCGATCGCAACGATCTTGAACCATATAGACATGTTGCCATGATTTGGAATCTGAAGGGGCATAAAAAGTGGCTTGATCTGATCCCCATCTCTCTATAAACAGATCACACCATAAACTGTTATCTGAACTCAACATTTTCCATCTTCTGCAAACTTTCAAACAAAAAAAAAACATCAATTTTCATCAATCAAACCAAAATACAACAATTCCCTAACTCTTGGAAACAATTCAATCATTTGCATGAAAAAAGAAAAAAAAACGAAACTTTGACAGAGATCTAATCTTTTAATACCAATTTCATTTCGAAATCGTCAAGTAATGCATAATTCTCAATCAAAGCCCAATTCTTGAAAACCCATTCACTAATTTGCATGGAGAAAAGAATGAAACTTTGACTTTTCTTGTCAAAACAGAGAGCGATCCACTCTTAAAATGCTAAATTCAGTCAAAAAAATGCATAATTGAAAAAATACCCAAGTGTTAAAAGAACAAAAAACCCTTCATATAAACTGCAAATTTGTTATATGATAACTGAATCATCAGAATAAATAGTAAAAAAAAAAAAAAACTAACCCAATTGTGCAGTTGCAAGATTGTGGCGATCCAAGAGACAGAAAATTCTCAGAAAAAGTTCAGGTGGCAACTTGTCCATCAGAGTTTTGTGGGTGAAGAGACTTGAGAAAATGGATGAGATTAACTTGGTTCAGTTTTGTAGAGTGCACTTTACTATTTCACCTTTTTGTTTCTTTTTGATGTGCTGGATATTTTGTCATGTCCAAATTATTTATTTTTGTACCTTGTCAAGTATAATATATACATTGCTTGCAACTTGTACTTGTCAATTTATCATAAATTATTTGTTTCGTTTCTATATTATATAATTTAAAAGTATCTGTCACATAATATTATAAGTGATCTTAAAATTTTATAGTAGGATGAAATTGTTAATATTTTCTTAGAGAAGTATTTAAAATCGTTTTTAAACTAGGCGAATATTTTGATATGTGTATGTAATTTCAGTTAGTCAAGTAAATGATTGTTTTTAAGGTTGTTAATTCAAGAATGAAACTAATAATCCGTATTGAATTTAAAAGTGTTTTCAATATTTCTTTCCTTTTATTTTTTAGTCTATGTTGGATTTATACCTGAAACAAAATTTAAAGAACTAACAGAATTGTTATATGATTGATATTGTAAGTTCGTCTGATGCTTTTTTTTTTAAACGATTATTGTGTTTGAGTCAATTTTGTGCATTCCAACTAACTTTATAGGACATCCGCCTTCCATTAGCCATACTCGATAACTTCGATCATCAAGACTAAAACAAATAGAAAATATCACCTAATACTTTTATCTCCATTAATATTTAAACCTAAAATATCAGGACTCTCAATCACTTCATCCCGCTGTCTAATGTTTTCTTTCATCAATATCAAGAATTGCGCATCATCTTTTATATAAAACATGATATATATGGTGTTACTAACTTTAACAAGTAAACAATAGGATGTGGACTTGTCGTTTCGGCAAATTTTTACAATTATCCAACTAAAAATTATTGCTACTTACTAGTTCACTATAAAAGTACCTTTTTGTTCTTTGGAAGATGCTTCTACTTATTTTGTCCTTTGTATCTGAAGACGAAGAAAAGGATGGGAATTGACATTTCTCTGAAGTCTCATTTTAAAAAGAATTTTTTTTGTGGAGTGTACTTTTTAAAACAGAAACTATGCAACCCATGTTATTTTTTAATACGCCAAATAATACAGAACATAAGAAATAATCTCAACACTAACTAATACAAGCATTATTAACGTACTATATTCAATACCGTTCTTATACACATTACTAAACGACCCTAGTTCATTTCCTCATCACCTGTTTTGACAACTCAATTTTTTAGTAAACCGAGTAGAGGAACGACAAACTAAAGACATCAATCTGCAGATAACCTTTTGTTCTGAAACTAGATCCATTGTCCAAATATTTATGTACAAAGGGATGCAAGTACAATAGTTCGAGTTACTTGAGTTTTGGTATACAAATATCATTCCCTTTTGAATATATCACCATTTACGCTCCAGCAGAATTGCTAAAATGTTCTGGCTACAAAGTTTGTACAAAGATTTCAAAGAACAATGACTGGCATATGAACAAAAACAAAAGGGAAAACTCAAATGTTATAATCATCTATGATCATGTGAAAGCGACAATAATGAGGATTGGATCAGGTTTTGCATCCTATCCCTCAAACTGGATATCGTATTTACCAATGGTTCAGACGATCCCACCCCATCTCTAAAGGAGGGGTTGCTGTCATGTTGTTGTTGTATTTGCCTCTCCAAATACTTTGTGAGACAAGCACCTGCTATGTTGATTAAGCTAAGAGAAGGATTTGAATGCATGAGCTTGGTAACAAGAAATCCTGCTAAAACCTGCTGCCCTGACCTCACAAGCTCCGAGACAAAGCAGGGAAAGATCAGTCTTGGGAAAAGATCAATATAATATTTTGAAATACTCTCACTTTCTGCAGATTCACCACATCCGGAACTTGATAACTGGGACTCTTGGCACTGTCGAGAGAAGTTCCCCACCATAAAGCAAATATAAGAGAATGTGGTACCATATGAAGGTTTGGTGATGATAGTTGATATGACTCCAGAAGATAAAATGAGAAGTAAAAACTCGAGATCCACGCCAATTTTGTCAGATATGCCTTCTTGTTTCAGCTTCTGCTCGACAGATTCCAAGCACTGCAACTGGATTACTTCGTATGGCAACAAGAGCATCAACTTAAGGGCTAGAAAGCAATCTATTTCAACTGCAATCTGGCTCAAACGTTGAGCACTCTCTTCGTCTAGTAATACTTCGCCTGGCTTTGACACTGATTTGTCTAGCAATTTCAACATTTTGTTGTACTGGGATATAGTTAGTAGTTTTCTGAATATCTCCATCCAACAGACATGAAGAGGATGAACTGAAAGTTTAGCACCCTTCTTTGGTTCTTCTTCAATAGGTTCTTGGAAGCTTTCCCATCCCTCATCCCAATCATCATTACCCCAACTGTTTCCACCATCAGATACCTCACCAGAATCCTTTTCCATTTCTTCCCTACTAAAGTGCCCCTCCCATTCTCGGAGCATAGCTAATAATGCGTCAACATGGGATTCAGATTCAGCAAATTTAGACACTCCAAGGAAGCAAGAGACGGTAGATTCCACAGTTGAAAGATCTTCTGGTGTGATCTCTATGTTGGGCGAAATAGTGGAGACCAGCTGTGTAGATTTTAGAGCAATCAAGGTATTTGTGAACTTATTAGATGTATCTATCTTATTTGAAATCCCATCAGTGGCAGTGTTCTCGCAGTTTGCAGTTACATTATGCGTATTCTCCCAACCTTCCCAAGAATGAACTTCCACCTGTAGCTTGGACGAAAATCTTTTGCTGCTTTTATCAGTAGCTGCAATAAGTTGCATAAGCTCCAGTATGTAAACTCGAACATGGTTGGGGAGCTGAAAGTTCTCAGAGAACTCTTCCAATCTCTCCCAAACTGCCTGTCTAACACTCTGCAGATTATCCAAGTCACCATCTAATTTACTCAAAGATGACAAGTAATAGTGTAGACACTGATGCTCACAGGATTCGTCAGTCAACTCCTGCAAGATGGTCTTCAAGATACTAAGATAGAGATATCCAAGATTCTGGATGCTGGCAGCTTCATTTTTTAAGTCCGTCAGCGATCCAGCTTCATGTGGGAAGTGAGCCATGACTTCATCATATACAACTGCAACGGCTCCAAAGCCACAACCAGCATAAACCATCGCTCGGAAGAAATTGAACATTTCAGCAGCGACATCACCAACAAGAACATAGCCTACATAGTCAATAACTGTAGCCCACCCCTGACTAGATGAAACTTTTTCCCCAGCAACTAGACGTGCAAAAACTTTCAGACACATCATTATACATTCTAAGCACAATCTTTCTTCTGAATTCTCAAGGACTGCAACTTCATGCATGTCATTCAACATTCTGAGCCAAGTATCCACAAGCATGGCAAGGCACACCTGCCAACCTGAGCCACAGGGAAGAGACTTGAAAGATCCTTCAGCAGGTAGTATGATGGCCAAGAATCGTTTCAGAATGTCCAGACGAGCAGGATTTGGGACAAATTTTAAGTATTTGCAGCAGGTATTGTAAGTCTGCTCAATCTCACTGATTAAGCAATGAAGACTTTCAGAGCTTTGACTATCGACCCCCCGTTCAGCTCTAGCTTCCAACTTTGTCAACAAACTTAAAACATGATGTTTATATACATACTGCCAAGACAAGAGACCATCAGGCACAGGACCATCACAAACGGAAAGAAGGTTCTTGACCATGTTTGCCAATGCCTCAACATTGTTTTCATTGATGTGAGCAGAAATTTCACTGTTGAAGCAATCCAAGTTCAAACCTTGAATTCCAGCAACATTTTTGAAGTTCAGATCCTCGATAAAGGACACACTGAAACATTCTTCTTCAGCAATCTTGGAAAAACGAGCAATATGAATAGAATGAGGATGTATTGGATCCTTTTGTTCATCTTGCTGCAAGTAGCAGTCAGAGAGCAGGCCATATATTAGAGAAAGCCTCTGCTTATCATGTCCATCAACTGCAGGGTAGATCGACGAGGAAATACATTTTATTGTTTCTGCAGCACAAGCAAGTAGTTCTTCTCTGTGATTTGACACTTCATTTCTAACATCATCAGTGCTCCAAGTGTCAGAAACAAAGATAGATCTCAGATAATGCATCAGCACCTAAATAAGAGAGGAGCAGTGGGAGAAACAGTAAGTTATGCGGAATTTGTAATACAGGGATTAATAATGCAGGGATTAATAAAGCAGGGTTTATAATGTGGAGCTTTTGTCGACTGTTAGGCTTATTGTATTGAAAGTTGGATATACAATGGATGGTTTTTTTGTAAATAACCTATATGATGTATCACTTAAAACTTGCGTTTGATTTAATATTGTATAATATTTTGTTTTCTTTTAACCCTTGTACTTCTGTAGGACTTTTTTCTTTCATTTATGGTTAGAGAATTCTGCATTGCACCAGGAGTGACAACCAACACCAGTGGTCTAGAATTCCCATATTCCATATATCCTATTGTATAAAATTGTCCTGTAAAACAAATTATTCTATAAAAAGACTTTAATTAATTTTTAATTCTAAAAAAATGGCTAAAATTAAAAGGGTAATGAATTACATTTTAAGATCTTTATTTAAAAATAGATCAGCAAAAGCCAAAAAGTACGGTTGAATAAGAAAGAAAGTGAAGCGGCAATGCATTTGTCTGCAGTGAAACACTGAAACTAACCATGGCATTGGATAACCAAGAATGGAGTATTTTGATTGTCAGATCAAATAATCCAACTTTAGCTTAATCAACTTTAGCATGTGGTAGCTGTTGATTAAGCTAAAGTTTAGCACAATTTTCCTTTTTATTTTGGTTTTTTTTTCCAGAAGTATGTTTTTCTCTGAAGAAGAACAGTGTGGTCTGGAAAAATGAGTACAATAACATCAAGGTATTTGCCTTTATATATGGTTTATCCCAGTTTAGTTAATCCAAGTACCTAGTTATTCCATCCTGTATAAAATAATACAGAAATTATCGTATAAGTTATTTAAGTATTATCTATATAGAAAATGAAAATGGTAACCAGACATTGAAGAACCTAATACAGGTTTTTATACTGACTATTTTTGCTGATACCCAAAACCAAATGTGACCCCTTAGTTCTCTAGCATCTTAGAACTTGTAATTTCATTATCTCATTTACGAATATGTTCAAGAACAGTGCATACCTTGTTGCAATCTAAGCTATAAGTATTGGCCAACTTCAGTACATCCTTCACACTGTGTTTCTTCTCTGGGGTCATGGACTCGATAAATGATAAAACAACATTCTCTCTGTAGTCCATGTCCCCAGATAAGAAGCGAGAAGCTTCAACACCAGGGAGAATTTGTTCTAAACTCCTTGAACTGTCTGCATTGCGCTTTTGCTCTTCTAGCTTCAGTTTCCATTCTCTCCAAAATGTAGATTGTGCTTGGTCTATTTGTTCTTTTTCATCTGAATTAGAAGACGACATTTGGATAGCAATAAGAAAAATGAACATGCCAAGAAAAAACAGAAAGTTCTCCACCTACAGTAAAAAAATAATAGATCTATAGGTCAAAATTAACAAAATCACCTGAGCAGATCAGTTTATGTTTCTGCTGGAACTTTGTCAGAAGCAAGTCCCTCCTTTGTGCAGGGTCCTCACACTTGATTCCACAATTGTGCAACAAACTGTAGATCATCCCAACATTCATTATGCTGGTTATTTCATTGTAATTCTCTCTTGTTATCAAGTTTCTTTCAATTATATCCACCCCTGAAAAGGCATCGGCAAGATTTAATAAGAAAGAGCATCCTAGGATGTCTTCCTCCTCAGAGACAGGCGATTCCATAATGGACTTAGCAACACAGGAAATCAAACTGTCCTTTGGGGAAAAACCATTCCTTGCCAACCAGGACAAGATAGTCATCACTGCCTGTGCTCTTAGACTGACATATCGATTCCCTGAAAATAAGCTGGATTTGAATTTCTTATTGTTTTCTGCTTCTTGACTCAGTTCAAGTAACCATGGAAGATACACAGCAGCAAATGACAATAGTTTTCCATTTTCTCTCAAGATGGAAGGAATGGTCCAATCACCATCCACCTGTACATCTTTGGCTACCTGAAAGAGTACATTTTCAATCTGCTTAAGTTGTGCTTCCTGGTCAGAACACTCCTTTAAGTCTGTTTTATCTGGGGTACAAGGTGGTTTATAGGACATAGTTGAGTCCTGAACTAAGGCATTTTCAGGTTCTGTCCCAGTCAACACCATTAAAGATTCACATTGATCTTGCATATCCAGATCTTTCCATGCATGTAGTAACTCAGCAATTGATTCCCCATCACAGTGGCTCAAAGCAAAACCTAACAGCTGTTTTCTGGAAGAAATATCCATGTTCTCAAGGGCAGGACCTCTTGCCAGTGCTGCACATAAGTCCCAGACCGAACCATGCCCTTTTTTGGCCAAAACAAGACATAGATCAAAAGCCAGTTGGAGATCTCCAACTACTGCAGCTTCTCTTGCAATAGCTTCTTGTACAGCTGATATGTCGTCGTACGAGCTTAACCCAAGAAGTTTGGCTAGTTCAATAATCTCATCGACATTCAGATAAGCTCCACCTTGACTTGTAACAACCAACTTAACTATTTCCATCGGATCTTTAATTTGCCTGAATTGCATTGGCAACAAGGTGACACCAAGGTTGGGAAGTTTAACAGTTACAGCATCAATTATATCAGCCTCCACCCTCACATTTCTGCTAGTTGGAAGGATATTCAAGCATTCTTTAGCCTTCCAAATCTGCAGAATTCAGCAGCATAATACATTGTCATTTCAATTTACATTGGACTACTTTCGAAGAATATGTGCAACCAGTGAAAAGCATTAGTTCCTGGAACATACTTTGGACACACTTTAACTAAAGCAAGAATGCATCTTTATTTTTTATTAGAACAACAATATTTTGGCGAGCTTGTGTGCACCTTGACTATATCATCGGGTACCTGCTACCTCCCACCAACGCAGTTACCAGGTAACTCTGCACACCAAAGCTTAGTCAAATAGGAAAAATCATCTAGTTTTTTTTGTCTCTGCTAGTCTGATAGAATTTGAACCTTGGTCTCCAAGGTTAATATACGCTACATTGACCACTAAGCCACACACTTGCCTTTTTTTAAATAACCAGAACAGGGCATACTAAAAAGGAATAAGGTACTAAGTCAGACCCTTGCATGTTTATTGACTAGTTGAAGATCTAGTCTGAACAAGTATGCTTAAAGTCAATACAGACAGTAGAGCACCCTTTTGAATGCTTTACAGGGGAGGGGAGTGCGAAATTTGAGGTTTGGCAGACCAAATACAACATCCTTCTCTCATGTAACAAGACAAAAACAACCATGTCCTTCGTTGTCATTAAGGAAAACAGGTTTCATTAAAGACAAAAAGGCAAAGGTATCCATCAAAGGTGCCATCAATTTCATTCAGTCCAAACATCACTTCTAAGGATATAGTGCACCTCCATAACATTTTCAGATTCTAGCATAACCATATCTCTAGAAGTTGATTCTAAATAATTCTTTGATATTGGTCAGGGAAACAAAATGCTCTCCAGATACACCAAAAGCTACTGCCACATTTTTTAGCAAAATGAACAATGTTAGAAGCGATCTGTTTTTTTTTTCGAAGTGGCAACATTAGAAGAGATTTATTTGTTTCACTAATTCACTAGAACATGATACACACAATCAGCAGTAAGAGAAGTCTCAGATCAGGACTTGTTTCAATATCCTTTGGGAAGAGTGGAACATCAGGCAGAATGAATAGCAAGTTCTGGGTGCAGGTTTTAGCTTTTGAGCAAGACAACTCATCAACGAGTAGAGACTTCTACAGTCTTTGCAACTTTAATATAAAGATCATATAATCACTCCTATGCTAGTATTAGATTAAATGAACTTACTTCGGAACTAGAAAGACTAGACGCTGAGAAGAAATATTCTCTGGCAGCTTGAATAACAAGGTTTTCTGCTTTATCATTTGCCAACGACACTGAACCCACACCTTTCAAATAATTCCTCGCAAGTGAAAATTTTCCTGCTTTCAGCAATCCCCTGCAGAACTCCATCAAGACATACTCAAGATCTATGAAGCTAAATGCTTTCTCTTGCAAAGACTGCAAGTCAAGCCACATGTTTGTCCAATCAATATCTGATCGTCCAGGCTGTCGGCGAACAAATTTGGATAAAATGAGACGAATTATCTGCTTTACACCCTTTTCATCAGAATATGCCTCCTGGAAAAAGCTGATAGGCTTTGGGACCTGAGAATTACAGGACAATAGTTGGAAATTATTACACAGGTTGTGACAAAAATCAAAGAAGGATTCACTACCACAATCAGTAGTCAATACTACAAGTTACAACATGATCCATTTGTATAAAAATTAATAGTTTCTTGCCACGTGTCTTGCATTTGCCGAATAATACAGTATTCGAGTTTGTAAAGTAATACCAATATACAAATTAATGCTTTGATTAGATAATTATACATGAAAAACTTGAGTACATGTGATAAGTGAGACTCGTCATCACTTGTTTGTCGATGCCAAGATGATTGATATTGAGGTCATGATAAATTTTTTGAGCTCATTACCAATATCCAATGTTGCTACCCCTGGTAAATTCCTCACAACACCTTCTGGTTGCTGGATATTTAATACAGTACTTTTTAAAGATTAAAAAAATAAACTGGAACTTCATAAATATGAAAAATTTATTGTGCACACAGCAGATCAGTCGTCACGTGGACCTCATCATTGACATTTTGTACAACAACGAGGAGGTTTTTGATATGAAGCTTATCGGATATTAGGTAACTTTTACTTTTATGTTTGATTACCTGCTGGTTTTTATATTCCATTGTTTCCCTTGGCAAAAATCAGCGTTCACAACAGTGCTTTGTATGTCCTTCAGTGTGTAAACAGTATTTTTTTCATTTTGACAAGTTTTCTTAAACAATTGGACAACTAGATTTATAAGATGACTTGAGATGCAGCTATTTGGTCCGTAACTAATGGAAATTAATGTGAAGGGCTTCATTTGATATTGCAACTTCCACGGATTTGTCTGTAAAAGGCAAATTTAAAGTGTGTAAAAAAAAAATCATGCCTATGAAATAGTAGTTCGAAAAGAGAAGGCTGTTGCAGGTAACTAGAACAACATACTAATAAGTGCAATTAAATAAGCTTGTATAATTAAATAGCAATATTTGGTGAGTGGTTTTGGACAAATCAAGGTGAGCTTGTGTTTTACACAAACCAAATGATTCTTGAACTAACCTGATGTATAATCTCTAGTATGTTTTTAATATTCGTCTATTGGACAAGCAGAAATTGAGGCTTAAGATTGTCGGCACGGAAAATCAGAAAGACAAAAATACATTTGAAATTTGTAGCCTAAAATGAGACTTAGATAAAATGTGGCTATAAGTCATCTCATTGAGAACAAAATGAGAATTTTCATGGTACATTATTTTAAATTAAAAAAGTGGCATTCTTTTAGGAGAAACTAAAAGGGTAAGAATTGGTACAGAGTGAATATTATTTTACAGAACTCTATACTACACCACTTGATATCCACGTGCAACACAGTTTCAAAAATATACACATACAAAGCATACACCAAGAAACTAGATGCATATATATAAAGTAGTAAAGCCAGCGTCTTTATGGCACCACAATTGGTTGGGAAGAAAAAAAAACATCAGAATATTGACCATTGTGATTTAAAGTTTGGCAATAGCAGTGAAGTTAAGACCAATTTAGCATATGCTTTAAACAATTCAAAGATGCACCCAGGCCTGGGTAATTATGGTTGCTAAACCATAAAAAGGATTGTAAGCAGCAATTTTTTTGGAAATGAGGAAGTACAGACAATCACCCCATATGAGTGAGAGAACACGTCCTGTGAATGAATATGACAAAAGAAGTTCCAGGAAGTACTATTATGATCGAACAGATGCCTGATGACAATTTGGATCACGAAAACACTAGATTGCGGAACTTAGCCTAGACGGAAACAGCAGTATCCTGTGGGGGCTAAGAGAAAGAAAATCTGGGTTATACATGATTACTACATACAAAGGTAAAACCTAACCTGGTAAAGCGCCAATATTCTTCCTGCTTCAATATGACCTTCTGTGAGTCTCAATCTTTCCTTGAGACTTGCCGCTTCAGAATCTGTTAAACCACAATTTGAACAATTATTTCTTATCTTTTTCTGTAAGTTACCACTTCTAAGGAAAAAGATTAGTGTGACTTCAGTAAAAGTTAAATAAGAATATTCAATTACTCAGCTACTTATTTGATGTCAGTCACAAGCGGTTTGACATTGAAAATACAAAGAAAGAGATATGTGAGACGAGAAACAAACTAGTATGGGACCAATACGACTATGATAATATTACTTACCAGCTATGCCAAGCATTTAACAACAGGTTTTATCCGAACCGGAAATTATAAATAGGCAAATGGCAACTTCCACCCCTCCCTAAAAAGAGAGGGCGAAAAAGGAAAAGGAGAATAAGGGGAAAAGTCAATAAGCAATCAAACTTCAAAAATTCAATAAAAATGTTGAATCAAACACAAGTAAGAATCAACTAATTTTTGGAATTCTATTCATTTCATGCAAGCCTGTGACATATTTTTACTTATATGACCCAAAAAAGAAAAGCATAGATGAGAATACATGGAATATCCATCATTAAATTTAAATTACATGTAATAAGAACTGATTTCAAAGAAATCTTAAGACTAATATTTAATCAACTTTTAGCTCCACACTAGCAGAGGAGAGAAGAGAGAGAAAGAAGAGAAGGTGGAAGCTTAGCAAAACCGCCACAGGTTGCTAAGATAGTAAATCACAAGAAGAAAAAGCAGGAATTTCTTTGTTCTCAAGGTTGGGGGAGGGGGAGGGGAGGGGGGTTGGTAATGACAGGATTATAGCATTTTGTCGAAGGCTTACCACGTGGAAATGGAAGTTTAGACAAAATGGAGGCCATCGTACTCCACCTATCTGTACCAGAGCAAGCGTATATGCACTGAAGAGCACAATCTACAATCTCAGCCTCATTATGGAAAAGGTTATTATTCTGGGCCTCTCTGCTACCCTCTTCAATTACAACTGAACACATCTCCAATTTATTCTCAGAGGCGATCTCCTTCAGCCATCTGACCAGAAATGACTCAGCTGAGTAATCTGTTTTCTCATCTCTGGAAGGCACAGTCAAAGAGTGAAACCTCTTTTTCATGAATGGAATTGCTTTACTATGTAGTCTTTTAATAACAGTATCTTCTCTGACCCCAATCACCATCAATTTAAATTTTTCATAATCAGGTAAGCTTTCCCATCTAGTAAGACTCATGGAGAAATTCATTTCTTCATTCTCCTCAGAATAGATTAGCTGGTGTAAGTAAGAAATATCCTCTAGGAAAGGCTGCAATTGAGAAATGCCTTTGCGACAAGCAAAGTCAATCAAGCACATGGAGTTATCAAGTTGCCCACTTAGGGAATCAATATCTCTGGCTCTCTTTTTGTACCAAGACGAGAGTTCACTTACTGAAGGCCATTGAGACCCCAAAAATTGTTTTACAATTGGCTCAGTTCTGATCTGAGTATAGCTCTCATGACTCTCAGGTACTCTGCTGATAATAAAAGTTACCATCTCATCACACTCAACCCAATCTTCTTCCCTCAAAGAAATACTTGGAGGAGGGGAACTCCCAGGAAGGAGCTGTCCATAAGTCTGCACCGGAACAGTCTCAGGGATGGTAGCTAAGACATCCAACAACGAGGAAGTTAACGAGTAAGGATGACGCTTAAAGAGAAGATTTAATGCCCCAATCTTGTCACTTTCTGCAAGTGCAATTGCAGCTTCTTTAATGGGCAAACTACAAAATTTCTTGTACTCCTGTAAAGAAAACCTGCAAAATGCTAAGTCATTAAGTTTCAAGTCAGTAGAAACCATTCGAGTACTACTTTATTTAAAAGCATGATGATTTGTCCTTGTTTCAAAATCAGTAGAACCAATACAAAAGACAGGATAAGAAGCACACCTAATGAAATATAGGAAAAGAACAAAATTAAACAAAAGAAAAAGAACATACAATTTCACAGTTGGGTCATTGAGCGACAAGCCACTTTAAGCCCCTAGAAGAAGTTTATGCTTCAGTTTCAAAATGAAAACTTGTCATCACTCATCTCAACCACAAAATCAAGTTAAATGTGGAAGTCAAAGGCGACATGGTAGTTTAGGAACCTCATCCCAATTTTGAAGTTTTCATCTTTTGTCGACACTTCCAAAAATTCTAATTAGTTTAGAAGCTTCATAGACAATAATAAAGAACAGAAAATGTTTGCTTTGTAATAAAAACAAGCCTGCTAGTGAGCATCAAAACATTCCAATCAGTCTTTCAATATAAACCTTATGAATCCAGAACAAAAATCATTCACAATCGAAGAAGAAAAAGAACAGGGAACAATAATATTATCACCTGCCCATGTTTATCCCAAGAAATGTCTCTATCCGGTCTCTGTATTGCAACAATTTAAGTCTTGCCACAAGACAATCCCACACCTTACTATGATCATCAACCTCAGGCTCAGAAAATCTGTAACGGTCAGTTATGCGAAGACCAAGATCAAGCAAAGCTCTAACTGCGTCTTCAGTTGGTCCAAATCGACCTACACATTCAGAAAGTACGAAAACTTGATCCTTGATATTTGAAAGTAGTGTATTTATCTCATTTACACCCTGGGAGGAGTGCAACCACTGTGCCTTTAGAGCTTCGTCTTTATCTAGCCCATGCTGATCGGCAAACATGAGAGCAGCCTGATACTCTTGTCTGGAGATATATATATCATACATTTCAGAAATGGATCGTTCAGAAAATGAAACTAAGCTCCATCGGAAATTGGCCCAGTCAAACTTATTATTCATATCACCATAATCACACTCCATGAGCTGAAAGTTGCTTGCTCTAATTTCTTTAGTCGACCCATTGTTCTGAATGGATGGTTTTGTCTCCAGTAGAAAAAGCTTTCCCGACAACTGTGGCACTCTCTCTAAAAGGGGCAATGAATACATAGTCTCATCCTTCTTACATAGCTTAGCACCGGTACATATATTAATCATAGTGACGTTGCCATTCCTTTCTGCAACGGCGAGTATACCATCAGACCACCAGGCAAAATCTGCAACCCCATTCACGAGAATGTTCCCCTTATTTGACTGCTTATTTCCCTGATGTAATTCATTTCCCTCTCCATAAGAACATTTTGAGAGAGAACGCTGTTCCTCATCAAACTTAAAGGTATTCAAAGATCCTCCCATATCAAGAGTAGCGACAAATCTTCCCTGTGGTGATATTGACACCTTAGAGGAAGTTATATGACCGATATAATCTTTCGGGATAGAAAAGATACCCTCAAACTGAGTAGAAAAGACAACTTCCAAGGCTAAGTTTCCCCTTTTCCGGCAAAGAGAAAGACTGTATAATCCTAGAAAAGAAATAATATCAATGATAAAGAAAAGTAATAGGTAGCTTGCATCAATTCGAAGTGTCTGCTAAAATGAAATTAAGAACCAATTCATAAATATGTTCAGATATATTAAGAGACTTTGAGCTACCATTAGTAGTTAGCTGTAAACCGCCAGCACTGCTAACTATGGAAAATAAGCTCATTTCTGGCTGGTAATCCAGGCAGATCGTATCCTGTGGAAATTGCTTCAGCATCGTCCCACTGCTCGAGGCAAGGGGGGAGAAAACAGATGCACTTGGATCTTGACTGATCTCAATGTCATGAATCAACCCATCTGCTGTAATTATAGTGAAGGTACACCTGAAAAATAGTTATCCACCAAAAATAGATGTACAAGCTAAGTAAATAAGATGAAAAATATGAGAGAGAAGAAACCTCCACAAATAATTGAACTTACAAGCAAGATTTCTTCAAATCAGCATCATCCTGCACTATCAGGCCAACAATTGGTGAAGAGCTTTTTATATGACCCTTGGAAATTCTGGTAATTTCCTCACCATTAGCTCTGATGAGATAGATTGTGTCACTATCGTCAGCAACACCAAGAACGTCATGAGTTTCAGACCAAGCCCCACAATGGAATGAAGTAATGCTTTTGCCTAGATGTACAGAGGCAGTAAATAATAGATAAGCGTAGCAATAATAATTAATTTTGGCTCAAAGACCAACTAGGATCAAAAGAACAAGAAAAACACTGACAACCGGCAGGCAGGAAGGCAGCTTTCATACATTAAAAACAAAGAAGACCTTTGACATGTTAAAATAGTTGCCCTATTCTTGACTTATGCCACAATCGTTTGTTCCTTCTGTTTTAGGTTCCTGAAACTTACAGATAAATATTCCACAAGGTTTATGGTAGTCATCATCCTTCTGCAGGATTGTTATCTGATTCCCAGATGCTACAGCCACAAGATCACCTCTTGGGGAAACAAACAAGGATGCATATCTCCTTACTTTTGTTGGATGCCCATGCTTTCTCCATCTCTCCTTGAGCTGGGATATACCTTCATACATGACAAAAATTGATAATTTTAACTAAAAGGTCTGAACAACAAGTGAAGTAAAACAAATACTCTCTACATATAAAGTTATTTGACCTAATTTCTTTTTACATCGTTATTTTCTTCTAATTTCCTTGGTTCATTTCCATAAAAGCAAAACTTCTTATCCTTCAAGAATTTTAAACTACCACTATCTATCTAATGGTAATTTAGATACTTTTTTTATGAAGATCATAACTTAGATACTATTGTTTCTCAACTAGATAATGTACCTCTTTTCACCCTATTAATTCAATCTATTCTTCTTTTTTAGATGAAGTAAGAAATTTTATATAATAGGAATCAAGAAGATGCAATAAGTACAAAACGGGGAATGAGAAGTCAGCTTGGTACAAAAAGTGCTGCGATAGATTTTTCCAACTACTATAACCATAAAAGACATCTAGCTTTAAGAGTGTGGCGAGGAGTTGAAAACCAATCAAAGCATCTGTGATTCCGTTCCTCTTTGTCCAGACACACCAAAATATACAGACAGGAATCATCTCCCTGACTTTCCTGATGGATTTGTCAACTTTCATTTGAGACCAGCATTCATAGGTTCTCTGATACTATGTGGCATAGTCCAGCTGAGTCTAAAAATTCAATCTATTCTCTATCGAACTTTAATATAATAACCTATTCTTTCTTCTCGTGAATCTCTACACTAGTAAACCACAGATAGTTTAACTTGAGGGATAAATTGCCTAAATTTCATGTGAATCCAATAATGAAAGAAATAACTGATTGTTTCTTATGCAAACTAATGTGAACCCCTTCAACACAATGCCTCCAATCTAATGAGACTGAAACCAAAACAAAATGCAAAAGAAGAAAAAGAAGCTCATCAGTGAAGAACCTCAGAGATAGTATGCACTATAAGCCTGCCTATGCATATGGAAATCACAACAATCAAATAAGATACTCTGGACAATGCAATGCTTCTGAGAGTCTCAAGCTACTATGCAATACATCCATGTACCGCTTGTTTGGACATTTACCTATATCCCTTTCGATGTTTAATGCTTCCAATATTCCATGTCATTCTTTAGTAGTGTTGAATAGTGATTTCAATGCATAGTTTAAAATAACAAACTTTTAGGGTAACACCAAATCTTCTTTTCATGTTTCGATAAATAAACCAATGTATTAATTTTAAACCAATTCCATTTCTGTAATCAAATTCCAAAAAGAAGAACGATTGGAACTTCTCTTCGTCTTCATGATCCATGGTGAGATTTCTATTTCACCTAAAACAAAATCTAACTCACACCCAAAAGATGAATATATCCCGCTAAACAAATATTCAACCAACTAATGAATAAGGTCACATTCATATAACAAAAGAAAAGAACTTGCATTTAAATCACATCAAAGAAAAAGAAACTAAAGAAGGCAGTCCTTTCTCATCTATCAACATAAAAGTTTCTAAATTTACAACAATAACAACATACCCAGTGAAACCCACTAAGTGGGGTATGGAGAGGGTAAAGAGTAGGGAGACCCCTCAGCTCAAGTGCATCAAACTCAAGGAAAAGCAATGTAGAAATCATAACAGTTAATAACAGCAACAAAATAATGTGGAATAAAAATTCAGTTTAAACAAAATTCAGTCAATTAAGTTGTAGTAACTTCACCAAATGCCCAATTCAACAAAAATTGAATGTACCTGAGGAAGAAAGCAATCTTGAAAGATAACCGCCTTTGGCGTCTTGATTCAACTACACCAAACACAAGAATGTAAGCAATTGAGGATAAATTAGGAAAGATTCATCAAAAGAAAGACAAAATTGAAATCAGTGTAAAACCTGTTGATGATTTGGAGGATAGTTGGAAATATATGGGCTAGAAGCATGATGTCGTGTCTCAAATAAGATTTCTCCGGCAGTTTCTTCCATCTATGAATTTTTGATCTTCGAGATCCTAAACCTTCATCAGCTTCAACTTCTTTGACTGTTGAATCTATCAGTCGGAAAAATTTGTTTTGGGGTTTAATTGGTATGGGTTAAATTAGTGGGTTAGGGTCGGGTCAAAAGGGGAGACGGGTAATTTTAACTGAAATTTGGGGAATGTATAAATTAGGGGTATTTTGTAAAGTTTGATAACATATATATATATATATATGCGCGTACATTTGAATATCTGTTGAGAGAGATTGGGGAAGGGAGGAGAGAGACGAGCGAGATTAGAAGAGTGAAAAGAGGGGCGGTCGAGAAAGGCGAGAGAGTGGAGAGAGGCTCATTGTATTTGTATGTGTCATATATATAAATATATATGTATATATACATATAATTTATATTTGTATATGTATAAAAGAGGACAAGTGACGTAATTAAAGCTAAAATTAAGTTGTGAACCGTAATTATTCATACTATAGCTACATTAACTAATGAACTAATATGTTAACTTTTCCGCGTAATATATATATCTATATATATATATAGTTCCCTCTTTCCACTCTCTACCCTCTCTCCCCTCCCTTTCCCAATCTTGCTCACATCCATCCTCTCTCTCTCAATCTCGCTCGCGAAATATACAAATACATATGTATAGTAGTTGTGTATATACAATTATTTGAAAATATACATATACAATTTGACAAATATACATATACAATTCGCCTCTTTACCTTTCTCGTTCGCCTCTCTCCTCCCTCTCCCAATCTTGCTCGCCACTCTCTTTCTTATAACATGTAGCTACGAATTGTAATTAACAAACTATAGTTATAAAACATAATTAAATTTTTTTTTAGTGACTATATGTGAAAGTTCCTCATTTCTAATTGTGTGGAAAGATCATAAGTTTATGTGTGCAGGGCCAGCTCTATGCTTGGTAATAACAAGGCATATGTCTTAAACCCTTCAATTTTTGGGCCCTAAATTTTAAAAAGGGATAATTGTATATAATAGCAAACTAATAACATAAATAAATGGAGTAGCTACTGTTTGATTTAATTGTGCCTCATAGCAAACGTTTGACAAAGTTTGTCAGTCGCCTCTCTCCCAAAACTCTCGCTCGCCACTCTCCCTTTGCTCGCCTCTCTCGCTTTATACAAAAGAAGTGTATAAATTGTGTTCCTGTTTTGTATAAAGCGAGAGAAAATTGTATATACACATGCAAAATCATATATCTTTGTGCTATTCACTTAATTATACAATTTACAAATATTTTACTTCGACTCAATTGTATCCAAATGCAAATTTTATACAAATATTGCAGCGAAAAAGGCCAGCGAATCATACAATTGTAGTGCAATACAATTTTCTCTCGCTTTATACAACAGAAGTGTATAAATTGTGTTTTTGTTTTTGTATAAAGCGAGAGAAAAACATATATCTTCTTCCTATACACTTATAATTATACAATATGCAAACATTTTACTTCGATTCAATTGTATGCAAAGCAAATTTTATACATATATTGCAGCGAATTATACAATTGCGCATTATACAATTGCAATGAAATAGGCTAGCGAATTATACAAATTTAGGCCAGCGAATCATACAGTTGTATATGTATAGCGAATTATACAGTTATATGTTTGCTATGGAGCGCAATTATGCAAACTTTGCTATAGCATACAAATATGAATTTTTTGTTTGCTATATGTGAAAGTTGCCCTTTTAAAAATGATTATTTATCATTAAAAAAATATTTTTTTAAAAAATATATATATTATTTTATCTTTTTTAACGTCTTTTGTACTTTATTAAAAATATGAATTAAAAGTGAAAATTGTTTAACAAAGTGAATTACTATATTTTTTTAAAAATTCTTTCAAAATTTTAGTTTCAAGCATTACAATAAGCATATAAAAGTAGGGTATACCAAGTCATCAAGTTCTTGAATTAGATTTGATGGTTACTTATCTTTATTTAAAATTTGCAAACTTATTACTTATAAAATTATGCTAACAATTCATATAATAATTGTGTCACTAAAAAAATATTTTCTAATGTTGACTTGATAAAATCTTGTTGGAACTAATAACTGAAAAAAATAATATTAAATACCAAGATTTTTATATAAGAAAAATCTTTTTTTGAATAAATATTTATATAAAATTTGTTTGTATTTTAGGCATTAAATTAAAATTTGGTCTTAGAACCTAATTAAGTTGAGTCCTCTGTGATATTTTGTATAGTAAATACACCCCTTAATGGAGCGATGGTAGACAAATTGAGTACTTAATGGTTCTTTTAAGTGCTTAATTTTATGGTGATATCAGAAATGTAAATGACTTTAATTTTAAGTAAAAAGTTAACATTCTTCTTTATTTTTATAAATTTTGTGTCAAACTAAAATAGGATAAATAAAGGAGAATTTTCACATATAGTAATTCAAGAATAGTTTAATTACACTTCATAGTTATAGTTTGCTAATTACGATCCACAGCTACATGTTATAGGGAGGAGAGTGATGAGCGAGGTTGGATAGGGAGGAGAGAGGCGAGCGAGAGATGACAGAGAATGGAGAGAGGCAAAATTGTATATGTGTATTTGTCAAATTGTATATGTATACATGTCAAATAATTGTATATACGTAACTAATATACATATGTATTTGTATATATGCTAGCGATATAGGGAGAGGGAAGAGGGAGGAGAGAGGCGAGCGAGATTGGGAGAGGCGAGCTAGCGAGGGTAGAAAGTGGAGAGAGGCGAACTGAATATGTATATCTATTAGATAATTGTATGTGTATAGCTGATATACATATATATTTGTATATCAAGCAGAGAAATTGGGAGAGGGAAGGAGAGAGGCGAACGCGTTTAGAAGAGAGACAAACGAGAAAGGTGAAAGAGCGGAGAGAGGCTGTGTGTGTAAAAGAGGACAACATGTTTGTTTTTCCGTGTAATTTTCCCAAATTGATATATATTATATTACTAGTTTCCGAGAACGTGCGTTGCACGTTTATCCTAAAATCCTTCATATAATGTTTGTACTGCAAAAAATAAATTTAGACTATATATATATATATATATATATATATATAT
>NC_028639.1:53976235-53978694 GCF_001406875.1 Solanum pennellii
AAAAAAAGTCAAATTAACAAAATTCTTTAGTAGTTGAAATATTCAACAAATAGATGAGTTAAAATAAAGATAAATAAAACATTGAGCATAAAAAACTCATATAAAAAAATAATAGAGATAACATGATTACATGAGAAAGTAGAATACATAATATAGGAAAATGGAGAATCTGCTAATAGAAGATAAAAACGTTACAAATTAAGTGATTCAAGAAGTGACCTTTTGATATCTTTAACCTAACACCTTAATATGAGTTTTTTTTTAAAAAAAAATGACAATGGTTTAAAGAGCATAATAAAAGTAGGTAACTTAAAAGGCTAAATCATTATTGCTATATTTTTGAAATTATTTATTCCAATGCATGTATATTTTTTTATCTAGTAAAATTTTATCTAGAAATCAATTATGAATGAAGGACAATAAATTTCCACTTTAAGAATTGAATTAGGTCTTTATTATGTTATTAATTTCAGTAAGTATTATTTAATAATATCTATCATATAAACTAATATCTAAAACATAATTAACTATTATAGGGGTAAAATGGTAATTCAACTTTGGGTTTTGGAGCTTCACACTTATAATAATATATGATGATATATAATTATCTAGTGATATTTATCTCACAAAATATTGAATGGTGCACTTAATTAAGAAAAGAATAGATACTTTGGCCGTTCAACCAGTGAAGTTCACAATTCTTTTTCACTTCTCTAGAAAATCCATATTCTTTCTTGATGATTCCATCGACACCCACCAAGCAAATCTTCAATCATATCATAAAAATCAATATTTTTTTCATTTCTTGTAGTATTCTGCAAATGGGTGTTACTATAATTCAAGTTCAAGAACTAAAAGGTCAGGCCTTTCCACTGGGTTTGATTGGTTATGGAAGAAGCACCATTGGTTATTATTAGTATTATTTTTCCATATTGTGTCGGGAGTTCACATTGGAGTTCTAACAAAATTCGCATCGTGCATTACATGACTCATTTGGGGGTGAGACTTTCAATAGATTTATCTTCGTACCCAGAACTCGAATTCGTAACCTCTAATTAATAATAAAACAGTCTCACTACTATACCACAAACACTTTTCAATCATAGTAGAAGAGTTTAAATGTTGTTGACAATGTTCATAGTTTTGCTTTGGAGTTTAGGTCCTTATCAGAACCAATTGGTACTGTGGAAGGATTATTACACTATAAATGCAATTAAAATTTTGAAGAGTATTGTTTAGAGAAATATTTGAGTTGAGGTCCACTAAAATACATCGTTGAAGAGTTTTAAAATTCAAATTTTAAAATTTAACTTGCCATTTAAATAAATTAAAATGATATGATATCAAAAATTTTGAACTATTTAGAAGATATTCAAATTGATCGAAATTGAAAAAAGAATTAACTCATTGAAAAAGATGATTTGTTGTAATGCATGTGATAACATAGTCGGGAATAATATAATAAGGAGAATCGATATTTAAAAATAAATAACTCAAACATTTAAGTAAGTGTAGAAAATGATGTTACCAAATAATATCATATTAATTTTTTAATAATATATACATCAAATATCTAATTTACTATTAAAAAAATTACGAATTCACATATTCTATTTTTAACCTATAAATTCACTCCTAATGGTGACCAATCAGAAAGTTAGGGCTTGGTGATGCAGCACAAAAGTGGGCAGGAAAAGATTAAGTATATTACTTTCTCTTATTAATTTATTTTTATCTTATTTTTACTTTTAATTTTTTTAAAATAACACATCTTTCTATTTTAATTAACAACTCTTTAATTATTCCACATATAAAATAACATGAATATTTTGATAATCAATATATATTCTAATTTAAAACTACAAAATTAAAAAAAAAAAACTTTACTAGACACCTAACCTTGACATGTGCAGTGATCTGGCGGCTAATCAAATCACATAGACTACCTTTAATTAATTAGCCCTAATTAGTAACCAGCTGTATGCATATGATTTGTTTGACTGCCAAGTAATTGAGATTATGTTATTATAAAGTCTTGGAGTATTATTATATTATTACTATATTATTTATAGGGGTACGGTATATCTTTTTTTTTTTTTTGCTTACGACTAAAAAAAGCATATGGTGTTGTATATAAAAAGATATTATAATGAATTGATTTTTATATTCTTAGAAGTTAATTTGAATGCTCAATATTTTCTAGTGATCTAGTATATGCATATATTTGACAAGAAAATTGGCATTAAGAGTGTGTTTGGTACGAAGGAAAACATTTTTCAGAAAATGCTGGAAAATGTTTTTCAATTTTCCCATGTTTGGTTGGGACAAAAGTTTTGGAAAATGTTTTCCAAATCAACTCATTTTCCTCAAAATTAAGGAAAATGACTTCCCTTCAAAAATTAAGGAAAACATTTTCATAGCTCTCATCCAATTTCAAATTACATTTTTTTTTGGAAAAA
>NC_028639.1:53980035-54036336 GCF_001406875.1 Solanum pennellii
ACCCCCACCCCACCCCCACCCCAAAAATAATTTTGATTTTAAAAAATATTTTCAATGTCATAAATTATTTTTTACTTAAGTAAAAATAAAAGATGTCTCTCAAAAACATTTTTCATTAATAAATCAAACACTCAAAATCATTTCCGGAAAATATTTTCTACTCACCAACCAAACATGAGAAAATAAGTCCAAAATCTACTTGTTTTTCAGGAAAACATTTTCTAGGAAAACATTTTCCATGGAAAACATTTTCCTCCATACCAAACACACCCTAGATCTTTGTTAATTTGGGGGCCTCAGCAATGCTTTAATTTTCTCGAGTGTGAACATTATAATTAGAAATGAACGATTAAACTAATCACTCTCAAAGGATAGCTCATAATTAAAGTGATGATAGACCAAGAATTACAATTTAACCCGTGAATTAATACTATATATAATCTGTCATATTCATATATCAAATTAAATTACTATGATGATTATTTTTATGATCGTGATTCAAATATTACTGAAATACATTTCAAATAAATTGTGATAATAGATTATCCAATTTGAAGTCCTTTTTATCGGTATTGACATGACATGAGACCACTATCAAATCATCATCTTGCAATTTGCATAGTGTACTACATATATATAGTTTAACTTTGGGTGAATTAAATTAAATTATCATACAGAAAAGAAACTGAGTTATAAATAAACCAGTGCAGATTCTGTTTGTTTCCCTCATACTTGGTGCTTTAGATTTCCACTAGATATTTCCTTTTTATATATAATTGGAAATAATAAAGTGGAGATCATTGGAATAGTAGTCTTAGCAGCCTGTACGCAGACATAAAAGCACTATATATAATATATTTGTATATATTAGATCATAGTGTAAAGTTATGATGCTTGCAAGTCTAGGTAAATGTTTCCTAAACCTTAAAGAATTTCTCCACTGACAGTGTTACTGTATAAAGTTTGACCACATCTAATCTAATTAATAAATATAGGAGGCACACAGACAATGAATCACGTGCCATATTATAATTATTATAAATAATGAAACGCATTAGTGATATGATACAGTGGATACGAGATTGTTCCTTCTTTAATCTTAGGTATAAATTTTTTTTGATAGAGAGCGCTTCTCCAAACTAATACGTAACATAAATTTGAAATGATTAAATTTTTTTGTGAATATCGAATATCAAATGAAAAAAAAATATTTCCTCTGTCTTATTTTATGTGGCACCATTTGACTCGGCATGGAGTTTAAGAAATAATTGAAGAGTTTGAATTGTTTATCAAATTGTCTTTCAAAAGTAAAGTCACTTTTATCTCTCCTCATAAATGTATTAGTGTACTATTTAAAATCAAGTGAGACCAACAAGGATAAAAGATGAATTATACCTTTAAATATTTACCATATAAGAAAATATGATATTCTTTTTGGGACTGACCAAAAGAAATAGTGCCACCTAAAATGGGACGAAAAGAGTACATTATTAATGATTAGTGGATTCCTAGATCTTGATCAAGATAATATATATTGTTCCCTAGCTAGCTATGCGTAGATCTATATATTGTATAATTAAACAATAACAATGTCCTTTTTTCTTATCTTTTAACACCTTTTTTTGGCAAGAAATAGTAATAATAATAATAATAATGTCCTTTGGTATGTTTTAACAGCTTATTACTAATTTGTTTGCAGGAACCCGTGAACCATAAATAAATATATATATATCTCTTATACAGTAGCGTCAGATTCGTTTGCATGCATATAAAGAGAGGCATGTCAACGACGAACATATATATATACATATACAGAGCAACAAATAATTAAATGATGGAGAAGCAGACATGGCGTGATATTGGTTCGGCTCACTAATTTCTGATTCGTGAAACAGATAAGAGATGAGCCGAACCAATATCACTCTTGTATTCTTCTTCATACCGTACGTACGATCCTTGTACTCTTTTTTTATTTTTTTTTACGCTTAATTGGAAACACAAGTCACATAAACTTCTTCTTTTCTTGTTAATTATATTTGTATTAGTACTATTGTTCTAACTATTAACAGGTTTACTATTTTGAAACTTTGAATTAATGGCAGTGGTGATGCTCCTAGACACTGAATCCTTCATAGGAGTCTTAGTGTCTAATTATTTGATAAGTATTAGCGGATTTGAAGTTTTGGGGTTGTGCAAGATATGATTGTGATGGTATAGAGAAAGATTGATGAGAGTACCTTGTTAGGATCGAATCCACACACACTTGGTGAATGAAGAGCACAAAAACTTTCAAGAGAAAGAGATGAGAGATCTAGAGAGAGAAAGAGAGAAACTAATATTTCGTGGTAACACTCAGTGAGTAAACTTTCACGACGGTGGGTATATATATTAATAAATCAGAGTATTTAGGTTACAGAGAATATTAATCAGGCTCAACAACCTAACATACCTGACGATAGTAAAAAGTGATAGTGGTATTGGTGGAAGTCTGAAGTTGTGGCGGTTGTGATCGGTGATAGTGGTTGAGGTAGTGATGATCATGGTTGATAGAGTAGTCGTGGTCGTGATCGTGGTCGCGATGCTAGTTAGCATTTGATAGTAACTTGTCGTGACGGATGTGGTTGATAGTCATCACTAATTGTAGTGATTTTTTTTTTATTTTGACAACCATCACTAATTGTACTGATTAATAATAGTGGTTCGTGATGGAACCATATATACTCTAAGGGTGTCGATCAATATCTCTTTATCATAATTACACTACATAGCCAAATAAAATTCCTATTTTATATTTATATATATTGATACTCCTTTGACTTTTGAACAGTGATCAGGTGCGGCTCAAGCATATTGACGACTTAAAGCGAAAATTAAACGGGGCTTTAAGCTTGTATTGTTAATAGCTTTTATCTTATTGATTTCTTCTAGTTTTCAATTAATAATATAATTATTTTTATTTTAAATTATTTTTCATAAAATATATTACTTTAAATATGTCAAATTTCTTCTAATATTTCCTTTATTTTCATGAAAAGTTAACTTTTTCTACAAATACAATTCAATATTTGTTAAAAAATAACAACTTATAATCTATTATTATTAAAAATGAGATCCCTTAAATTTGAAGATCTAAGGCGCATGTCTTTTTTAATACTGTCGAGCCACCCCTGACGGTGACCTAAAGGAGGACGCAACCTTGGTTAATTGAACCCAATAATTTTAACACCGGATTAAAACTAGCAAAATTTCAACCATCATAAATGATAATTTTAAATGTGCAATGATCTTCTTAGCAAGAGTCTTAAAGCTAGAATCCATTAAATTAAATATTTTTTTAAAATTCATTTTGATCAAGGTTCTTTTAACTTTCAACATGCAACTATTTTCCTGCTGTCCTTTAAATTAGGTAACACTTCAATTCTGTGAATATTTTTTTTTAGGAATATCAAATCAGATACGTACAGATCTTGTTATGTCATTTTGATTTTAATTTGTATAAATTATAGTTTGAGCCTATGCATATATAAAAATAATAATATGTAGCAGTAAGCAGAGGAAGTTCTTCCTTATCTTTGATGATATATGAGTAAAGACAATTATTCATGATATAAAAAGACCTAATTGACAAAATCCTTGATACTGAATTATATAATGTTCCGATGTATATATATGAATTGTAATATGATAGCTGAAATCAATCTTTTATTTTTAACTAGAAGTATCAGGTTTGACTGACGAAAACATTTTTATCGCCCTCCTAAAATCAAAATAAATTTAAATTTAATCAAATTTCTATATGAGTACGGAATACCGAATTAGAAGATTTGCTAATGAGAATTTTGAATATATCTATTGGCTATTAGAATGTAAAGGGCTGAAAGATACCTTGCATTACATGACAAGGAAAACTAGAAATAGCAGGAAAGTAAAGTATTGTATTAAGTATGTTGCGCTCACACATTATTGTAATCATATCATATATGCGTTTCAAACTTTAGTTATTTGGTCAAGTTATCAAAATTATCTTTTTGAGAAGTATTTTTAAAAAATTAAAAATGACTTTTAAAAATATTTTTGAAGAAAAACAGTTTATGTATTTGGCCAATTCATTTGAGAAATAATTTTTTCAGTCTTTAATAAGCAAATTGTATTATTTGATCAATTTTTTAAAATTTTAATTGATTTTTCGAATGTCAAATTGAACAACAAACGGAAAACAATTTAGTATCAGGATATGCGTTTCTTTTTACTGTTTAAAGGAGAGTGTAACTATAAGATCCTTAAAATTAATATGAAATCTATTTAACCCATATTTTTTCTAAAAATTGCTTTGTTATTCTAAAAAAAACAAAGAAGAGAGATAAAGGACAGAGACAATAGAGAAAGAGAAATATAACTTGTATTTAATTGAAAGATATACCATATTAAATTTTAATTTTGCTACAAGATATAAAAATGTTACATTGTTTTCTATTTTTTAAGTTATCATAGTAATTTTGTTATAAAAGTCGGAGCCGAAATGGTATAAAATATTAATAAAAATTCTAAAACGGTATATAAAATTTTATATTAACCAAAATGGCAAAATCTCTGGAACAACAGCGATTTACTCCACCGGAAAAAGCAAAATCGCTGCTACTGCAGAGATTTTGCAAAATATGATTTTTTTTTAAAAAAAATTCAAATCGCTACCTAGGCAGCGATTTTCGATTTGTTTTTTTTTTTTAAAAAAATTAAAGTAAATTGCTGCCCGATTTTCAATTTTTTTTAAATTTTTTTTTAAAAAAATATCGAAATCGCTGATTTTCAATTTTTTTTTTTTAAAGTAAATCGCTGCTGTTCCAGCGATATTGCCGTTTTGGTTAATATAAAATTTTATATACCGTTTTGAAATTTTTATTGATATTTTATACCGTTTAGACTCCGAACTCCATTATTTGACCATTTGATAAAAATGATAACTAGTTACTAAGTATCATACTTTTTAAAATTCACTAATTATGTAAAAAAAATCATACGTGTTATATAGAGCTAATTATTTTATTTTTTATTAAAATAAAAAAATATTTACGTGCAAACGATTTCTTAGGAAAAAGACTTATCTGCACTAGATGTTTACAAAAGTTAATGCAAAATGCACTACTACATGATTTAATAAATTAAAATAAACTATAAATTTAAACACATGATATACATGATTTGATATAAACATCGTTTTATCCTGACTTAGTTTATTATTTCCAAATTTTCCCCTAATATCGGAGATTTGCCCTTCACATAATCTAATAAATTAGTGACGAGAAACAACTTTTTTTGACCGCAAGAAGCAGAGGAATATAGTACAATTAAATAATTTCCAAAATGCTTGATGTTGACCAAAACTTTAGTATTATTGGAGTCATTTTGAGAATAATAATTCTAAAATAAAATATAAATTTATTTTTATTTTCTCTTTGTCTTAAAATTATTTATTTAATCATTTATATTATAATAATAAAATAAGTTTATTATTATATATATAGTGAGGTACCTAATCTACTTTGCTATGTTTTCAATTGGTTAAAAAAATAGTAATAAACCAATAATAGTAACAAAAATATATATCGTACTTATATTATATATAAATAAAATATATCATATATAATATCAAGGCAGTAAGGTCATCATCTTCCTAAAGTGCTACTCTTTAATGTTTAGTATACTTTTCCAAGATAATGACTATATTTTTTTCCCCTTATATTCTCTTTCTAACCTGAACACTTTGAATTCATCAAACTTCATGCATCCTATTTTTTTAAAAAGAATTACTTTTCTTTTGTTAATGATTTCATTTAATAAATAACAACCTTTTAAGGTTAACAATGGTAGTATATTTTTTCCTTTTCAATATTCACTCCGTCTGCTTTTATTTGTCATAGTTTTCGAAAGTCAATTTGATTTATTTTCAAAGTTAAATTAGATCACATTAATTTGATATTTTAAACAAAAAATTTCGATATTCAAAAACTATATGAAAACTGAAAAGTACTATAAATTGCAATTTTTACAAATCAATATGATGAAAAAATATATCTTAAAATGTTTGTTAAAATTCTTATAATTTGACTATAAAAATAGAAACCATGACAAACAAATATGGATGGAGGAAGTAATAATTTGCAAGTACTCTGTCTAAATTCATTACACAATTTGTTAAAGCCCAAAATCATTGAACAAATAGCATGTTCATCAAAGTTGAGACATTGACTAATAACAATTCCCCTCGTAATCTTTGTTTGAATACAAGCATAAACAACAAAAGCAATTGGTTATATTTGATCATACTTGCAAGTTGCATGAAATATATTTAAACAATTAGGACCCGTTTGGTAGGAAGTATTAATCAAAACAATCCATGGATTAAAATATAGTTTAATAAAAACATTGTTTGGTTACTTTATTTAACCTAATCTATGGATTAGTTATACCTCATACAAGGTCTTATTTTATCCCTAGGAAAGGGAGGGATAGCTAATCCAAGGTTTAACAATCCTTGGATAAGACCCCTTAAATGACTAAATTATCCCCAAATCTTTTTTCCTTTTTTTTTTTGTAATTCATGTTCTTTTTTTATTTATATGTGAATATTTATAATGTTCGATTAATTCTCCAAATTTATTTCATGTAATTTGATGATTTCACAAACTAATATTTTTTTCTCCATGTTTGAGTTGTTATATTGGGTTGATTTTTTATTTTTTTTTGTTTTTAAATGTAGTTCGTCAATTGACCACGTGAACTATTTTTTTTTAAAAAAAATAAGCTAAGCGTATTTGAACAATTTAAGTAGCCTTAAATTCATGTTAAGTTCAAGGTATATTTTGACCAACAAAAAATTAGAAATATACCATGTGACATATCACAACTCAAAATTAATAATATTTTAATATTTTTTTTAATATTTAACTTGACTAGTTAAATGAAACATAATCTCACAATAACTAAAGGGTATAATAGGAAATAAACTTTTTCTAAAGTTTTAAACCAAACATAAGACTAGGTAGGAAATAATGAACCAAACACTTGCTAAAAAAATCCCTGCACTACTAAACCCTGCATTACTAATCCATGCATTACTAATCCCTGCATTATGTATATTTGTACCAAACGACCCCTTAGTGCTAAATTGCCAAGTACAAAAGCAACTAATCAATGATATTAATAACCTTCGATATCATTAATTTCGATCATTAGAGGTGTTTACGGGTTGGTTTGGATTTGTTATAGGTAAAATTCAAAATCAAATCAATTTAATCGATTTTAAAATTATCAAAATCAAACCAAACCTAATATAATATACATTTATTGATTTTGATTCGGCTTGGTTCGGTTATTAACAGTATACATAAAATTAAACGAAATAATTCATTCAAAATGTGAAAATAATTTATTCAAAACGAAAAATAGTTAGAAGGACTGATATTACGGAACTTTCAATCGTTGAATATACTATGAAAAAAACTTCAAATTCACTATTTGTTGAGTCCATCCCATTTTTTGGTCAACTTTTGCTATTCAATTGCTACAAGTAATTGTTAAAAAGGAATAGTAATTGGAGTTGAAAATAAAAGATCTGATGGTTGGAAAATTGATAAGATTTGCAATCATTTTTTGACTTTGCTATATTTACCTATGTCATTAGTGACATGGGCATGATTTTATCCTTTTATAAATAGAGCATTCTTGCTCATTTGTAGAACACACTAAAGCTAGAGAGAGAAACCACTTTGAGAGCAAAGTGAGGTATTTCATAGACTATACAAGAAAAATAGTCTGTGAAGAAAAATAGAGTGTGAGAGATATTTTAGTAAGATAGAAACCAAAAAATGTTATTCCTTTTGAGTGTGTAGTAGTCACTTTGAGTATTGTATTCGTGACTACACTGTGTAAAATTACTTACTATAGTGATATCAGTTGCTCCTCTTGGTTTGTGGTTTTTTCCCTTATTGAGAAGGGTTTTCACGTAAATTTCTTGGTGTCTTTATTTTCTCATTTTATTTTCATTAATTTTACCATATATATTTTTGTGTTTATCCGCGTTTTTCCAACACTATTTTGAGCCTAAAAGGAAGAGACATTGACATTTTTAGTCCCACAAAGAATTGTCATTGACACTCATATACATAAAACCAGTAAAATAAATTTATTATATGTAAGATAATTTTTTCAATTAGAGACCACAAAATTTTTTCTTCTGGACACATCAGAGATCACAAAATTTAATTAATGAGACTTTCTATTATAGAATTAATTCGAAATATTTACTAATCCTATCTTAATAAATGTATTATAGTGTTTTATAGCTATTGAAAAATAAAAAGAAGGGATAACGGTCTAAAAAATATTCAATTTTGATCGAATTTACTGTTACGATACTAAACTTTCATGAGGATCTATTACCTTCCTAAATTATTTAATACAATATTTTAAACATTTATATTTGTCCACATGAACATAAAAATAATGTAAAATTACAAATAATAATATATCCACGTGGACACATACTTTTAAAATACACTATTAAATGATTCCAAGAAAAAAATACACTATTAAATATAAAGAGGTTAGTATATATTTGTTAACTAATTTACTTTGTGGAATATTTGTTTTGTCCGTACAATTAGGTGAGAAGCCCGCTAAAAAATTCAATTCAGTCAAAATCCAATTGGACTGCCAAACTCCAAAAGAGAGACAAAAAAAGAAAAAAGTAAAGGGTCAAATATGTTTCTAAACTATTCGAAAAAGTCTAGATATATCATCTGTTTAAAGTTTGGCTTACTCATGCCTTCGCCGTCCAAATTTTGGCTCAAATATGTCCTTATGAGCGTTAGTGGGTATGTTGAACATATCCAACTCATTTTTATTTCTTTAAATGCTACATGGAATTGCCATGTAAATTATGTCCCTAAAAAATGAAAAAGATAAATTATGTCCCTAAAAAATTCTGACACATAAACACCTAACACGATCCATAAATCAAACATCTTTTAAATAAACTATCCGACACATTTTCAACAACTTTATTTAATTCTTATTTTTTTGATAAATTCCGAAAATGAGTAAGTGATAAATAAAAAATAGGAAAAATATGAAAAAAATTAACACAAAAAATTCACAAATAAATATAGTAACCTTAAATTCAACAATTTTAACACTTTTTTCTAAATTTTTATTTTTTTTGATAAATTCCAAAAATGAATAATTGATTAATAAAAAATAAAATAAGATAAAGCCAAAAATTCAAAAATAAATATAAGAATCTTAAATTAACAATTTTTACATTTTTATTTTTTTTAGCAAATCTCAAAATGAGTAATTTATTAATAAAAAACAAAAAAAATATGAAAAAAAATTAATAAAATTTATGCCAAAAATTCACAAATAAATATAGTAACCTTAAATTTAACAATTTTAACAAATTTGTTTTATTTTTATTTTTTTGGTAATTTTCAAAAATGAGCAATTGATTAATAAAAAATAGGAACATATGAAAAAATAAAAAATAATAAAAATTGTTGAAACTGTTGAATATAAGGTTACCATATTTATTAGTGATTTTTTGGCGCTAATTTTATCATTTTTTTTCCTATTTTTTATTAATCAATTACTCATTTTTGAGATTATCGAAAAAAATAAAAATTAAACAAAATTGTTAAAAATAAGTTGGATAATTTATTTAAAAGGGGATTGATTTATGGATCGAATTAGGTGTTTATGGGTCTGAATTGCTTTCCATTTTCATATAAATGCCATGTGATAAGGTCAAAATGACACGACAAAGAAATGTAAAATGAATAGAATATGTCCAGCATATCAACTAACGTCCGTAATGACATATTTGATCCATGAGGTGAATTCTATAGGCACTTGGCGGGAGGCCCCGATGCAGGGCCATTCCATTAAAATTAAATTTGAAACTTTCACATCATGGGTCATTGCCGTGCTTATTCTACCATAGACGTTTACTTGACTTTGCATAGTGACAAATTAAGAGAAAATGCCTCTTGTTAATTCTATCTTACAGTTGTGATTTCTGGCAAAATCAGAATCAAAATTCAGGGGAAACAACTGGAAAATTCTTAATGTCGGGGGTGAGACTCTGCTGGATCAACTGCACATAAAATATATTGACTCTTTTAAGAGGTAACTTACGGTTCTTAATCATTGCTTCTTTTGCAACTTCAATTTCATTGCTTTTATGTACTCATATTGATGTATACTATGTAATACGCACTTGAGAATACACGCAAAATCTTTTCTAGATATTTGAACTAAAAATGTCTATTAGGAACATTTATTATTTGTTTAAAGTGTTCAATTGGAACAAAAATGAAATTTGCCCAGGCTTTGTGCATCGGGTTGCCCGATTATGATGAAAACCAAAGAAATTTTGAATTATAGGGTGGTTAAATGATTTTGGGAAGTTTCAGGGTTGGTTTAGATACAAAACTCACAATCTCAATAGTTTAGGTATGAAACTCACAATCTCAATAGTTTAGATATAAAACTCTAAAAGAGCGTATAGTTTAAGTGTGCTTTTGACACTTATCTCATAAAACTGATAAGTAAAAACAAATTTAAAGAATTTCTTTGCCTGAATTAGAATAAAAATTTGAGTACTGTGTGAGACAAACTTGAAAATTTGCATTGATGGAAATTGATGCAGGTACTCCTGTGGGACCTTAACACGGATATTCTATCTTTACATGTTCCCCAGCTAAGTTTGCTGAATCTTCACTTTTAATGTCGTATCCTTGTCAGATTCTCCCAAAATACATTACTTTTGGAGAATCCAACACACCTGCTGATGTTTATAAGAATCCGAGCAACATAGTTCCGCGGAAGGGCTAAAGTTTGGCTACCTAATGAGCTAGCATAAAGGAGGATCAAGGGATTTGGCTTTTTCTTTTGCCTTCCTTAGAGTGATATCATGCCAGAGGATCCATCTACCGATGTTTTTCTTGTCCCAGCTTCAGAAGTTGTCACTGGCATAACTCGACTTGTATTTGAAACAATAGAGGCTGCAAATTCTGCTGTTGTGCAGAAGGAGAACTTCAATAAATTTTCAAAATTCTTGGAGAAGATTGCTTTGGTCCTGAAAGAGTTATCTAATTCTGAAATTAGTGAAATTAATAACTTAAGTCCAGCTTTAGAGGATCTCAAGTTGGAGATAGAAGTGATCAAACAACTAGCTTTGGACTGCAGAAATAGGAACAAAATCTATCTCTTACTAAATTGTAGGAGAATCCTCAAGTATTTTGAGAGTAGTACGAGGGATATTAGTCGGACTTTGTTGCTAATAACTTCGGAATATCTGAATGTTTTACCTGAAATCACCGACCAGCTTAAAGATCTATGCAAGAACATGCTGGATACTGAGTATAACGTCTCTATAGAGGAGGAAGAAGTTGCGGAAAAAATTGAATTAGGGATACAAGAGAGGAATATTGATAGATCCTATGCAAATGATTTGCTCATTTGTATTGCTAGAGCTGTTGGAATAGCAAATGAGCAATCAGTACTGAAGAGAGAATTTGGAAATTTCAAGGCAGAAATTGCTAGTAGTGAACAAGGGAAGAACCTGACGGAGACATTACGGATGGAAGAGATTATTCTATTGCTTGGCAAGGCTGACTTGCTTACAACTGCAGAAGAAAAACAAACAAATTATTTGACTAAAAGAAACTCTTTGGGTAGGCAACCATTAGAACCTTTGCAGTCATTTTACTGCCCAATTACTGGAGATGTCATGGAAGATCCGGTGGAGACTTCTTCTGGGCAGATATTTGAAAGGACAGCAATCGAGAAGTGGTTAGCAGACGGCAATAAGCTGTGTCCCTTGACCAAAAAACACTTGAAAAAGTCAGATCTTCGGTCCAATAAAACCCTGCGTCAGTCAATTGAAGAATGGAAAAACAGAAACATCATGATCACCATTGCGTCTCTAAAACTGAAAATTCAAACAGACAAAGAGGAAGAAGTGCTTCAATCTTTGCAGAAGTTGTTGGAGTTTTGTGTAAGGAGTGAGTTGCAGAGAGAATGGATCGTGATGGAAAATTACGTACCAGTTACCATAGATCTTCTACGTGCAAATAATACTGAGATAAGAAAGTATGCTTTATTGATACTTTATGCTCTCGCAAAGGATAGTGAAGAAGGCAAGGTACTGTTTAGTGTACATTTCACAATTCTCTTCTACAATTTCTTCTCCATCCAATAATGCATATACATCAGTAGCACTATGGCGTTTGTTCAAATTTCACTTATATCTCACACAATTTCCACAGATAAATATTGTTATCAAATGGATACATGTTCTACTAAGGGTTAAGACTTAAATAAGATGAAAATTATTGGGCCCATTCCAAATGATTTATGTCTATTTTATCTTGTCAACCTGGCAGGAAAGAATAGGTACAGTAGATAATGCTATTGGTTTGGTGGTGCGATCTCTTGCACGCAAACCTGAAGAAAGCATATTGGCTTTGCATCTGCTTTTGGAGCTATCCAGAAGTAGTGTAGTTCAGAACTTGATTGGCAATGTCCAGGGTTGCATCCTTCTACTTGTTACTTTCATGAATAGTGAGGACTCCGTAGCAGCAAAGTATGCAAGTTAAATTTTGGAGAATCTCTCGTTCCTTGATCAGAATGTTATTGAGATGGCAAGATTAAATTATGGTGCACCCTTACTACAACATCTATGTTCAGGTATTTTCTTAACAAACTATCAAATTTTACAGCTGAAAAGAATGATATTTTTAGATCAAAGGTTACTGCATAACTTAGGCTATGGTCATTTTCTTTTGTTTGCTTTTGGATGTATTCTTGGATGTGGTGCAAGGCTAAGCAGGAGCTTTATCAATGTCATCATGACAGACAAGCATATCTTATTTATGGCAAATGGAACACATTTATCATCTTAGATGATATATCTAGTCTTGTATTTGATCCACTTAAATGTTTTAAACTCAATCCAGCAAACCCTGAACACTACTAGAGCATTTATGCACTATTTTAGCTAGAAAATCACATATATAAAGAATAAACTATGTTATAAACATGGTTTATGCATTCCTGAACTTTCCCGGAGACCTTAAGGTGTCCGCAATTCATGGAAATCACAAGGTACCTAACTGTTTGACTGGATAAGAAAGCTTATCCATTAAGGAAATTAAGCCATCATAAAGAACTAATGAAAGAACATTAGCACTCTGATATCTTTTATAAAGTTAAATCATCAAAAAGGGTATGGACCAATAAGTTGTGTGGGCAGCATGACATACAATTCAAGAATGAAATCCTGATTTCAGGTGTCTACACATAGTGATAGATGACTTATGGTTGGTAAATTTGAAAGGCAGATTTTATGTTGATGATAATTGGTTGTTTGAATTCGGAACTACTTTCATAAGCTGTAAACACAATTTCTAAAGGTCTATCTCATTGGTGAAGGAACTGAAAGTAAGCGTATTCTCATGGCCAAAACCTTGTCACACATCCAGTTGAGCGACCAGATTAAGCTGCACATCGCAGAAAAAGGGGCACTGAAGCCACTTCTTGAACTGCTGTCTCATAGCAATACAGAGATGAAAATCATTGCTGTCAAAGCACTCCAAAGCCTTTCCACTGTCCCAAGAAATGGTCAGTTGATGATAAAGGCAGGTGTCAGTGACCTGCTGTTTGAACTACTATTTTGTCACACCTTGTCAACAGAAATACGGGAAAATGTGGCAGCAACAATTATGCAACTTGCCATATCAAAAAATTCTCAAGGATCAGAGGATGTGCAGGTTTCATTGTTGGAGTCTCATGATGACATCTTTAAACTCTTTTCTCTTATATCGTTGACTGGATCTAATGTGCAACAAAGCATTCTTCGTATCTTTCAAGCAATGTGCCAATCTCCTGCTGGTTCTGATATCCGGACCAAACTGAGACAGGTGTGCAGATCTGATAAAAGTATTTTTTATATCTTTGCACAAGCTAATGGAATTGAATATAACTTGGCACACGATAGCTAGTCCATCCCCCACGACATGAACTTTTAGAAGAACACAATTCCCTCTAAAGGTAGCTACTTAAACTGTAAACTGATGATCCTCTTTAGGAAAGAGACATTGAGGCATTGGGTTGTATAACAAGGGAAGAAAGTTCTGAATTAAGGGACTACCAAAAGCTTAAACATTATCAAGCTGTTGGAAGCATTTTGGCTCTGATGCTTCAGTTTTTCTAAGATTTTGTTAACTGACTTGCTAGTAGGTATAGGAGGTCTCGTTTTTTATATTAATAACCTGAAATGATTTCATTAATAACCTGGAGAGTGCTCGGCAGTCCTTGAACAAGTGTTCCTCCTTTACAATCAATGAACTAGATTTCATACTATTGTCAGGTCTTGTAGTGCAAGTAGATAAACATAATTTGACTTCTGACTTCATCTGTCATTTCACTAATCGTTTTATTGTCAGATTTCTGCAATTAAGGTCCTAGTCTACCTGTGTGAGGTTGATGACCATGAGGTACGGGCTGATGCGGTGAAACTCTTCTATTTATTGGCAAAAGACGGTAATGATGATATTCTCTTAGAGCATGTAAACAATACATGCATTGGGAACTTGGTAGGGATCATCAGAACTTCAGATAATGAAGAAGAGATTGCTGCTGCATTGGGAATAATCTCTCATCTTCCTCAAGATCTTTCAATGTCCCAGCACCTTCTTGATGCTGGGGCACTTGATGTCATCTTAGACTGTCTGCATGGTAGAAATGCCCATTCTTCACTAAGAAATGAAATTGTAGAGAATGCTGCTGGAGCCCTTTGCCGTTTTACTGTTCCAACAAATCCAGAAACACAAACACAAGTTGCTGAAACCGGTATTATTCCTCTTCTAGTATCCCTTCTAGCATCAGGCAGTTGTTTAACCAAAAAAAATGCAGCTACTTCTTTAAAGCAGTTTTCAGAAAGCTCACAAAAGCTGAGCAAGCAGCCAGCTAGTAAAAATTGGATGTTTAGTTGCTGTATCGCCTCACCGACACAAAACTGTCCCGTGCACCTAGGATTTTGCAGTGTGGAATCCTCATTCTGCCTTTTAGAGGCTAATGCTCTCAGACCCCTCGCGGAAGTGGTAGATGAGCCAGATCCTGCAGCTGCTGAAGCTTCTATAGATGCAATCTTGACAATAATTGAAGGTGAGCAGCTGCAGAATGGTTCTAAGGTACTTGCAGAAGCCAACGCCATCGCTCCAATCATAAAATTGTTGAGCTCATCCTCTATCATTTTACAAGAAAAAGCTCTCAAGGCCTTGGAGAGGCTATTTCAAATGATAGAATTGAAGCTCAAGTATGGGACATCAGCCCAGATGCCACTTGTGGAAATCACTCAGAAAGGAAGAAGTGACTTGAAATCTTTAGCTGCTAAAGTTCTATCTCACTTGAATGTGCTTCCTGAACAGTCTTCCTTTTTCTAACAGCCGCATCTACACTGAAGCATAGCACATTCATACAGTTGATTTTTAGTATCTCGATCTGTTTAATACACACATTTTTTGAATGGGATCTGTCAATTATGAATCTTAGTCTTTCTTATGTTAACTGCCTCATGGTGTAAAAGCAAATTTGAAGATCAATGAGTAATTGTCATGTACTGTTTCAATATACCAATTTTTTTTGGTCCTTTCAAGATTTGACTCAGTTCACTTTCCTCTCTCACATTTCCGGTCATAAAAGATCAGTTCCTCAAATTAAATGGTATAGGTTGATGTGGTGAAATAACAAGAAAGTTTGATGTGTCAACCAAGCCACCACTGATAATATAAACAAAAAAATATTTGGAAATCTTAATGAACTCCTAAAATAACAAGAGCAAGTTCAGAAAAAGATTGTACAAGATGTTGAAAAAGACTGACGAGTTCATGAAAATTACAGAAACTAATGACTTCAAGATATACTGCTAAAATAGATTACATAATGGCTGGACAGCCTTTAGCTGGAACCCCTTTAGCTGTAGGACAAGCAGCCAACGGACATCCATCTATATTATTTCCCCACCAGTCGATATTGATATCTTTCGATTGTATGGTAATGAACAACAAGACCGCGATGAAAGCAGTTCCAGCATCCAGACCACCAGATAAAACATAGTTGTAACGTTCCCACAAGTGTGGCCAACGTCTGTAGACAACATAACCAGAAAGGAATGCTACAATCAGCCAACTCGTGTAGTTCACCGAGCTTGCTGGAGGCATCATGGCTGTTGAGCCCAGTAGTACTGGCATGTGTATGAGGGAAATCCATTTCTGCTTAGGGAATATCTTTTGTGCCAACCAAACTAGTATAGGGGAAATAGCTCCTCCCAGAAAGAACCAATTGACATTGGAGTAAACACCAAGTGATCCAAATATTCTTTTTGGCCCAATGAGCCCCCAGATAACAGAGGCATCGTAGAAAACACGGTCCTGTGGACATTGCCACGGGCTGTTGGCTGGTAGCACGGAGATGTCACAGAGATTTGGCACTGATCCCATGAGCCACCATGCAGTAATTGTGTATATGATTATTGATATGAATGTTCCCAGCATCTGAAAAGAAAAATAGAAGTCTATGTTAGAGTAAGGTCAAAGTCTTACATTCGTATCAGAGCCAGATCCATCCCCGTTTAGGCTCCCAGTCTTGTCCAAACAAAGCATGAGTACAAGAGAACCTACCTGAGCCATAAACATTGCCCTTGGAGGAATTTTCATGTAGTGACCAAGCTTGAAATCATAGACAAAAGTAAGAGCTTGGGCCATGCTAATGTACCCATACACCTTGAACAACATGTTAGCCACAGGGAATCCAGGGTACATATACCCCCAAACATACTCTGTGATGATATTAAGACCTGGTTGCTGATTCAAAACAGAAACAAAGTCAAAACTACACGAACATGACATACTGATTCAAACATAAAAGAGATATCAGTTTCCGGGTGATTGAATTACCTGGTTCGTAGTAGCAACGATTATTCCTATGGGTAGAGTGAAACCAAAGGCTATAACAAAAGCTAGCAATACACCCCACCAAGTTAATTGGAGTGTTTCGAGATAATGCTGACAAATGAAGAGGATCAATGCCATGTTTACAACAAGAACAATAGTGAACCACCACATTGGAACCTGCTTGTAGTTTTTCATTAGCCTTGTGTGCACATCTAATTTTTTTCGCTGGTCAAATACTTCTCTGAATCCATTCCACACTTCACTGCAATATACACATTCTTTCAATCAGAGCATAAAAAAGAATGGCATTCAAAAGAAAACATTATCAAGGGATCTTTCGTTTATGGTCTGCTAATGCAGAGATTATAATGTAAAAGTTACATATTCAATTTATCCGGTGATGCATACCTTCCATGGAAGAGAAAAATGTGCACAAATATAGCGCCAAGAGCAGCAAATCCAAGACCATATGTCATGGCAAAGAAGGTACTCAAATGCAACTGACCATATTGATTATAGGCAGCATAATCAAGCTGAAAGTGTGGATCAATGACTCCCTCAGTGTTGTATTTCGTCCCATTTAGCGTGTAGAGGTTAGAAGAGAAAATTGGGAAAGTCTTGGCGTTGTAAACGTTGTACCAATAAGTGAGCGGAGTCATGAAATACATTACAAGTACAAAACCAACTCCAATATTTGCAGTGGCAAACCATGGACTAGCTAAAGGACTTCCAAGGTACGATGAAATGGTTGTCCAATCGAATCCTATGGCACCAATACCAAGTCCATGCATACCAGAGCCCAACTGTTGAACAAAGATGGATTTGGGAGCAAACCAACACAGCCATGAAAATGATGTCAACATCTGGAAAAGGTAACCAGGGAAAACGTAGTATGCAAAGCTGAAAACTAATGCTATGAGGAAGAACTGTATTCGTGTTGTACCGCCTTTTGCTCTATTCTCCTTTTCGTGCAGAGCCCTGCACAATTATACAATACTAAGTACTAAACTCATGTGTACAATTGCATACAATAGTGTATTTTAACATGTTCGTAACAAGTAATCTATTTCATTTTCCATGTTACTAGTACCACTTCGAGTGATGGTTACAATTATCTTTTAGGCAATCTGATAGTTCGTGTCAAATTTAAAATCAAATCTATAGACAATCTCATATAACTAGTAACTAATCTACTATCATGGTGTAACATACACAAATGCATATATACCTGAATAAGGAGACCTGAACCAAACTGCCTGGCCACCACATTTCTGCTGGTTCAACAAGAAGCTTCCGGAAAATACCCGCCCAACCAAAACCTAACATCTGTCCATTTGTTTGTAGATACTAAATAACTAACATCATATATTCAGTATATTCATATAAGTGGAGTCCGAAGAGAGTACTGCTATAAAGTGGGGAATGAAAGAATGTTAGCTTTAGTGACTTGTGTCAATTTAGCTAGTAAATATCAACTCATAAAATATTTCATACAGGCTTATAATATTGAACAACTCATTAAGCTATCATATTGCATTATTTGATTATGGATTCATAATTTTATATTTGTTATTATTAACTATAAGAAAAATGTGAATTACATAAGAATTTTTTTGGAATTAGTATGAAAATTTGCAGAAAAATAAATTTACAACGGATTTTCAAACTAATCCCTGAAAAATCCCACGTAATTCACATTTTTCCGGTTGCTTCTGTCTCACTTTATGATAAAGTTAATATTTGAAGAGTCAAATGTGCATTTCATGTGTCTTTTAAATGTTCTATAATTGTTGTGATTTTTTTATATATATATACACTAGTTTGATTTTTAAAAAGTAGAAGATTAATTCACACCAATATTCGATAGTTTTATTTAAATAACTTAAGTGACTTTTCACAGTATATATCTGTTCGAGTAAATATGAGTAAAATTAGTACTCTCCACTCCATTTCAATTTGTTTGGAATGGTCAAAGTATATTTTATCTCATCATAATTTTTTTGAATTGTATACTAAAAAAGAATTCTTTAATTTTTAATTATATTGATTTTATTTCAAAAAAAAATTGAAGGTTCTATATTATTTATCCCTCACAATATTAGAGATTTTGACATCTTACTCCATATCCACCAAACAAAATTAAAACAATGGAAATAAATTTAACACAAAATTTAATCGAACACGTCAAATATAATAGTTGAATACACTATGAAATAACAAAAAGCATATTAAAAAACAGATATTTTTCCTTTTATAAAAAAAAAGAATATAATAATAACTAGAAAAAATTACCTGTGTTGTGATCATAATAAGCAATGCTGGAAAAAAATCAAGTGGTCTCTTATAATAAAGCTTAACAGCACTCAATATATGCGTAGCGTAAACAGTTCCAGCGCCCGCATTAGCGAAAATCGTAATCAGCACGTGCTCTTTAATATTAAATCGGCCCGGATTGAGCGTAAACGCCCAATTTGTACCCTCAAAAAACACTCTCTTTGTTATAATTTTCGCCATTAGATGCCCAATGGGCACCACTGCGATCTGAACCGCTGTCGATGAAATCGTCAGCGGTTGAGTACGATACCAAAAAAACTGATTCACAAAAGATAACAAAATACAAGAAGTGATTCCGAGTAACCACATTCTAAATGTTAATACAGGGGTTGTTGGATCATCAGTTTTTGGTACTGTCATTTCAACTTCTTTAATTGGACATTCTTCATCATCATTATTAGTCTCTTCTTTCGAAAAATTCATTTCATCAACTTGTATTTCTGTCATTGAAACTTTGTTCTAAAAACACAAGAAAATTGTTTATATAGAATGAAGGTAAGATTAAAAGTTTTTGTACCTAATTATGATACGTATTTGGTAAAAAATAATTATGGCTAAGTACTTAGCCTTAAATAAAAATTGGCTATAAATAAGACTTTTAGAGGAAAAAGTGATGATTCATTATCTTTGGAAGGTGTAGTGTTTGGGTTAAGGTAGGTAACTATTAATTTTTTTCTATATAAAGGAATATGAAGATTTGTTTTGGTGATTTAAAGTGTGGATTTGTTTGAGATATTTAAGGTAAATAATTAATTAATTGAAATGATGAATATTACGTTATCAATTGTGAGATTCATCTTCTATATATAACTATCAAACAATTAATTCTTTTTTTATTAATGTGAAATATTTGAATACTAAAAGGGTGAGTGATAAAACATATCCATTTTTACTTATCTGTTATATTATTTTGAAATATTCAATAATATTTATCCGATTTATAAAATTAATAAATAATTTACTATCTTGAATCATTTTACTCTTATAAGTAAATATTATTCATTTTTAAATAATTAGATGACTTATATTTAAAGTGTGACTTAGTTAAATTACACCTATCATTTAGGAATAGTTTGGTGTAAGAGATAAGAATAAACAGAGACAAAAATTTAATATTGGATAAGTTATCCAGGATAGTGTGGTCTTCTTCTTCATTTTATGTTTTTCCAACAAATTCCGCTGATTTATCGCTAATATACGGTCATTAGTCATTACTATCTTCTTCTTCAATTTTATTATTATCAGTGTTATCTTATAATATTTATTTGCTATTTTCTTTGGGAAAAGGGTCTGATATACCCCTCAACTTTGTCATATGAGCCACTTTTATAACGAGGGGTATATCAGCTCTAAATGACAAAGTTGAGGGGTATATCAGGCCCTTTTCCCATTTTCTTTTAACTATTATTTTTTACATGACTTTTTTATTATTATTTTTTCTTTTGATATGTTTTACTAGATCTGAGGGTTTATCAAAAATCTTTCTATCTTCACAAAGTAAACATGAATAAGACCACATACACATCACTCTCTCAAAACTCTGTCATAAAATTACCTTGTCGATTTAAGCCAATGACTGAATCAGTGAAGGCACACAAGCATGTTGTTTAACTCATTTAATTATGTGATTATTGAATATATGCAAATAAAAAGTTTTATTCTTAAGAATTTAAAATTGTGGCTACAAAAATTCTACACAACATTGCTACACTTCAAGAGTGTAGCTATAGGGACGTTCAATGTGTGGCTTACTGATAAAACTGTTACACTTTATAAGTGTTGTCCTAATGAGATATAAAAGACCACACTTTTAAATATAGTATAATCCAACAAAATATGTTGCTAATGAAATACTACAAAGCGTGCTCTTATACCTCTTTGGTTACACTTTATAAGTGAAGTAAAAAATAGCGACATTTAAGAAGTGTTGATTCTCCTTTTATTTCAAACATATTACAGTGCAACAAGTATTGTTTTCCTGCTACAAATCCGTTTGTCCATAGATCTTATTTCACAATTTTTAATGATATTTGAAGATTATTTCAAAAAACAAGTGTTCCAAAAACTATGTTCTTCAGCGTATTTACTTTTCTTTTGCCAAATATTTTCCTTTGCAACGTCCGCTCGAGGTTTTAAAGCAAAATACCTATTAGTGTCAACTATACGAAGCAAGTCTGAGATTTTTACCACATGATCAAACAAGCAATTCTAAAAATAGTACAAAGTACTTCCCACTTCTCATTTAAGTTACAACGGTGTAATATAAATAACATCCTACGCACCAGATAAAACTAAAATCATCTTTCAGCAATCAGGATATGAAATACAACAACACCCGTTTTCTGCAAAGGACGGCGCAGAATTGACACGGAAATGAAAGTTAAATGCTAATACACAAACTACACTTTCTTCCCATACAAGGAGAAAACGCTGGTCCTAATGAACCACCCATTCAGAGAGAGAGATGTCAAACACATAACCGCAAAGCTGGCATAACATCTAAACATGTAATCTCCGAATTCAAGTTGGTCCTACATAGAGGGTCGTTCCAAAATTTAGCTCGATCGATGAATTGGTAACATAGCCTTTGATCGTTAGTAATAAAGGTCAAGCGCACATAGTCTAGCATATCACCTGTAAAGATGCATAATTCAATGCTTTCCGCGATACCCACCACCTGACCTGGCACCAGGACGGCGAGCAAATTGCAGCCTTAAGTTGGGTGAATCACGGTCATGCTCGTCCAATTTATAACCTGCAAGATTGAGACATAGTATCTCAAGCCGCACACATCGACAATTTAGGTACAGACGCGCAAACATGTAATTTATTGTTGTCCAAAAACTGGCATAGGATCACTTTATAAAATTTATGCACGAAACCAACCCATGAAATTTGCACTGGAATTCAATCAGGCCATACAAAGTCAAAAGCATGTGAAAGCTATATACAGGCCGGCAAATTTTCTTTTACCTTAAAGGAACTCCAATTCCCTTTCAATTACTAGAAAAGAAAGTTTAACCTGAAAGTCACTCGAAGAAACAAGATGAAAAACTACAGAAGAGGTGAATAAAAAATGACTACTCCCTCCTTGTTAGAGTCGAGAAAAATGAGAAACATAATTCCTTTTGGCAAATAATAACTTTTTTGGGTGTGTTTCAATCGGACTGCAGATTTGCTCCCCACTAACCAAACGGAAAGGGAAGAAATAAGACGAACAATATCGATTAAATTGGTTGTCTAGGGCTACATATAATAAAAACAGTCATTTTTGTCTATGGAATCTTCTGTTTTCCATAGGAATAACTGGAGAATCTTTCATAGTAGAAACATAGAAGCTATAAGTCTCAGATGCACGTAGCCAAATAAAGAGTGCAATCACAGAAGGGTCTAAGATCAGATGCATCCAGTGAAAAGAAGAGAGGAAACACCACGAAATGATCGAAAAAGTACTAGCAGCATTTAAGCTAGCTTTCACAGATACTAATTAAAGGGTACTGCATAAGATAAATAATGGTCATGATTTGCACTTGCACTCAGGACAGGAAAACTTGCTAGAGAAAGCTAAGTTTCCTGAATTAGAAGCTATGTTAACCTTCCATTTCCTTACAGACTGACTTAAATGCCAGGTAGTTCTTAATTTATAGCCATCATTACCCAAGGCCTTAACAACCGAACAACTCTCCACTGCATCCCACACCTCTTCCTTCCCAATTGCCCTCTCTAGCCACTCAACTCAGTCTTTCAACTTCTTAAAAGTGTATCCCTACGAACTTTGGTTGTATCTCATCTATAAGTAAGCTCTGATAGAAGACTGACTATACTACAAGCTTAAAAACAGGTTAGTCACAGGATTAATTTTACTGAAGCCGGGTGTGGAAATCTCACCTTGTAAAGTATCCATAGCAGTGGCTGCATGGGATGGACTCATAAAATCAACAAAGCAAAGAACAAATGGATGCCCTCCTGGCTACACAAGTTGATGGAACAGAGAATTCCTGAGAAAACATCATAACAGAACTACGACAAGAAAGAAATATACAGGTGTGTTCTTACATGTCGTGATTCTTTGATCACCAGTCTAACTTCTTTGAAACCTACGAATGGTCGAAATATATCTGCAAACTAGAGTCAAAGAAAGAACTAGAATGGTAACTAAAATAGTGAAATGGGAGAAGCAGTATAGAAGGATACGTGACACCTCTCTTCGGGTGCAATGAGCAGGCAACCCCTCCACAAACAATGTACTGCTAGCCTCAGGTGGAAGAGGAACTTCTGGTCTAACACCTCCAAACCCAATGGTCCTGCTTCTAGCAGCAACTGGTTCTGATCCCACAGTACCCATAACACGTGGGCCGTCAATAGAATGACTGCCTACTCCATTACTCATGGAATTTGCAGAGTCACCACCAGCATACGAGGAAGTTTGCTGATAAATTTTAAACTATATGTTAGACTAGTACATCATCAAGGAACTGAGCATAAAAGGGCATGAAAATTAACCACACACAAACGAACCAAAGATTAAGTACCCCGCTTCGTAAGTATTGTTCATAGGATGTTTCAATAGGATCTGTTTCTCTAATGGCATGATGCATTCCTTGTACATCATTGTGGCTATGACTGCCAGGCATCTCAGGACCACTTGGAACATCTATGAGGTGACAACATAAAATGATGGTATTACTTAACAAAAAAGAAGAATTAGCAATACTCCAATAAGCACACTCATAGATAAACAAGCTAATAGGTACACATGTACAAACAATCAAGAAAGAGGTAACCTAAACTAGGCAACATGATGTTCAAACATTTGTCAGAATCAACAGGAGAGAGCAGAATGAAAACCAAGACAACTACTTGGAGAAGATTTGTCCACTTCCCCTCTTAATAATTCAGAAAAAATGTCCAAGGCCTAATCAACTGCTGAGATCACAGGATCTTAGTAGCTCAATTGATTGACTACCTTAACTTTCATTCCGTTGGTAAGTGTTCGATTTCCCACCATGTAATCCCCTCCCCATTTCCCCTTCCCCTTCCCCTTCCCCTACCCCCATTTTTTTAGTGCTGAGATTAATCACATTGCGTATAGATAACCATTTCTATCTGAGGAAACAAAAATTCCCGGCAAACAAGGTAAAGTTTCAGTTGATCATCAAATTTAGGCCAACCGATACAAAAAAATCACATCTTTAACTTGTTCATCTTACTTCTATGAATGAAGTCCTTACAAAAATATTTCTTTTCAATTGCTAGCACAATAAATACTTTTCTTTCCGACTGGACTAAAAAAAAAGGGAAATTTAACTTGAGCATTGGGATAAAATCATCACACCAATTAACCCTTTTCTTTACTCACTTTAATCTTACTAATCACCTACTACTTTAATTTTGTAACACCAAATTAATTTATGAACATAACCCTTTAAAAAAAACCCTAGCTTTTGCCAATTCAGGGAAAGAGCAACGATGTGACCCAAATTAGCAAAAATTAATCAGTTGAAAGAGCGAAGGGAAGTAGATGAAAGGTACCATTTTCGGTCCTCGGGCGTTTTGAGGGTACCGGAGGAAGAGATACGGGATGTATCCGGCCGTCGGTGACTCTCCAGTAAGCATCTGCCATTTCGATGGAGAGTAAAAAGGAATTAATGACCCAAAACAGCTTGATTTGCTGCTCTAAGATCGGAATTATACCCCGATTTTACAGTAGCTATAAATCCGTCAGCGATCTTTCTCTCTGTTTGTTTTTTTCCCCTTCTAATGTACTTCTAAGTTTTGAGGAAACAAAATACGAAACAAAAGTTCATTTCTCTTTTTAACATATCTTTTTTATCTTTTTTTTTTATTGTTGTAATTTTTGAAAGTCAATTTTAGAAAGTCATGAAATCAGCAAGATAAGGGGCAGTTTTTAGGCTATATGGGACAGGGCGATTTTAAAATTGTATGAATTGTGTTTAAAATGAATATTTTACAAAATTAATGCAGTGTGGGGCGGTTTGTGGATAGGGATATTTATGGTTATAGTTAAAAGATCAAATCGAATCATAATCCGAACCTAACCGATCAAGAAAACGAATATTTGATTTGATTTAATTAAGTCTGATTTTAAATTTTTTAAATTGACATAATTTGATTTAATTTTGATTTTACTAAAAGATTGCATAAATAATAACTAAATCGAACTTATCAATTAGATATATATATTTTATAATTATTTATAAATTAATCATAAATAAAATATAAATATTTTGTTAAATTTTAATTAACTTAAATCTTTAGTTTTACAATTTTCTCAAACCCAACACTTTAGTCCAACTATAACAATTCTAAGTCCAGCAAAATCCATTTTAATCTTTAGCTACGTTACTTCACATAAAATAGTCATTTTTCTCTTAACTAAATCACTTTTTTTTGTAATGTAACTCTAGTATTGCTTAACTAAACTAACAATTGTTTTCAAGTGGATCATTCATATACTAGGTGCTTGTGTCTATCGAGATACATATTTTCTCAAAAAATTTATTATTTTTAAATCGAATAAACTAGAAAAACTAAATGAAACATACAATTATTTTTTCCGTTTGGTTTTAGAAATTTAAAATTTTGACTAAATTAATATTAATTTATTTTTACTCTCAAACCTAACTAAAAAGAGAAATTATTAAAAATTCATGTTGGACAGATTCATGTGAGGCGGGTATATGTGGGTAGGATGAAAGTTGGGAACCTAAATAAGCCACAAAAAAATAAAAGTGACCAAAGTAAGCCACTATTTTAGAAAGTGGTATATTTTATTTAATATTTCAAACGTTTTCTGTTAGTCCATAACTGGTATATTTTAATATATAACGGAACTATTTCTTACACTTTATAAAGTGAATCTTTTTCTTACACTTTATAAATTGGAAGATAAACTTACATTTTACGAAGAATTTTTTTTTCCAAGTTTTGCTCTCCTTACGATGCTTTTGTAGTGTTTGTCATACAATTATATTGATTTGACATATCATAAAATAAAAAAATTATTACACCATGTATTTTTTTTTTTTTTAATTCTGAAATCTCATCTAAGCTCTATATAAGGACATTAAAATATAGCACATTCAACATCTTTAGTCTTCTATTATTCTTCATTTCAATCACAAAATAATGTCTTCTTAATCAAAAATTAGAGTTTCAATTTACTGGAATGAAAAAGTTATACATGATGAAAAAACTGTTTATTATAATCGACCTCCCAAATACAATACTAAATATTCTATTAATATCCGATATCATATATTTTTTTCACCAATTTATAAAAGAATGGGGGTATAAATAGTATTATTATGATTATAGTAGGAAAATACCTACTTCATTTTTATCACAAAGACAAGTAAATTTTAGAGAGTAGATTATCTATAATGAAGAATCGTTGACCGACTTTCTAAGGGTTTCAGATGATTACATAGATCAAATCAAGTTAACAATACTTGAAATCTATGTTAGAAAGAAGCCTAGGACTAGCCAACAATGTTCTCCTTTATCGGTCGATGTTCATCCCCAATTAGAAAATCATAATAGCGTTGATGGATTTCCGATAACTCAATCTACTGATTTTTCTAACATGACTCATTAACGAAATATTCTTACCGTTCGATATGATTTTGATTTGAATGAAGCTATCAATGAAAGTGATTGGTAATGCTCAATAATTATATTTCGATTATTATTTGTTCATTTTGTCAATTATTTATTAATTATATGATTTATTGTTGTATTATTATTATTATTATTATTATTATATATTTTGCAGCGGCTTAGTTCAACAAGATAGGAATATTACTTCAAGTTATGGACTAGATAATCATTTTGATCAGTCCTCACAGTTTGAAATGACGGAAAATACTGAGACAATCTCAAATTTTCATGTCTCGCCTATTTTTTATGCAAATGATTATCAGTATGTCCAACACTTGATTTTTTATTCAAGTAAGTTAATTGCATATGATAAATATTTATATTTTTTTTGCATATATGGGGAAAATATCTCAGTTGTATGACAAATACGACAAAACTTCATACCAAAACAAAATATTCCTTTTTGTAAAGTGTAAGCTTTTCTCCCACTTTATAAAGTGTAAGAAAAAGTTTCACTTACACTTTATATATTAAAATACAAACGTTATGAGACTAATGAAAAACGTTTGGAATATTGAATAAAATGAAATTTTTTCTTTCACTAAACTTATTTTAGTTACTTTCTAAAATAGTGACTTATTTATACGATTTTTATTTTTTTGTGACTTATTTAGATTCCCAACTCGTGGGGTGGAGCATGTTAAAATTTTTAAAAGTTAACATGTGGAGCAGAATGAGGCGGGTTAAAATTTTCATGGGTGAAGTTCAATCCGATCCGCTCCATCCTATCCCACCCATTTGCTATTCTAATCAATTTGTTTAATGTTTAAATTATATTATATTATATTAATTGGATAAATTAAAAAACTCCTAATTCATACCCTTTTCGATGAATTTTATTTGACACTTTCTAAATTTTAAAGTTCAAACAAGTTTATTTTTTATCGTAATTTTTTATAAAATTTTTAAATATTTTAAATTATTAATTTTTGTGACTTATAATATTTTTTTACGTAGTTTACATATATATATATATATATATATTTAAAAAAAAATAATTAAAATTTCATACATAAATTTTTAATTAAATTTAAATTATTTGATTTTCAAAAAGATGAAAAATATCATATATAAATTGAGACAAAAAGACAAATCAATTGAGACAAAAAGACAAATCGAGACAAAAGGAATAGTTTAACAATAAGCGAAAGTCTCACTTGAGGTCTACCTCATCCACAATAAGACACAAGAGTCTCTATCTAGATTGTATTTTCCACCCCTATTTTATCCTCCATCATTGTCAAAAAAGCAATTGCTAAGAAAATTCAATCTTCCTTGCAAAATTAGTAGTACTAATACTATTGCCACTTTTCCACGGTAGAACAATGAATTTGGCATCTCTAAATCAATTATCCCCTATTTCCTCCTCCTATATATAATTGCATCTTACTTATAATCAAACTTAAACCCTTCTCTTTCTTTCTTTCTTTCCTTTGTTTTTTTATATACACACTATTATCAATTAATTAATTAATTAACGGCGGAAACTGCTTCATATAATCACCCTTTGTTTAGCTGCAGAATTTGCCAGAATCCCATCGCTCTTCGAGATGATCTTCTCTCTAAACGCTTTCTGGTAATTACTCTTATTTTTTCACTACTTTTTTCCCTCTGTTTATTTTAAGTATAAAATGTACTATACTTGAATAGAGGAGAGATTGTTTTCGATTAAAAAAAAGATCAAATCATTTTTCCAAAAATTGCATTTAAGTTCAATTGATCCATACAACAACAACATATATCCGTCCAATTTCACAAGTGAGATCGGATAGAGTGTGGGCAGATCTTAAAATAGATGTAAAAATAGACTGTTTCCGATTTTTTTTTAGAAAGTCCAAATCGTCTTTGTAAAATTGTATTTAACTTAAATTGATCATTGATTAGGCGAAATCAGGTGGAGCGTACCTTTTTGGGCATGCTATGAATGTAGTGGTGGGGAAAAAGGAAGATCGAAAACTGATGACAGGTACCTTCAGTGTTGCTGATATATTCTGCAGCAAGTGTGGGCAGGAACTGGGTTGGAAGTATGTTAAAGCTTATGATCCCGCACACAAGTACAAAGAAGGCGGATTCATAATCGAGATTGCCAAAATTCTCAAAGAATATTAGTAATAAGATTTCATCACTTATTTATGTAAACAAGTGCTGCTTGATCGAGTGTAAATTAATAAGATTTCTGGTCATGCAAAAACACTACTTTTAGTCCTTTGTATGTTATCTATCATGCTGTTGATATGTAAGAAACAGGGTAAGCTTCTTTGGCAATTATGATGATTTTCACTTGTTAATGGATCTGGTATAGTCATCAAAATGCATATATACAATGTCTGGCCTAGTCAAGTCTCTTGCCGAGTCCGAAGCCTAGTATAAAATATTAACAAAAATTTCAAAACGGTAGGTAAAATTTTATATTAATCAAAATAGCGATTTTGCCGTTTTGGTTAATATAAAATTTTATATACCGTTTTGAAATTTTTAAAAATATTTAATACCCTTTAGGCTCTAGACCCGTCTCTTGCCCGATGTTTTATATTTTCGATTATTCTCAATTCGCCTCTTTTCTCTCTCCCAATATATATATATATATATATATATATATATATTTCTTTTTTTTGAAAATAACTCCTGCATATGTGATTGAGGTTGAAATTTTATGTCTTGAATAATTGTAAAAAAAATATTTTTAGTTTCAAGAATAGTGTTTGAATTTGGTTTATCGATAAATAAATAAATTGTTCCTCCGATTTCAACATTTCAAACACCCAAATCTACTCCACATAAGCTTAAAATTATACAATAAAAAATGAAAATCGGAAAACACTCTTATCCAAGGCAAGTTCTTTACTAAGATCAAGATTAAAATTTAAAATAAAATTTATTTTAATTTGTATTACAAAACGTAACACGTATGTTATCAGTACTATATCTTCTATATCTCATTTTTATTCCAAAAAATAAATAAATTATCTATCAAAAAATATATTCCTTATATAATATTGTTATAATTTAATCCTTCATTATAACCTACGCAGAGATTGTTGAACGGTCTTACTTTACCTCCCCGAATTAATAATAAAATTTATTTAGATAGTGATTATTATATTGAACATTTTGTTGTTTGTAGTGTGATTATACCCCGAATTAATAACAAGATCTATTTAGATAGTGATTACTATATCGAATATTTTATTATTTGTAGTGCGATTACACCGGATAGGTTGTTATGCTGCTCACTGTTGGGCTTTACCGTGGTCATGTCCATCAATTCCATAACATATATTTGGCCCAAAATCAATGGGCGGCAGAGCGGCCATGAAGTCGACTGCTGTACACAACAGTAAGCTCTCATCTTCCAACAAAATCAACTCAACCAAAGAATACCTACGTAGTAATTGTTTCATCTTTATCCCTTCCTGATTTTCATGCTGGTAGGTGAGTCCAAGCAAAGAATAACAAACCTTTTACTTTTTCCCCATTTTCTGCTTTTCCTAACCAACATAATTTTGTTGTGAATTTGTTTTTTTACAGCTCAGATTCTTGTAATATTGTATTGTTTTAATTACTAGCAGTCTTTATTTGATAAATATTTTTATATTGAATTGTTTTTTTTTTTTGCAATCCTGTCTTTGTCATATCACCTTAAATTTCTTCTCAGTTTCGTGATTGGTAGTATCACCAAATCCCTCATAAGAATTTCTATCGATGCCGTGCAAGTTAAACCTATCTGGGTTGTAAGCATTTTCTCTTTTAAGGTAAATAAATTTGTTTTTTTTAGGTCAATTGGCTTATTGCTTCAATAGGGTAAAGGGTTTAGTTTTATTGATTTTTCAGGTTTAAATCTTTTGTTTTCTGTAGGATTTGGTCATTTGAATTTCTGGGGTAAGTGATCAGTGAGGAATTTGTCATTGGATTTTTGTCGAATGGATGAATTAGTTGGACCTCGCTTGTACAGCTGCTATAAATGTCGAAACAATGTCTCTCTTCACGACGATATAATCTCTAAGGCGTTTCAGGTGATTGTTTTATATCTATGCCTCATTACTTTCTGTTGTGTTTAGTATATTTATGATTCTTGAAACTTCATTCATGTATGGTGGTTTAAGTCATAGTATTGCTGTCACAAGAACTACAAAAGCATATTCATTATGCTTGCTATCGTTTGTATACGGAATTAGTCGGGGTCAATTTATCGTTTCCTTTCATTTGTATGTGATCAGTGCTTTCAGATGAAAATTAGCAACCAAATCCCTCTATTGTATTGAGCTCAAAGTAAAGGATGGGCTTTAACTAGTAGTCAAGGAAAACCAAATGAGAAATGAAGAAAAATAAGGGGGAATAAAAACTCACTCTTATTGATGCTTTTTACAACTTTTCGACTTAATCCCTCACGGGGATGTAATGATTGTTATTTTTAAGTCCAAGAATTCCAAGTATCAACATTGAGCTGACAATGGGCAATTTTCTGTTTTGCACTTCAAGAATCAAATGATTCTTAACTAGTTAGTTTTTATTTGTGGTCATCTTGTTTCTGAGCCTCGTCCAAAGAAAAGAAATACTGTTGCTTTTCAGGGAAGGCATGGCAGAGCTTTTCTGTTTACTCATGTGATGAATATTGTTGTTGGGGCTAAAGAAGACAGAACTCTCATGACTGGTCTTCATACTGTTGCTGATGTACTCTGTGGGGATTGCAATGAGGTTTTGGGCTGGAAATATGAACGAGCTTATGAGCCTACTCAGAAGTACAAGGAAGGGAAATTCATACTCGAGAAATCTAAAATCGTTAAAGAGAATTGGTAGTCCACCACCAATTTCATTATTGATTTTTTATCTTAATACTCAATGTAAGTAATGTTTATCCTATCTATAATATCACTCACACTGTACAGAACATGCTGAACTGAAAAATTACAAATGTTGAATTGAAGTTTTATACTTTCTGTTGTTTCATATTACTCATTGGTATGCAACTCTGTTAATAAACAAATGCTATACTATTGCTTGAGGTTTTAATTATTCACAATTATCTTCAAACAGTATAGATAGTTTCCTGAAGAGCCTGTGATACTCTGTGGTATAGTTCTGCGATAAATCAGAGCCGATTGTAGACAATCCCTCTAAATGGCAGGTTAAGATGCCAATGTTAAACCAAAAATTCAGGCTTTTGTGTATGTCTACATCAGCCAGTTCTGGTGTCACAAAAAGCAATGGTTAAGATGGCAGAAAGTCTAGCTGTGACAATTGAAATTTCCTATTATAAGAGCTTGTAGAAGCTCTTGTTCCCCATAGTTAAGGTCTAATAAAACTACATTTTTTGGAGGAATGAACGGTGTAATAGGCAACTCACCTGTACAAGTTTGGTACTTTTAGGCTTTGAATAGGACAGATATTGCTCTATCTTCTCTTGCGTCTTGGGGACTTGTTCTCCTTGAATTGCACCAATCACCACAAATTTACTCCTGTTTAAATAATGCCAAGGGCATTAAACTTATTGGCAGTGGATTGTGAAATCACTGTCTCTTAAGTTGGTAGATCCAAGATAGACTAGAATAACATTGGTGAACAATGATATGACGAACTTGTCACTCCTTCGAATGAAAAGATGTCCTAAATCATATAGCTGTGGGTCGACGAACATTGAACAACAGAAAAAGGTTGCCTCGCTTTAGCACGTTTTGAGTATCTGTTTAACTGATCATTAGGTTCAGTTCTTGCTGCTTCTAGGAACAGAAAGAATACCAGTGATTCTTGAAAATGATAGAGACGCCAAGGGAAAACTATATTAGAAAGTAATGACAGTAGAAATTCAAAATTCCAAATAAAAGATCCTATTTCAGTTTCAACAGTGACTAGATCAAGAAGCAGATAGTTTAGTTAGAAACAATCTAGTGAGACTTACTACGGCATAAAAGAATTTCTCTCGTAAAAAACTGGCTTGAATTACAAAGTAGAGGTAGAAGAGTAAGAAGATGGGTTTTCCCGTGGTGCAGCAGCATTAGGTCTCCTGTGTACCACTGGAATGTTTTGTTGAGGAGGAGGGTGATTGTGTTGGCCTCTGTAAGTTACAATCACCTTGGTTGGGTCTTTTGAGCTTTGCTCAATATGTCTCTTTGCTGGACAATCGTCGACTTCATTACACGTATAGTAGTTCTTTCGGCCAGTTTGATTTGACCCATGCTTTTTCCATCTCCATTGATCCACCTTACTCAATTCCTCAGCCAATATTTCATGTCTTTCATGTATCTTTCCGCGGTAAATAAACAAGTTGCCTGACTCAGTAGTTGAACTTTGCATCGAGTATCTCGCCTTCTTCTTCTTCTTCTTCTTCTCCTCCTCATGTTCTACATTCACGAGTGGTGTGTTTGAAATAGTTTCAGTTCGGTTTTCAATTCTTGAATTGGTATTCAGGTTATTGGCAAGACTGATAACTTCATCTAACCCAAAGTAACGCTTCTTTTCCACGGCGAATGCTTCTCTAAAATCACCAACAGAATTTCTTTCTTCTTGGAAAAGACTTGTGTTAACAGAGTTGCCATCGCCATGAACACTGTTATCAACAAGAGCAGAGTTGTCATCCTCATGAACACCGTGATCGACAATAGCTCTAACAGAGTTGTTCATCTTGCTGCAACTTCTCACAATTGCCCCTAAATCCCAGTCATTTTCGTTTTCAGCCATTGACGACCTTGTTTTCAAGGGGAAGGCTTCATTCAGTAATGCAGGAAATTTCAAACCCAAACAGTTCGGTTATGGGCAGTTCACTTTTTTTAACTATTTATAACGAAATTTCAAGAATTATAGAAACAGAAACTTAATCACATTGTATTTTGAGAAAAAAAATTTATGTACATATATTTGATCAAGTGGTTGGAGGACACCAACGGCCAATTCTCATGCACCCAATTAATACTCTGTAATATTGCTCTTACATTTTAATTTCACTTAATTCATAGCCCTAAATAAGTGATATCAACTTTTTAGGATGTGTTTGACATGGAGAAAAATATTTAATTTCTTTTTGGGAAACTTACATAAATATACTATAATAAAAAAATATTTACCATTTATAGTAATAATATTTTTTTTTAATTCATTTATAATACAAGGTTAATACATATTACAAAGAACAATTTATTATTCACATATAATACAAGTTTTAATGATGGATAATACAGTTATCACACATTTTAATACACTTATAATACAATGTGACAATTTTTTACCAAACAAACATAATATATTTCAAAAACAATTATAATTCAAATATATTGCATACATAATTCACTTTTAATACATATTACAGATTTATTACAATATTGCTATAAATGGTAATAAACAAAAAATATCGCTAAAATCAGTAATTATTTTTCAAAATGTATTAATTTATGTAATTTTTCCTTTCTTCTTTTTCATATTTTCAATTGGTCAAAAAAATTTTGAAAAATATTATTCTAAGAATTTAAGTTTCTTTTTTTTTTTTAAAAAAAAGATCCGAGTAAAATGACTTTCAACATTGAAGTAGGTAAAATATATTTTACGTGAAATATTCCACATTTAAGTGTGTGTTTTTTACGTTTTAATAGACCTCGTTTTTACTCTAACTTCTGTTACGCCTATCTTACATAGCATTTCGAATATATACAATTGTTTTTAGAAGAATATTTTTTGCTAACTTACTGAACAAAGTAAAATAAATAAAACATTTACTTATTTTTCAAGAAAAGAAGTTATGGAAAATATTTCTCCGCCCATCAAACACACCGTTAAATGTTAATCATGTCACTATGTTACTTTTAGTGACATGTTTGGCCATAGATATATTGCTAAGAGTATTTGGAAAAACAGCTTTGGATTTTTTTTTTACATTGCATCTCTAATGTTATGAAATATATCAGACCTTTAAAGTGTTACATTGTTTAGAGATTGTTACATATTATTTCATAATGTATGCTATTTAAGCAAAACATATTTAAATTATTTTAATCTAGTATCAATGGATTAATGTGTAGTCTTTGAATCGATGAAGATAATATTTTGTTTAGCTTACATAAGATATTACCAAGACTTTGTAGCAACGTAACATCGAAACTTCATGACTTTATTTGTCATGCAGTCATTGTTTTTTTTTCTTTTTTCTTCAAAAATCATTTTACTTTATCTAATTAAGCTTCTATAGTCGTTTAGGCAAATATTATATTTCTTTGGTAAGATTTAATAACGTGATAAGTTTATATTTTAATACACTAATTAAGTATTTGAACCAATTTGAAAAAAAATAAATTATGTATTATAAGATGATAACTATTGAAACATATGTGTGGTCGAAGTGACAGTCAAAGGCATATATAAACATAATTATGACCCTTAAAAATTTTCAAAGTGCACAAAGAGAAGTACTTTAACCATTCAACTCTTAAATTAAAAAATAGATAGCTCCGCTCTTGATTAGATACAATATGACTTACTACGGCACAAAAGTATTTCAACTAACTTGAATTACAAATAAGGGTGTATATTTGGTTTTTCAGTTTGATTTTTGATTTTGTATTATTCGGTGTAAATTCTTGGTTTTTAGTTTGTTTTTTATAGTTTCTTCAACCGCTATCCTTTTGAGTGCACACAGGATAAAACCCCCACTCTAAAAATGCAAATAATGCAATAGCTCACAAACCATATAGGATAGGTAATCCACACTAGGCACGCCCGGTGCGATGAGCTCGACCCAGAAGGCAAATTCTTTGCTTTTGCTGGCAAGAGGTTTCGAATTTGAGACCTCCAACATTGAAGTCCCAAGTCCAAACCATTAGGCCACTACTCTAAAGGGTTTTAGTTGTGAAGAAGTGTAACCTAATCTAAATAAATTTGATTTTTTCTTTTGCGGTTTGATTTGTTTCAGTTCGGTTATTTAGTTGTATAAATAAGTAGAAACATAATTAAAGTCTTATAGATATATATATAAAAGTCACGATATTGAATCTTTTAAATATACTTTTGAATATAAAACACTAATAAAACATACAACACAATACTTAAAAGTATATTCAATTATAGATGTCCAAACATTAAAAATAAACAAAATCATAATGAAAAATAATACAAAAATAGTTAACTTTAGTTTAATTTTAAATTTGAAAACCAATCCAAATTAGATTTCGGTTCCGAATTACAAAGTAGAGGTAGAAGAGGGAAAAGATGGGTCTTCCTGTGAAGCAGTACCATTAGAATGTAGGTTAGAAGGAGGGTGATTGTGTTGGCGTCTGTAAGATACTATCAGCTTCCTTGAATCTTTTGAGCTTTGTTTCAACATGTTTTTAGAAACTTTTTCCAGTTGTTACTCCTAGTATTCTTTCTCCATCTCCTCTGGCCTTCTTGTTCTCCTCCTCCTCTTCCTCCTTCTCCTCGTGTTCTACAATCACGAGTGGTGTGTTTGGAATAGTTTCAGTTTGGTTTTCAATTTTTGAATTGGTGATATTCAGGTTATTGGCAAGACTGATAACTTCATCTAACCCAAAGTAACGCTTCTTTTCCACGGGGAATGCGTCTCTAAAATCACCAACATTATTGATTTCTTTTGGAAAAAGACTTGTGTCTGTTGTGTTGTTAACAGAGTTATCATCGACAAGAACAGAGTTGACATGAGCAGGATCCTCATGAACGGTATGATCGACATGAGCAGAGTTGTTCATCTTGCTGCAACTTCTCACAACTGCCCGTATACCCCAGTCATCTTCGTTTCCAGCCATTGAAAACAACTTTTTTCAAGGGGAAGGCTTGTTCAGTCGAAATTTCAGCTCGATCAAACAGTTAGTTAATATCTTTTCTCTTTTCTCACTCTACAAAATAATCTCTCTTATGTCCCGATGTCTTTCAAAGACAATATTAATGAGCAATGGAATAATAATCTCTTAAATTATCCTATATTTATAGGCCGGTGCTAAAAACAAAAGTAACTTTAAATATGATTACAATTTCAGTCCTTTTCTTAATAGTATTCAAAATAAAAAAAAATAATTCCAATCCTTTTCTAATTAGAACAAAGGCTTAATTTTTTTTTTTTAAATTAACCTTTCAAGATACTATAGCCCTCGAAATTTACACTTCCATAAAAATTAACACTTCAAAATGATGACATGTTTAACTTGGTTGTAAATAAGCATGTGTTGATGAACATACTGTCGACTGGGACAAGGAGCTTGCTTGGATGCTTTAATTGCTATAAGGCATAATACATAAATGTGCTCTTTAACTTGGTTTTAAATTATATTTATGACCTTCAACTTTGGATGTTCACAAATAGACACTTAAACTTGTATATAGTTGAACAAATAAACACACATGTCCTACATGTCATTTTTTGTCCTACGTCGTGTATTGTGCCATGTAGGACTCGTGTGTTTATTTATTTAAAAGTTGGATAGTTTAAATGCCTATTTGTACATTATGAAAATTAAAGGTCAAAATTAAAATTAGAACCCAAGTTTAAGATCTAAATATGTATAATGCCTTGCTATAATGCTGGATTCATCTGCGAATCAGGCTGTAGATATCTTTTCTATTGATTTATTATGACAGAAGAGGAGCAAAAAACAAACGATCCAATCACTCAAATCTACATTAAGTACGGATAAATGAGGAGAAGTTCTATTTTGAATCTTTTAATTAAAAATTAGTAAGTGTTTACAAGTTTCAACATCTAAAATCATTAAAGAGAATTGGTCCAATTTCATTATTGATTCTTTATTTCAATACTTAGGGGTCGTTTGGTTGGGATTATAAGTTATTTTGGGATAAGTTGGGAAAACTTATCCATCCCTATAATATAAATGATGAAACTGATAGAATATGTGTGTTCACTACTAGTCAATGGATTAGGTTCCTTGACTGAACCAGAAACACATTGCAAAGTAAATAACAATAATAGCACAACACAAGCAGTTTACGTGAAAACCTCCTTACTCAAGGACGTAAAACCATGACCTGTTGCACAAGATTTTCAACCTATTAATCTCATGACCAAGTAATCGACTTATTATTTGAAGAGCCTAAGCAGATACAACACTGTTCACTAAGCTATCACCTCTAGATAACTTAGACTTTTTCTAAGCAAATACAACACCGCCCACTAAAACACCTAATTCTAGATGATTTAGAATTTTATACAACACTGCCGACTAAATCAGTTACCTCTAACTAATTTAGAATTTTAGCACCAAATAACTATATGAGTCTTTTATAGATGTAGGATCAGATTTGCAATATATGTTCAGAAGAATATATCCTAAGACCACTAAGCAACTCTGATAGGTTCGAGTTTGATTTGAGGATGAATCTTCACTTTTCGATCAGCCTTTGTAAGAGTTCTTGAGAGTTTTCAAGTTGCAAAAACTAAGATTGTGATTATTGAACATTAGGATGATGAAGAATAGTCACAACCTTCGAGACCACGCCATTGATCGAGGTCTATGCCCTTTCTGCCACAGTTAGAGACTATGCACCAACTGACTGTACTTTTTCCAGCCTAGCAGTGAGGAGTATGTCAAACTGTGGACCAGGTTCTTGGGTTGTCATAGGTTGGAGACTGTGCACCAAACCACTTATACCTTTTCCAACCTGGCAGTGGAGAATATATATCGTATTATGAACCAGGTCCCTTTAAAGGGCCCTGGATTTGTCAAATCATCAGAACTAGAAATAACAGAAATAAATAATCCCAGGACTATCTAATACCTCCCACCAAATATAAAATTATTCTACGTTTTATTTTGAGATTATTATACCTTGTACTTCACGCCAAACAATCTAATGTAGTGATTATTCTATCTATAATATCACTCATTGTACATAACATGCTGAACTGAAAAATTGCAAATGCGATTTTATACTTTCTGTTGTTTCATATAACTCATAGGTCTGCAGCTCTGTTAGTAAACAGATGATATACTATTTTCTTGATGTAATTATTATCTGAATGATAACTGCGTAACTGATAATTTGGTTCAGTTCTTGCCTCTTCTAGGGACAATGGAAATACCACCAGTGATTCTTGAAAATGATAGTCATGGATGCCAAGGGAAAAGCTTGATTACTATATTAGAAAGTAGTAAAAAATCGGAAAATTTCAGTTTCAATGACTAGATCAAGACGAAGTAGTAGTCGAGTTAGAAAGGATTTCTCTTGTAAAAAACTGACTTGTGTCTTCCACTGGTGCAGCAACATTTGGGCTCTCCATTGCAATGTGTTTGTTGGTTAGGACTTAGGACTTTGGAGGAGGGTGATTGTGTTGGCCTCTGTAAGTTACAATCACCCTGTTTGGATCTTTTGAGCTTTGCTCAATATGTCTCTTTGCTGGACAATCTTCAACTTCATTACACGTATAGTAGTTCTTTCGGCCAGTTTGATTCGACCCATGCTTTTTCCATCTCCATTGATCCGCCTTCAATAATTCCTCAACCGATAATTCATGTGTTTCCAGTTTCTTCCCGCGGATAGCAAATTGATCAGTACTTGAACTTAGCATCGAGTATCTCCCCTTCTTCTTCTCCTCATGTTCTAAAACCATCAGTGGTGTGTTTGGAATTGTTTCACTTTGGTTTTCAGTTCTTGAATTGGTGGTATTCAGGTTATTGGCAAGACTGATAACTTCATCTAACCCAAAGTAACGCTTCTTTTCCACGGCGAATGCGTCTCTAAAATCAACAACAGTTTTACTTTCTTCTTGGAAAAGACTTGTGTCCTTGTTAACAGAGCCGCCACCCTCATGAACACCGTGATTGACCAGAGCAGAGTTGTTTTCGTTATCAGCCATTAACAGAAATCTTTTGAAGGGGAAGGATTCATTTAGAAATGCAGAAATTTCAAACCCAAACAGTCCGTTTTATAACTATTTATGTAACCAAATTTCAAGAATTATAGAAACAGAAACTTAGTTAAATTTGTTTTTTAACCTCTTGTTTAAAAAATAAAATGAAATTATATATATATTTGGTTTAAGTGGTTAGAGGCACCAACGGCCAATTCTCATGCACCCAATTAATAGTATGTAATATTGCTCTTACATTTTAATTTCACTTAATTCCTAGCCCTCAATAAATAATTTAAAATCTCTCAAATCTGAAATGTATTCACATATTTCAGATTTCAATTTCTCTATTCAACGCCGAGCTAGAAAAAGCTGTGAAGACACAGAGAGAGATTCGAACTCTGCATCTCAGACGGAATCTCCGTCGGTGGTGTCGGAGCTAATAAGTTCGCTTGAGCACTCGCACTCCGCACGGGACTCAGTGATGCACGTGCTGACTTCTCCTTCCTACGTATTCGTGGCCTCTGTGTCATCCTCAAGTTCCTTCAATCCGTTGCGGAGTCCGATACTACAATCAACCTCTTCTGTCACAGCCAATCCATTCCGGATGCTCAAGGTTTCCTCCATTCTCTGAACCCTAGGGTTTCGACATTGAATGATTTTTCGTTTTCTATATGTTCAATCACAGAAACTTATGAAAATATAACTCAATGGAAACAGAAGTTAGTTGTTAGTGAAAAAAAAAAACTTACTAGATAACAAAAAATACAAGATTACAATTGAAAATAAAATGAAGAAAATAAATCTCTTTAAGGCCGAGGCACGGATATCTCGCTCTCTTTAAGGAGATTCAAATCCACTGCAGCAAATGTTTTTCACCGGTCCAGCAGTAGTTCTCTTTGACTTGTCCCCTCCAGATACAACAGCCTATAAACAAAAGATAACTCAACAACTCTGGACAAGAGTTGAGTCTAAAGCTCCACAAAAAGAACACCTCCCTTCAACTAATAAGAACTCTCTTTTTGACTTACTCTTTCACTCTATATTTTTCTCTTGTGTGTTGTGTGTTACAAACCAAATGAAGACCACTACTATTTATACTAGAAGAAATCTTTCTAGTATTGAATAGCAAGATAATGGAGATAGTAAATAGTGAAGATAATGACCTTAGGAATTTCATAGGTTACATAGGTTACAATAGGAGTTACATAGGTTACAAAGAGTAATGGAAGAATTAAGAATGAAATAAAGTGATGGATAACCAATGCTAATGAATGATGTAGAAGTTATCCATTCCAATATTTTTATGTCACAATGAATTCAGCCAATAAAGCCAAAAGTAATGGCATTACATGACTACCAAGTCAAAGATGAATAGCATGATTAAATTGGTAGTTTAAGACACAAATGCCTACCAACGGTCATTCTTATAACTCCAAAATAAAGTAATTTAATATGTTTAATATTAATATTAAAATGCTAATAACCTAACAATCCCCCACTCATTTTAATATTTAGATAAGAGAGTATATCAGCTGAAGGAAGACTACTATGCATAATGAAGGTGTGCTCTGCATTGAACCTCCACTTAGTGAAACAGTAACTTTTACTCCAAAGTCGTAGTGGTCTCAGACTTGAACTATGACTGCTTAAGGGAAATAAAATATCACTGCTCACACATAATAATCAAGGTGTTGACATGAGCTTTAATAGCCAACACGTTATGGCCATGTGCTATCCCAGTTTCATGAGTGCATTTGAGAATAAGCCTCATTCTCATAGGAAGCGACCTACTTCCACACATCACATAGGTGAAATCTGTCGAGAGTGCTATTGTAAGCTTAACACTCCACCTATACGGGCTACAAATATTCATTAAGAGTTTTATCAACTCAACCTTCACAAACTACAGGAAACAATGCACTCACATCATAGGGAGGGAATAAAAAAATAGTGCATTTTTCACAACAAGTCATCATATGATTAGTTTTTCCCTTTGAAACTGGTTATAGGATCTCTAGTTCCCAGGTTGGGTTTCCTCATATATGACTCAAGGATTTGTAGGCTTCAATCCCATCCCCCTCGATGTGCTCCAGACCTTTTCTCCTGTTAAGGCCTTAGTAAGAGGATCTGCAAGATTATCACAAGATTTGACATAATCAACATTAATGGTACCATTTCTTAAATACGATCTTACATTACTGTGTTTCCTCCTTATAAGTCTGGATTTACCGTTGTAATAACGGTTTTGAACTCTACCAATTGCAGCGGTGCTATCACAATGAATTAAAATAGGAGGAATTGGTTTTTCAAAATAAGAAATTTGAAACAATAAATCTCTTAACCAATTCGCTTGCTCACTAGCTGAAGCTAAAGCAATTAGTTCAGCCTTCATGGTAGAGTTAGCAATTATAGTTTGCTTTTTTGATCTCCAACAAACAGCACCACCACCTTAAGTAAAGACATAACCAGTGGTAGAACAGGAATCACCTGACAAAGTGTTCCAATCTGCATCACAAAAGCCTTCAAGTACAGCAGGATATTTTTCATAGAACAAACCACAATTTTTCGTTCCAATAAAATATCTCATAACTCTTGTTATAGCATGCCAATGTACATTACCTGGCTTGCTTGTAAACCTGCCAAGTACTTCTACTGCATATGCAACATCAGACCTAGTGCAATCAGTCACATATCTCAAACTTTCGATTATACTAGCATATTCCTTTTGATTTATTACATCATTTTCACTTTCAACAGGAAATAAATGAACACTTGAATCAAAAGGAGTAGCAACATGCTTGCAATCATGAAAGTTATATTTTTTTAAAATTTTCTCAACATGATGTGATTGGTCAAGGAAAATCACCTCACATATTTTTGTTATTTTTATTTCAAGAAATAAAATTTGCCTCACCAAGATCTTTCATATCAAAATGGCTTCTAAGAACATTTTTAGCTTCATCAATAACATTCATGTTAGAGCCAAAGATCAACAAATCATCAACATATAGGCAAATGATCACATGTGAATCATTCCAAGACTTATGATATATGCACTTATCACACTCATTTGTTTTAAAACCATTTTCAATCATGTAGGAATTAAACTTTTTATGTCATTGCTTTGGTGCCTGTTTCAAGCCATATAGGGATTTAGTAAGTTTACATACTTTGCTTTCTTGGCCTGCTTCAACAAAACACTCGGGTTGGTCCATATAAATTTCTTCATTTAGGTCTCCATTTAGAAAAGCAGTTTTTACATCCATTTGATGAATTTGCAAATCAAAAATTGCAGTCATAGCAACTAAAAGTCTAATGGATGTAATTCTTGTTACCGGAGAAAAAGTATCAAAAATTTCTAGGCCTTCTAGTTGTTTAAAAACCTTTTGCAACTAGCCTTGTATTTATCAATAGAACCATCCGGTTTCAACTTTTTTCTTAAGACCCATTTGCAACCAATTGTTTTACAACCCGGTGGTAAATCAACTAACTTCCAAGTTTTATTAGAAATTAGAGATTCCATTTCATCATTTACAGCCTCTTTCCAAAATATAGAATCATGTGAAGATAATGCTTCTTTCAAAGTTAGAGGGTCATTTTCAACATTAAACACATAAAAATCAGGACCAAAATCTTTTTCTACTCTAGCTCTTTTACTTCTTCTTAACTCAAAATCAACAACTTCTTTATTTTTCAAAGTTGAAGTAGAAGAACTAGGTAGTGACAAAATATTTTGTTCAATCCTTTGACCCCCACTATTTTTAGTATCAAAAGGAAATTTATTTTCATGAAAAATAGCATCACCAGATTCTATTACAATATTATCTTCAAGATTAAAAAATCTATAGGCTGTACTATTTGAAGCATAACCAAGAAAAGCACAAGTAGTAACTTTCTTACCCAACTTTGTAATCTTGGGATCCATTAGCCTCACAAAGGCTAGACAACCCCAAACTCTTAGATATCCCAAACTTGACTTGTAACCTTTCCACAACTCAAAAGGTGTCAGTTTTGACTTTTTATGAGGCACACAATTCAACACATAACAAGCAGTTAAAATAGCTTCACCCCAAAAATTCAAAGGTGCATGTGACTCAATAAGCATGGCATTAGTCAATTCAACCAAAGTTCTGTTTCCTTTCTGCTACTCCATTAGATGAAGGAGAGTAAGGAGGAGTAGTTTTATGAATTATTCCCAATGATCTAACAAAAGAATTAAACTCATTTGATTCATATTCACGGCCTCTATCACTTCTAATTCTTTTTATTTTTCTTCCAAACTGATTTTCAACCTCATGGAGATAAGTTTTGAAATTTTCAAAAGCATCACTTTTATTTTTCATCAAGTAAACATATGTAAACTTAGAAAAATCATCAATAAAAGTGATAAAATATTTATTAACTTCACAAGTTAGAATTCCACCAAGTTCACAAATATCAGTATGAACTAATTCTAACAAATCAGTTTTTCTTTCCACTTGAAAATGAGGCCTTTTAGTGATCTTAGCTTTACTACAAGTCTCACACTTTTCAAAATTCTTTTTAACCATTGGGATTAATCCTAAACTTCTCATGATTCCAACATAAAGATCATTAATATGACACAAACGAGCATGCCAAAAATTGGTAGAAGAAAGCATATAAACAGAAATAGAAGTTTTATTCATCTCAACATTCAACTTAAACATCCCATCACATGCATACCCCTTCCCCACAAAAATACCCTTCTTCACTATTGCATATTGATTAGATTCAATAATCTGTTTAAAGCCTGCTTTTTTCAGATTAAAACTAGACATCAAATTTTTTCTCATAGAAGGAGTATAAAGTACATCTTTCAATGTTAATACCCTTCAGAAGTAAAACACAATTCAACATCTCCCTTTCCAAGCACTTGAGTAGTGTGAGCATCACCAAACATGATGGTTTTGGACTCCTCAAAATGAGTATATTTTTTAAACCAGTCTTTGTCATAACAGACATGACGGTTTGCACCAGAATCAGCCCACCATCCATCAACATTCTCAACCATGTTTATGTCGGTAATCACCGTCACAAAATGTTCTTCAGTAACGTTTGCCTGAGGGTTAGGACCACGTTTCCGGAATCTGCAAAATCGAGCAATATGCCCACTCTGGCCACAAACAAAGCATGGTCCCTTTTCTTGAACTTGTTGATTTTGTTCTTGGTTATTTTCACAATTATTTTTCTTGGGAGGTCTACCATTATTTTTCTTGAATTTTTTCTTCTTAGGCTTTAAAGAAGTATTTTTGTGAGTTTCAGGAGTAGCATTATTTGAAGTAACTAGTGAAGCATAAATAAATTTGACCATCAAAATAATAAATTTAAATTAGTCGTTGAACTAAAAAGTGAAAAAAAAGTGTGTGAGAAGAATCAAAACCCCATGTAGATTATATTTTTTTAAAAAATAAATTAAGAATAACCTTTTCACTTCCGTTAGTAGAAAAAGATATATGTAAGTCATTCATATAATAGTATCATATCATATATTACTAAAAGCATGAACCAAAAAGTTGAGAGTTGAATTACGGTTTTACCCTTCTATAAATTAAATTGTTATAAAATATTTCAATATTTGATTGTATAAATTTAATTAAATGTTAATGACTTTTAGACTTCCTAAGATTAATTCCTAATTATATATCTAATTTATTGATATTTATCATCTATAATCTATATGTATATAATAATTTTTTTTTTTAAAAAAAAAATCTTTACCTAAATTTCTTTACTTTTCCTCTTCTTATAACTTTTTCCTTAACCCCTCTCATGAATAATATAATTGATATGGATAAAGTATTATCCTTTATGATAAATAACCAAATTTAATAATTTAAAGGGTGTAAATCTACAAAATGGAGACACACATTGATAATGTCCTCTTGATTATTATTAAAGAATGACTCTAGCTTCACAAATTTAAATTCATTGATGCTTAATTACATGATAAGAACTTTAGTTGTTCTTTCTACATGATTTGCTAACTTTAATTCTTTTTCATATTCTTCATTTATTCATCTTTTCATATTCATAACCTCCAAGATTATTAGGCTATTATTTTTATTCTATAGTAAAAGTAGATGACGAAGACTTTTGAATTTGATAGGATATGAAAGGAGTCAATAAAAACTCAAAGAATTATGTACTAATTTTGTACTTATTTTTTCATCTATATATACATCAATCTTATAAGAATAATGTCTATATTTTTGTCTTTTTTCTCTCTGTTAGACTTCTTAATTTAGTTTTCTATGAATGTTTCATTGCCGTAAGTCTTTATTCTTATTTTGTAATTGTTACATTTTATTATTCATTACAATTTACATATGTATTTCCATAAAATTTTAGTCATTCTAACGTATCTATAAAAATTCACATGAAAAATACGTGCGAAGCACGTGCTCAGAAACTAGTAGATATATATGAGTCATGAGTCAAAGAGTCACTTTCACAACGAGTATATATATCATATCCTTTTCCTATATTTTTTTTAAGTAGATAGGCTACAAACGATTGCAGGAAGAAATTCTCTAGAGATAATACCACTTCATTTCAATTAACAATTCAGATACAATTTATAACATTATTAATCTTGATACAATGAGGAAAACTTACTTAATTCTCAAGTAATACATAATACAAATCATTAGAACAAAACAATATCAAATAAACAATAAGCAAAGCCCATCATTTTGACAAGCATACATTAAATTTTGGAAGAAAAATGGAATTAAAATAGGATGTAAAAGTCATGGAAGTGATAGAGTTATTGAGCGTTTAGTAGTATGTTGGTGGGGGAGATGCTGGTGGTGGTGGAAGTGAAGCATAGATGACGGATTGCTCGTACTCCTGAGGTGGTGGTGGTGAGGAATAGGTTGGTGGAGGTGGAGAGTTATAGGTTGTAGGTGATTTTTCGTAGTACTTTGGTGGAGGTGGAGGAGATTTATAGAAAGGGGTAGATTCTTTGTAGTACGAGGGTGGGGGTGGGGATTTATAGGAAGGGGTAGATTCTTTGTAGTATGGGGGAGGGGGAGGGGACTTGTAGTAAGAAGGTGATTTCTCATTATAAGTTGGTGGTGGTGGAGGAGACTTGTAGTAAACTGGCGACTTGTAATATTTTTTTGGTGCTGGTGATTTATAATATTTAGAAGGAGCGGGTGATTTGTAATATTTTGAAGGGGATGGGGACTTGTAGTAATAGTGCTTTGATGGAGCAGGCGACTTGTAGTACTTTGCAGGTGATGGGGACTTGTAGTAGTATTTTGCAGGTGATGGTGACTTGTAGTAGTACTTTGAGGGAGTTGGCGCCTTATAATACTTCTTTGAAGGGGCAGGTGACTTGTAATACTTCACTACCACTGGTGCCTTGTAATAGTGTTTCGAAGGAGCAGGTGACTTGTAATACTTTGCTACAACAGGTGTCTTGTAGTAGTGCTTTGAAGGAGCAGGTGACTTGTAATACTTCGCAACAACAGGTGTCTTGTAGTAGTGTTTTGAAGGAGCATGTGACTTGTAATACTTTGCTACAACAGGTGCCTTGTAGTAGTGCTTTGAAGGAGCATGTGACTTGTAATAATAATGCGATGGAGAATGTTCAACGTGTTTTTCCGGTTTCTTGTAATATGGAGAGGGTGAAGGAGAACTATAGCCATAAGAGTAATCAGCAACAACAGTGCTAGCTACAAAGCAAAATGCCAAAGCAAATGCAAGTAGAGACCATTGCCCCAAATTTCCAAAGCTTCTCATTTTGATTTTTGGAGAAAAAAGATGAAAACTAAGACTTGTGTTGCATAGGTTTGTTGGGATGTTTAGTTTTATAGTAGCAAAGTAACATACTTCTTGAGATTAATCAATGTAATGCTTTCATGGTTAGCCACTAAGATGATAAAGCAAAGTATAAATATTAGTTTAGTGTAATTAGTGGCAAGCATAAATATTTATGATTGAAAAAATAATTTGCAAGTGGGCTAAATTAGAAATAATATATATGTTTACTTGAATATTATAACAACAACAACAAAAAAAAAAACGATATACAGAAATTAGATTACCACAACATACCCGTGTAATCTCACGAATTCTTACTTAATCTTTACATCTTTAAAAGTATCTATATTGATTTAGTGGGAATTTACCAGCCATGAAGATAAATGATAATTGATGAGAGCGCGAGTATTTTATGATTCTTTAATGGCAACAAAGGGATTGGATCTTAAATTTGTTCTGAGTTTTGACTACAAATTAAATATAATCATCAATGTTTCAAGGAACAGATTTGAAGTCATATTCCAAACAATATTATTGGAGATCTCGTTGCACTCGATACGTTGAACTTATCTCATAATTAATCGCTTGGAAGGTTGTATACCAGCATAACTGCACCGGCCAGTTATTTGTACTTGAATCATTGGATTTCTCATTTAGCAAAATTGGTAGAGGGATGCAGAAACAACTTGCATATTTCATGTCACTTTGAAGTCTTAAATCTCTCTCATAATCATCTCGTTGGACTTAAGAATCTGTGAAGAACATGCCATTTATGGACTCCTGCACTGTCTTCCATCAGCAGGCCAATTGTCGTGGAAAATAAGCTCGAGCTGGCGCACTATGTAAGGCACTGTGTTCAGATCATTAGAGTGGCAGTGTAACCTTAATGCATTAGCAAAGTGACTGTCCTATCATAAGATATAAAGTTGTTATGTTTCTTTCAAAGTCTATACACCAAGTAAAATAATACTCTTGAGTTGTGTGGTGGTCCTATTCCTGCAATCCAATTAAGTTGTCTATAATAAGGTATCACACAAAATGCATGTGTAATGTGTTATATATGTAAGTGGTGGGGACTTAAGAATGTGAACTATTGATAGTTTCTGGCATTCACTTGTGAGACACAAATGAATGGCCATATGTTAAATTTGTGCTATATATATGTCATCAAAATTGTTGAATAGACACACAAAACAAACGTTTCTTGATTTCTTCTCTACCAACTTGATTAGTTTTGATCATTTTTAGTGCAGAAATGGGTTGTGTAAAACTTGTGTTTTTTATGCTATATACCTTTCTCTATCAACTTGCTTTCTTGTCATCCTCACCTCATTTGTGTCCTGAAGATCAAGCTCTTGCTCTTCTACAATTCCAGAACATGTTCACCATTAATCATAATGCTTTTGATTATTGTTTCAGCATGATAACAGGCCGAGAGATTCAGTCATATCCAAGAACTCTTTTCTGGAACAAGAGTACAGATTGTTGCTCATGGGATGGAGTTCATTGTGAGAAGACAACAGGACAAGTGATCGAGCTTGATCTCCGTTGCAGCCAACTTCAAGGCAAGTTTCATTCCAATGGTAGCCTCTTTCAACTCTTCAATCTCAAAAGGCTTGATTTGTCTTTTAATGACTTCACTGGATCGCTCATTTCACCTAAATTTGGTGAGTTCTCTAGTTTGATGCATCTTGATTTGTCGCGTTCAGGTTTTACAGGTCTAATCCCTTCCGAAATTTGTCACCTTTCTAAACTACACGTTCTTTGTATCGGTGATCAATATGGGCTTAGTCTTGTACCTCACAATTTTGAACTGCTCCTTAAGAACTTGACCTAATTAAGAGAGCTCAACCTTAACTCTGTGAACATCTCTTCCACCATTCCTTCAAATTTCTCTTCTAACTTAGCAATTTTAACACTTTTTAACACAGGGTTACGTGGGTTATTGCCCGAAAGAGCCGACTTAGAATCCCTTGATTTATCATTCAATCCCCAGCTTACTGTTAGGTTTCCCACAACAAAATGGAATAGCAGTGCATCACTCATGAAGTTATACGTCCATAGTGTGAATATTGCTGATAGGATACCTGAATCATTTAGCCATCTAACTTCACTTCATGAGTTGAACATTGGTTATTGTAATCTGTCAGGGCCTATTCCTAAACCTCTATGGAATCTCACCAACATAGTGTTTTTGGACCTTGCTAATAACCATCTTGAAGGACCAATTTCCCACTCCACCATATTTGAAAAACTCAACAAGGTATCACTTAGAAATAACAACTTGGATGGCGGACTTGAGTTCTTATCCTCTAACAGAAGCTGGACGCAGCTTGAATTATTAGATTTTTCGTCCAATTACCTTACTGGTCCAATTCCATCCAACGTAAGTGGACTACGAAATCTACAATCACTCTACTTGTCATCAAACCACTTGAATGGGACTATACCTTCCTGGATATTCTCCCTTCCTTCACTGATAGTGTTTAACTTGAGTGATAACACTTCCAGTGGAAAAATTCAGGAGTTCAAGTCCAAAACATTGTATATCGTTAGTCTAGAACAAAATAAGCTGGAAGGTCCTATTCCAAAGTCACTCCTAAACCAGCAGTTCCTAATTTCGCGCAATAATATCAGTGGACATATTTCTTCAGCTATCTGCAATCTGAAAACATTAGTACTACTAAATTTGAGAAGCAATAATTTGGAGGGAACAATCCCACAATGTTTGGGTGAGATGAGTGAACTTGAAGTTTTGGATTTAAGCAACAATAGTCTTAGTGGGACAACTAATACAACTTTTAATATCGGAAACCAACTCATCATCATTAAATTGGATAGGAATAAGCTACAGGGGAAAGTTCCAGAATCTTTGATCAATTGTAAAAAATTGGAACTTCTAGATTTAAGTTACAATGAGTTGAATGACACGTTTCCAAAATGGTTGGGAGACCTAACTCATTTGCAGATCTTAAATTTGAGATCAAATAAGTTCTATGGCCCTATAAGGACAAACTACTTGTTTGCTCAAATTCGAGTCATAAATCTCTCATCCAATGGATTTTGTGGAGACTTACCAGTGAGCTTGTTTCAGAATTTTCAAGCCATGAAAAAAATTGGTGAGAACAGTGGAAACCGAGAGTATGTAGCAGATATATTTTCTTATTATTACGACTCTTCTTTGATTGTAACAACGAAGGGACTGGATCGTGAACTTCCTCAAGTTTTGACTACACAAATAATTATCGATCTCTCAAAGAACAGATTTGAAGGTCATATACCAAACATTATTGGAGATCTAGTTGGACTTCGTACATTGAACTTTTCTCATAATGTATTAAAAGGTCATATACCAGCATCACTGCACAGATTGTCTGTACTTGAATCATTGGATCTCTCATCCAACAAATTAGATGGTGAAATTCCACAACAACTTGTGTCACGTCACTTGAAGTCTTAAATCTCTCTCACAATCATCTTCTTGGATGCATCCCCAAAGGAAAACAATTTGATACGTTTGAGAATAATTCATACCTAGGAAATGATGGACTACGTGGATTGCCACCCTCAAGAGATTGTGGTGGTGATGATAGGGTAGCACAAGCGACAATTCCAGTTGAGCTCTATCAAGAAGAAGAAGAAGAAGAAGAAGATGATTCACCAATGATCAATTGGCAGGCAGTTCTCATGGGTTATGGTTGTGGGCTTGTTATTGGACTGTCCATCATATACATAATGTTGTCAACTCAATATCCAGCATGGTTGTCGAGAATGGTTGTAAACTTGGAACACAAAATTTTTACGAGAACAAAAAAACACAACAAAAGATATTAGTGTGTAGCGACCTCCATGTATTCAAATTCATATTTATCCTTAAGAAGATTATTCTCTCTCTCTCTCTCTCTATATATATATATATATATATATCGATGTATTTTTGACCTCCTCCATCTTTAAAGCTCTTAACTTTAATTCTTTATTTTTGAAATTTTAGGATTCAAGTCTAGTGAGTTGCTTGAATGCAAAAGCATGAGTTTTGTTTATCAATAGTTTGTGTATGTAGTAAGATATTCAGCCTAATTATTAGTTAGCTAATTTAATTAGGCTGCAAAGTTCAGTAAATTATAAATTATGTAAGTTATCTCATTTTGATTTTTGGAGAAAAGAAAAGATATAACTAATTAAGACTTTTGTTGCATAAATGATTAAGATCTTTGGTTTTTATAGTAACATCTTTCTTGAAATTAATGTAATGGTTTCATGGTTAACCACTAAGATCATAGCAAAGTCCAAATAAATATTAGTTTAGTGTAATTAATTAGCGGTGACATCTTTTTTTGGTGGTTGAAAAAATAATTTGCAAGTGTGCTAATTAGAAAGAATGTATAAGTCCATATCATCTTCTTCCAAGTCTTTTCTTTTTTTAATTTGCGGATCGAGTGTTTATATTAAATTAGTAAATGTATAATATAATGTGTATGGTTAGTTAATTAATTAATATATTCACTCTATTAAATTATCTAACTACGATAAATTATATCAACTTGATGTAAATATCCAATACAGATAACTATTTACCCAACCAAAGTTGGAGTTGTATTATGCAATTGTAACTTTCCTATGAAGTCTAAATAACATTTTTTTATATCTAAAACTTGGTTTCATCTCAAGCAAGATCGGAATAGTCTAAATAACATGATTGGAATAGTCGCGATACACATAAATTGGTCCAAACACAACTCGTTTAATTGTAGAGAGAGATTCAAATTATAATGTTAAGAAAATGTATCTTAATATATTTATTTCTTAAGAGGAACATATGATATATTGTTTTCTACTAATCTTTGGATTTTTAGGCCTTGTAGTTGAGTTGTATATCATGATATTATATAAAGTTGATTGTATATTTCATAGTCATATATTAGCATTTCTGAAAACTATGCTAACTTTTTCACATTTTTACTCTATTTTAAAATTTATTTATAATTTTAGTAGATTTTACCATTTTATTTAAATTAGATAGGTTACAAATTATTGCAGGGAAGAAATTATCTAGGGACAATACCACCTCATTTCATTTAACGATTTGAATACAAAACTATTACACAAAGAAGAGAAAATAAATAACAAACTATTAATCTTGATACAATGAGGAATACTTAATTAATTCTCAAGTAATACATCATATAAACTATTTGAACAAAACAATATCGAACACACGATAAATAAAGTCGATCATTTCGACTAACATACATTAAATTTTGGAAGGGAAATGGAATCAAAATAGACCGTAAAAATCATGGAAACAATAGAGTTATTGAATGTTTAGTGGTACGTTGGCGAGGATGGGGGTGAGGCATAGGTGGGAGTTTGCTAATAATAGATTGGTGATGGTGGAGGTGGTGAGTTGTATTTTGTAGGCGATTGCTCATAGTACTTTGGTGGAGGGGGAGGTGATTTATAGGAAGGTGTAGATTCTTTGTAGTATGGGGGAGGTGGAGGTGATTTATAGGAAGGGGTAGATTCTTTATAGTATGGTGGAGGTGGTGGGGATTTGTAGGAAGGCGTAGATTCTTTGTAATATGGGGGAGGTGGAGGAGATTTATATGAAGGGGTAGATTCCTTGTAGTATGGAGGAGGTGGAGGTGATTTATAGGAAGGGGTAGATTCTTTGTAGTATGGGGGAGGTGGTGGGGACTTGTAGGAAGGCGTAGATTCTTTGTAGTATGGTGGAGGTGGAGGGGACTTGTAGTAAGGCGTAGATTCTTTGTAGTATGGGGGAGGTGGAGGTGATTTATAGGAAGGTGTAGATTCTTTGTAGTATGAGGGAGGTGGTGGGGACTTGTAGGAAGGCGTAGATTCTTTGTAGTATGGTGGAGGTGGAGGGGACTTGTAGTAAGGGGTAGATTCTTTGTAGTATGGTGGAGGTGGTGGGGATTTGTAGGAAGGGGTTGATTCTTTGTAGTATGGTGGAGGTGGAGGGGACTTGTAGTAAGGGGTAGATTCTTTGTAGTATGGTGGAGGTGGAGGGGACTTGTAGTAAGGGGTAGATTCTTTGTAATATGGTGGAGGTGGAGGGGATTTGTAGTAAGAAGGTGATTTCTCATAATAAGTTGGTGGTGGTGGTGGAGACTTGTAATAAACTGGTGACTTGTAATATGTTGGTGGTGGTGGCGGCGATTTATAGTATTTAGAGGGAGCGGGTGATTTGTAATATTGTGATGGAGATGGTGACTTGTAGTAATAGTGTTTTGATGGAGCAGGCGACTTGTAGTATTTTACAGGTGATGGAGATTTGTAGTACTTCACAGGGGATGGTGACTTGTAGTAATTTGCCGGTGACGGAGATTTATAGTACTTTACAGGGGATGGTGACTTGTAGTAATAGTTCTTTGATGGAGCAGGTGACTTGTAGTATTTTGCAGGTGACGGAGATTTATAGTACTTTGCAGGGGATGGTGACTTGTAGTAATAATGTTTTGATGGAGCAGGCGACTTGTAGTATTTTGCAGGCGACGGAGATTTGTAGTACTTTGCAGGGGATGGTGACTTGTAGTAATAATGCTTTGATGGAGCAGGTGACTTGTAGTATTTTGCAGGCGGTGGAGATTTGTAGTACTTTGTAGGGGATGGTGACTTGTAGTACTTCTTTGAAGGGGTGTGGGACTTGTAGTAGTACTTTGAAGGGGAAGGCGACTTGTAGTATTTCTTTGAAGGAGCCGGCGATTTGTAATACTTCACTACTACCGGTGATTTGTAGTAATGCTTTGAAGGAGTAGGGGATTTGTAATAGTGTGACGGAGAATGTTCAGCATGTTTCTCCGGTTTCTTGTAGTATGGAGATGGAGATGGTGATTTGTAGTACTTCTTAGTGGTGTAAGTAGGTGAAGGAGAAGTATAGCCATAAGAGTAATCAGCAACAACAGTGCTAGCTACAAAGCAAATTGCCAAAGCAAATGCTAATAGAGGCAATTGCCCCAAATTCCCTAAGCTTCTTCTCATTTTGATTGTAAAGAAAAGGATAAAACTAAAACTTGTGTTGCATAGTTGAGTTGAGATCTCTAGTTTTTATAGTAGCAAAGTGACATCCTTCATGGTTAGCCACTATTATCATATCAAAAACTTTGGTCAATACTTAGTGGGAAGCATTTTTCCACAACTTTTTTTCTTAAAAGTTATTCTAATGATTGACAAATCATTAGAAACATAAAAAAAATGAGAAGATTTTGAAGAGGAATGCCATAACTTCCATCCATCGTGGAAGTAAAAGAAATAGTATAAAAAATTGCAAGTAAAAAGATTAGAGTCAAATGTCACATATTTTTAGTCACGAATGCTAAATACAAATAGATTTCACAACACCTTCTATCGAAAACATCTTGATATGTCTTAACTTTAGTTGAATCTTCGTTAATCAAACTCTATATTTTCGTCTTCAAATCTGTTTTTCTGGTTACTCAAGTCAGATTGATAACAATATTGTCCTCTTCACGTTCATGGGGTATGACATTTATTTATTAGTTAAAACGTGTAAGAGGTAACAATTTACAAATAACTACATAAGTAGATTAATCTTTTACTAATGAATATCATAATGTTATGAGTTGTTGGTTAATTTATTAACTTAATGGAAACCACAATGTTGAAGTAGCATAATAATTGCAATTTATTTTATTAAGAATAATGTTCTGACAGACATGAAAAGAGTTGTCTTTGAAGAGAAGAATTTAATAAGCATTTGTATTATTCCAATGACTCTTTATTTCTTTTATATATATATATATATATATATATATATATAGTTTTTTTCTTTTCAAAAGTTGATTTAAGTATAATTACAATCCAAAAAATGGAAGTATGACAAAGAAGGTGTATGCTTATTGTAAAATAAAGACACAATGGTACAATTTATTCCAAGAGTGAGCTATTCGTAGGTGTACAAGTAAATCTATCTAAGGAAACAATGTTACAAAATCCCTAAATATCTCAACCTATGATTGTATGAAGATGTGTATATATACACTAGTTCTCGAAATGTGCATCGCATGTTTATCCCCTAATTGATATCAGAAAATTTTAATTTATATAGCTAAGTTTAAATCTAAGTCCTTTCATATGTAAATTTAACATAAGAATATAACTCTGCACAAAATATAACATGAAAATCTTGTGTTGGATGTTGGAGGTTTGATATTTTAAATACTTCATGAAAAATAAACATTTTATTTTATCAGAGGAATTAATATATCTTAATTACTAAACATAAGTTTTAATAATCAAAAAAGAAATTGTCTATAAAAAAAGATACGTATAAAGAAAAATATTACAAAATGTTTGGGTGGTATTACCATCAAATTTATCGAAAAAATTACACTTTCAAATGAAAAAAATAAAAATAAATAAAGACATGACATCCATAATAAAAGACATCACATTAAAATATATAGACAAAAATATTTTCATACTAATTGAATTACATTTTGTTAAAAATCGACTTACTCTAGATAAAACATGACTTACTCTAGACGAAACATATCATAAGTATAAAAAAACTATAATCATATAATAATAATAATAATAAGACAAACATATCATGAATATGTTAAGAATAAAGATAAACTATATTTCTTGAACTATATATTAAAGGATATATATATATATATATATATATATATATATATATATATA